>NW_027413954.1:0-329434 GCF_048773025.1 Camelus bactrianus | reverse complement strand
ACTGCAGGAACTTCTACCCGGCACTAGGAAACAGACTGAGAAACCAGAGTAAAAGTTTCTCCTGCAACCTGTTCCCTTTGTGCTAAATGAACGAACGTCTCTCCACATCATCAGTTTTGAGAGATAATTGGGTGTGAAACCGTCCTTCAACAAGCTTGTTGGGAACACAAAGTTTCTTTTCAGTTTCCAACTCCACTTCTTACATATATATGGGAAGGTACTAGCTCCAACTCGGTTTTACAGTGAAAACTGCAGGAAGTTCTAACCGGCACTAGGAAACAGACTGAGAAACCAGAGTAAAAGTTTCTCCTGCAACCCGTTTCCTTTGTGAGAGATGAACGAACGTCTCTCCACATGCTCAGTTTTGAGAGATAAGTGTGTGTGAAAGCCGTCCTTCAACTAACTTGTTGGGAACACAAAGTTTCTTTTCAATTTCCAACTCCAGTCCTTAAATATATATGGGAATATACTAGCTCCAACCCGGTTTTACAGTGAAAACTGCAGGAAATTCAAACCGGCACTAGGAAAAAGACTGAGAAAGCAGAGTAAAAGTTTCTCCTGCAACCTGTTCCCTTTGTGATAGATGAACGTACGTCTCTCCACATGCTCAGTTTTGAGAGATAAGTTTGTGTGAAAGCCGTCCTTCAACTAGCTTGTTGGGAACACAAAGTTTCTTTTCAGTTTCCAACTCCACTCCATACATATATATGGGAAGGAACTAGCTCCAACTCGGTTTTACCGTGAAAACTACAGGAACTTCAAACCGGCACTAGGAAACAGACTGAGAAACCAGAGTAAAAGTTTCTCCTGCAACCCGTTCCCTTTGTGCTAGATGAACGAACGTCTCTCCACATGCTCAGTTCTGAGAGATAAGAGTGAGTGAAAGCCGTACTTCAACTAGCTTGTTGGGAACACAAAGTTTCTTTTCAGTTTCCAACCCCAATCCTTACATATATATGTGAAGGTACTAGCTACAACTCGGTTTTACAGTGAAAACTGATATAACTTCAAACCGGCAATAGGAAACAGACTGAGAAACCAGAGTAAAAGTTTCTCCTGCAAACCGTTCCCTTTGTGCTAGATGAACGAACGTCTCTCCACATGCTCAGTTCTGAGAGATAAGTGTGTGTGAAAGCCGTCCTTCACCTAGCTTGTTGGGAACACAAAGTTTCTTTTCAGTTGCCAATTCCACTCCACACATATATATGGAGTGGTACTAGCTCCAACTCGGTTTTACAGTGAAAGCTGCAGGAACTTCAAACCGGCACTAGGAAACAGACTGAGAAACCAGAGTAAAAATTTCTCCTGCAAACCGTTCCCTGTGTGCTAGATGAACGAACGTCTCTCCACATGCTCAGTTCTGAGAGATAAGTGTGTGTGAAAGCCGTCCTTCACCTAGCTTGTTGGGAACACAAAGTTTCTTTTCATTTGCAAACTCCACTCCATACATATATATGGGGAGGTACCAGCTCCAACTCGGTTTTACAGTGAAAACTGCAGGAACTTCAAACCTGCACTAGGAAACAGACTGAGAAACCAGAGTAAAAGTTTCTCATGCAACCCGTTCCCTTTGTGCTAGATGAACGAACGTCTCTCCACGTGCTCAGTTCTGAGAGATAAGTGTGTGTGAAAGCCGTCCTTCAACTAGCTTGTTGGGAACACAAACTTTCTTTTCAGTTTCCAACTCCACTCCATACATATATATGGGAAGGTACTATCTCCAAATCGGTTTTACAGTGAAAACTGCAGGAACTTCTACCCGGCACTAGGAAACAGACTGAGAAACCAGAGTAAAAGTTTCTCCTGCAACCTGTTCCCTTTGTGCTAAATGAACGAACGTCTCTCCACATCATCAGTTTTGAGAGATAAGTGGGTGTGAAACCGTCCTTCAACAAGCTTGTTGGGAACACAAAGTTTCTTTTCAGTTTCCAACTCCACTTCTTACATATATATGGGAAGGTACTAGCTCCAACTCGGTTTTACAGTGAAAACTGCAGGAACTTCTAACCGGCACTAGGAAACAGACTGAGAAACCAGAGTAAAAGTTTCTCCTGCAACCCGTTCCCTTTGTGAGAGATGAACGAACGTCTCTCCACATGCTCAGTTTTGAGAGATAAGTGTGTGTGAAAGCCGTCCTTCAACTAACTTGTTGGGAACACAAAGTTTCTTTTCAATTTCCAACTCCAGTCCTTAAATATATATGGGAAGATACTAGCTCCAACCCGGTTTTACAGTGAAAACTGCAGGAAATTCAAACCGGCACTAGGAAACAGACTGAGAAAGCAGAGTAAAAGTTTCTCCTGCAACCTGTTCCCTTTGTGATAGATGAACGTACGTCTCTCCAAATGCTCAGTTTTGAGAGATAAGTGTGTGTGAAAGCCGTCCTTCAACTAGCTTTTTGGGAACACAAAGTTTCTTTTCAGTTTCCAACTCCACTCCATACATATATATGGGAAGGTACTAGCTCCAACTCGGTTTTACCGTGAAAACTACAGGAAATTCAAACCGGCACTAGAAAACAGACTGAGAAACCAGAGTAAAAGTTTCTCCTGCAACCCGTTCCCTTTCTGCTAATGAACGAACGTCTCTCCACATGCTCAGTTCTGAGAGATAAGAGTGAGTGAAAGCCGTACTTCAACTAGCTTGTTGGGAACACAAAGTTTCTTTTCAGTTTCCAACCCCAATGCTTACATATATATGGGAAGGTACTAGCTCCAACTCGGTTTTACAGTGAAAACTGATATAACTTCAAACCGGCAATAGGAAACAGACTGAGAAACCAGAGTAAAAGTTTCTCCTGCAAACCGTTCCCTTTGTGCTAGATGAACGATCGTCTATCCACATGCTCAGTTCTGAGAGATAAGTGTGTGTGAAAGCCGTCCTTCAACTAGCTTGTTGGGAACATAAAGTTTCTTTTCAGTTGCAAACTCCACTCCATACATATATATGGGGAGGTACCGGATCCAACTCGGTTTTACAGTGAAAACTGCAGGAACTTCAAACCGGCACTAGGAAACAGACTGAGAAACCAGAGTAAAAGTTTCTCCTGCAACCCGTTCCCTTTGTGCTAGATGAACGAACGTCTCTCCACATGCTCATTTCTGAGAGATAAGTGTGTGTGAAAGCCGTCCTTCACCTAGCTTGTTGGGAACACAAAGTTTCTTTTCAGTTGCAAACTCCACTCCATACATATATATGGGAAGGTACTGGCTAAAACACGGTTTTACAGTGAAAACTGCAGGAACTTCAAACCGGCACTAGGAAACAGACTGAGAAACCAGAGTAAAAGTTTCTCCTGCAACCCTTTCCATTTGTGCTAGATGAACGAACGTCTCTCCACATCCTCAGTTCTGAGAGATATGTGTGTGTGAAAGCCGTCCTTCACCTAGCTTGTTGGGAACACAAAGTTTCTTTTCAGTTGCAAACTCCACTCCATACATATATATCGGTGGTACTGGCTAAAACACGGTTTTACAGTGAAAACTGCAGGAACTTCAAACCGGTACTAGGAAACATACTGAGAAACCAGAGTAAAAGTTTCTCCTGCAACCCGTTCCCTTTGTGCTAGATGAACGAACGTCTCTCCACATGCTCAGTTCTGAGAGATAAGTGTGTGTGAAAGCCGCCCTTCACCTAGCTTGTTGGGAACACAAAGTTTCTTTTCAGTTGCAAACTCCAATCCATACATATATATGGGGAGGTACTAGCTCCAACCCGGTTTTACAGTGAAAACTGCAGGAACTTCTAACCGGCACTAGGAAACAGACTGAGAAACCAGAGTAAAAGTTTCTCCTGCAACCCGTTCCCTTTGTGCTAGATGAACGAACGTCTCTCCACATGCTCAGTTCTGAGAGATAAGTGTGTGTGAAAGCCGTCCTTCACCTAGCTTGTTGGGAACACAAAGTTTTTTTCATTTGCCAATTCCACTCCACACATATATATGGAGTGGTACTAGCTCCAACTCTGTTTTACAGAGAAAGCTGCAGGAACTTCAAACCGGCACTAGGAAACAGACTGAGAAACCAGAGTAAAAATTTCTCCTGCAACCCGTTCCCTGTGTGCTATATGAACGAACGTCTCTCCACTTGCTCAGTTCTGAGAGATAAGTGTGTGTGAAAGCCGTCCTTCACCTAGCTTGTTGGGAACACAAAGTTTCTTTTCAGTTTCCAACTCCACTTCTTACATATATACGGGAAGGTCCTAGCTCCAACTCGGTTTTACAGTGAAAACTGCAGGAACTTCTAACCGGCACTAGGAAACAGAGTGAGAAACCAGAGTAAAAGTTTCTCCTGCATCCCGTTCCCTTTGTGAGAGATGAACGAACGTCTCTCCACATGCTCAGTTTTGAGATATAAGTGTGTGTGAAAGCCGTCCTTCAACTAACTTGTTGGGAACACAAAGTTTCTTTTCAATTTCCAACTCCAGTCCTTAAATATATATGGGAAGATACTAGCTCCAACCCGGTTTTACAGTGAAAACTGCAGGAAATTCAAACCGGCACTAGGAAACAGACTGAGAAAGCAGAGTAAAAGTTTCTCCTGCAACCTGTTCCCTTTGTGATAGATGAACGAATGTCTCTCCACATGCTCAGTTTTGAGAGATAAGTGTGTGTGAAAGCCGTCCTTCAACTAGCTTGTTGGGAACACAAAGTTTCTTTTCAGTTTCCAACTCCACTCCATACATATATATGGGAAGGTACTAGCTCCAACTCGGTTTTACCGTGAAAACTACAGGAACTTCAAACCGGCACTAGGAAACAGACTGAGAAACCAGAGTAAAAGTTTCTCCTGCAACCCGTTCCCTTTGTGCTAGATGAACGAACGTCTCTCCACATGCTCAGTTCTGAGAGATAAGAGTGAGTGAAAGCCGTACTTCAACAAGCTTGTTGGGAACACAAAGTTTCTTTTCAGTTTCCAACCCCAATCCTTACATATATATGTGAAGGTACTAGCTACAACTCGGTTTTACAGTGAAAATTTATGGAACTTCAAACCGGCAATAGGAAACAGACTGAGAAACCAGAGTAAAAGTTTCTCCTGCAAACCGTTCCCTTTGTGCTAGATGAACGAACGTCTCTCCACATGCTCAGTTCTGAGAGATAAGTGTGTGTGAAAGCCGTCCTTCACCTAGCTTGTTGGGAACACAAAGTTTCTTTTCAGTTGCCAATTCCACTCCACACATATATATGGAGTGGTACTAGCTCCAACTCGGTTTTACAGTGAAAGCTGCAGGAACTTCAAACCGGCACTAGGAAACAGACTGAGAAACCAGAGTAAAAATTTCTCCTGCAAACCGTTCCCTGTGTGCTAGATGAACGAACGTCTCTCCACATGCTCAGTTCTGAGAGATAAGTGTGTGTGAAAGCCGTCCTTCACCTAGCTTGTTGGGAACACAAAGTTTCTTTTCATTTGCAAACTCCACTCCATACATATATATGGGGAGGTACCAGCTCCAACTCGGTTTTACAGTGAAAACTGCAGGAACTTCAAACCTGCACTAGGAAACAGACTGAGAAACCAGAGTAAAAGTTTCTCATGCAACCCGTTCCCTTTGTGCTAGATGAACGAACGTCTCTCCACGTGCTCAGTTCTGAGAGATAAGTGTGTGTGAAAGCCGTCCTTCAACTAGCTTGTTGGGAACACAAACTTTCTTTTCAGTTTCCAACTCCACTCCATACATATATATGGGAAGGTACTATCTCCAAATCGGTTTTACAGTGAAAACTGCAGGAACTTCTACCCGGCACTAGGAAACAGACTGAGAAACCAGAGTAAAAGTTTCTCCTGCAACCTGTTCCCTTTGTGCTAAATGAACGAACGTCTCTCCACATCATCAGTTTTGAGAGATAAGTGGGTGTGAAACCGTCCTTCAACAAGCTTGTTGGGAACACAAAGTTTCTTTTCAGTTTCCAACTCCACTTCTTACATATATATGGGAAGGTACTAGCTCCAACTCGGTTTTACAGTGAAAACTGCAGGAACTTCTAACCGGCACTAGGAAACAGACTGAGAAACCAGAGTAAAAGTTTCTCCTGCAACCCGTTCCCTTTGTGAGAGATGAACGAACGTCTCTCCACATGCTCAGTTTTGAGAGATAAGTGTGTGTGAAAGCCGTCCTTCAACTAACTTGTTGGGAACACAAAGTTTCTTTTCAATTTCCAACTCCAGTCCTTAAATATATATGGGAAGATACTAGCTCCAACCCGGTTTTACAGTGAAAACTGCAGGAAATTCAAACCGGCACTAGGAAACAGACTGAGAAAGCAGAGTAAAAGTTTCTCCTGCAACCTGTTCCCTTTGTGATAGATGAACGTACGTCTCTCCACATGCTCAGTTTTGAGAGATAAGTGTGTGTGAAAGCCGTCCTTCAACTAGCTTTTTGGGAACACAAAGTTTCTTTTCAGTTTCCAACTCCACTCCATACATATATATGGGAAGGTACTAGCTCCAACTCGGTTTTATCGTGAAAACTACAGGAACTTCAAACCGGCACTAGGAAACAGACTGAGAAACCAGAGTAAAAGTTTCTCCTGCAACCCGTTCCCTTTCTGCTAATGAACGAACGTCTCTCCACATGCTCAGTTCTGAGAGATAAGAGTGAGTGAAAGCCGTACTTCAACTAGCTTGTTGGGAACACAAAGTTTCTTTTCAGTTTCCAACCCCAATCCTTACATATATATGGGAAGGTACTAGCTCCAACTCGGTTTTACAGTGAAAACTGATGGAACTTCAAACCAGCACTAGGAAACAGACTGAGAAAGCAGAGTAAAAGTTTCTCCTGCAACCTGTTCCCTTTGTGATAGATGAACGTACGTCTCTCCACATGCTCAGTTTTGAGAGATAAGTGTGTGTGAAAGCCGTCCTTCAACTAGCTTGTTGGGAACACAGAGTTTCTTTTCAGTTTCCAACTCCACTCCATACATATATATGGGAAGGTACTAGCTCCAACTCGGTTTTACAGTGAAAAATGCAGGAACTTCAAACCGGCACAAGGAAACAGACTGAGAAAGCAGAGTAAAAGTTTCTCCTGCAACCCGTTCCATTTGTGCTAGATGAACGAACGTCTCTCCACATGCTCAGTTTTGAGAGATAAGTGTGTGTGAAAGCCGTCCTTCAACTAGCTTGTTGGGAACAAATTTTTCTTTTCAGTTTCCAACTCCACTCCATACATATATATGGGAAGGAACTATCTCCAACTCGGTTTTACAGTGAAAACTGCAGGAACTTCAAACCGGCACTAGGAAACAGACTGAGAAACCAGAGTAAAAGTTTCTCCTGCAACCCGTTCCCTTTGTGCAAGATGAACGAACGTCTCTCCACATGCTCAGTTCTGAGAGATAAGTGTGTGTGAAAGGCATCCTTCACCTAGCTTGTTGGGAACACAAAGTTACTTTTCAGTTGCAAACTACACTCCAAACATATATATGGGGAGGTACTAGATCCAACTCGGTTTTACAGTGAAAACTGCAGGAAATTCAAACCGGCACTAGGAAACAGACTGAGAAACCAGAGTAAAAGTTTCCCCTGCAAACCGTTCCCTTTGTGCTAGATGAACGAACGTCTCTCCACATGCTCAGTTCTGAGAGATAAGTGTGTGTGAAAGCCGTCCTTCACCTAGCTTGTTGGTAACACAAAGATTCTGTTCAGTTGCAAACTCCACTCCATACATATATAAGGGGAGGTACTAGCTCCAACTCGGTTTTACAGTGAAAACTGCAGGAACTTCAAACCGGCACTACGAAACAGACTGAGAAACCAGAGTAAAAGTTTCACCTGCAACCCGTTCCCTTTGTGTTAGATGAACGAACGTCTCTCCACATGCTCAGTTCTGGGAGATAAGTGTGTGTGAAAGCCGTCCTTCACCTAGCTTGTTGGGAACACAAAGTTTCTATTCAATTGCCAATTCCACTCCATACATATATATGGGTAGGTGCTAGCTCCAACTCGGTTTTACAGTGAAAACTGCAGAAAATTCAACACGGCACTAGGAAACAGACTGAGAAACCAGAGTAAAAGTTTCTCCTGCAAACCGTTCCCTTTGTGCTAGATGAACGAACGTCTCACCACATGCTCAGTTCTGAGAGATAAGTGTGTGTGAAAGCCGTCCTTCACCTAGCCTGTTGGGAACACAAAGTTTCTTTTCAGTTGCCAATTCATCTCCATACATATATATGGGGAAGTACTAGCTCCAACCCTGTTTTACAGTGAAAACTGCAGGAAATTCAAACCGGCACTAGGAAACAGACTGAGAAACCAGAGTAAAAGTTTCTCCTGCAACCCTTTCCATTTGTGCTAGATGAAAGAACCTCTCTCCACATGCTCAGTTCTGAGAGATAAGTGTGTGTGAAAGCCGTCCTTCACCTAGCTTGTTGGGAACACAAAGTTTCTTTTCAGTTGCAAACTCCACTCCATACATATATATGGGGTGGTACTGGCTAAAACACGGTTTTACAGTGAAAACTGCAGGAAATTCAAACCGCTACTAGGAAACAGACTGAGAAACCAGAGTGAAAGTTTCTCCTGCAACCCGTTCCCTTTGTGCTAGATGAACGAACGTCTCTCCACATGCTCAGTTCTGAGAGATAAGTGTGTGTGAAAGCCGCCTTCAACTAGCTTGTTGGGAACACAAAGTTTCTTTTCAGTTTCCAACTCCACTCCATACATATATATGGGGAGGTACTAGCTCCAACTCGGTTTTACAGTGAAAACTGCAGGAACTTCAAACCGGCTCTAGGAAACAGACTGAGAAAACAGAGTAAAAGTTTCTCCTGCAACCCGTTCCCTGTGTGCTAGATGAACGAACGTCCCTCCACATGCTCATTTCTGAGAGATATGTGGGTGTGAAAGCCGTCCTTCAACTAGCTTGTTGGGAACACAAAGATTCTTTTCAGTTGCAAACTCCACTCCATACTTATATATGGGAAGGAACTATCTCCAAATCGGTTTTACATTGAAAACAGCAGGAACTTCAAACCGGCACTAGGAAACAGACTGAGAAACCAGAGTAAAAGTTTCTCCTGCAACCCGTTCCCTTTGTGCTAGATGAACGAACGTCTCTCCACATGCTCAGTTCTGAGAGATAAGTGTGTGTGAAAGCCGTCCTTCACCTAGCTTGTTGGGAACACAAAGTTTCTTTTCAGTTGCCAATTCCACTCCACACATATATATGGAGTGGTACTAGCTCCAACTTGGTTTTACAGTGAAACCTGCAGGAACTTCAAACCGGCATTAGGAAACAGACTGAGAAACCAGAGTAAAAGTTTCTCCTGCAACCCGTTCCCTGTGTGCTAGATGAACGAACGTCTCTCCACATGCTCAGTTCTGAGAGATAAGTGTGTGTGAAAGCCGTCCTTCACCTAGCTTGTTGGGAACACAAAGTTTCTTTTCATTTGCAAACTCCACTCCATACATATATATGGGGAGGTACCAGCTCCAACTCGGTTTTACAGTGAAAACTGCAGGAACTTCAAACCTGCACTAGGAAACAGACTGAGAAACCAGAATAAATGTTTCTCAAGCAACCCGTTCCCTTTGTGCTAGATGAACGAAAGTCTCTCCACGTGCTCAGTTCTGAGAGATAAGTGTGTGTGAAAGCCGTCCTTCAACTAGCTTGTTGGGAACACAAACTTTCTTTTCAGTTTCCAACTCCACTCCATACATATATATGGGAAGGTACTATCTCCAACTCGGTTTTACAGTGAAAACTGCAGGAATTTCTACCCGGCACTAGGAAACAGACTGAGAAACCAGAGTAAAATTTTCTCCTGCAACCCGTTCCCTTTGTGCTAGATGAACGAACGTCTCTCCATATGCTCAGTTCTGAGAGATAAGAGTGAGTGAAAGCCGTACATCAACTAGCTTGTTGGGAACACAAAGTTTCTTTTCAGTTTCCAACCCCAATCCTTACATATATATGGGAAGGTACTAGCTCCAACTCGGTTTTACAGTGAAAACTGATGGAACTTCAAACCGGCAATAGGAAACAGACTGAGAAACCAGAGTAAAAGTTTCTCCTGCAAACCGTTCCCTTTGTGCTAGATGAACGAACGTCTCTCCACATGCTCAGTTCTGAGAGATAAGTGTGTGTGAAAGCCGTCCTTCACCTAGCTTGTTGGGAACACAAAGTTTCTATTCAATTGCCAATTCCACTCCATACATATATATGGGTAGGTGCTAGCTCCAACTCGGTTTTACAGTGAAAACTGCAGAAAATTCAACACGGCACTAGGAAACAGACTGAGAAATCAGAGTAAAAGTTTCTCCTGCAACCCGTTCCCTTTGTGCGAGATGAACGAACGTCTCTCCACATGCTCAGTTCTGAGAGATAAGTGTGTGTGAAAGCCGTCCTTCACCTAGCCTGTTGGGAACACAAAGTTTCTTTTCAGTTGTAAACTCCACCCCATACATATATATGGGAAGGTACTGGCTAAAACACGGTTTTACAGTGAAAACTGCAGGAAATTCAAACCGGCACTAGGAAACAGACTGAGAAACCAGAGTAAAAGTTTCTCCTGCAACCCTTTCCATTTGTGCTAGATGAACGAACCTCTCTCCACATGCTCAGTTCTGAGAGATAAGTGTGTGTGAATGCCGTCCTTCAACAAGCTTGTTGGGAACACAAAGTTTCTTTTCAGTTGCAAACTCCACTCCATACATATATATGGGGTGGTACTGGCTAAAACACGGTTTTACAGTGAAAACTGCAGGAAATTCAAACCGGTACTAGGAAACAGACTGAGAAACCAGAGTGAAAGTTTCTCCTGCAACCCGTTCCCTTTGTGCTAGATGAACGAACGTCTCTACACATGCTCAGTTCTGAGAGATAAGTGTGTGTGAAAGTCGCCTTCAACTAGCTTGTTGGGAACACAAAGTTTCTTTTCAGTTTCCAACTCCACTCCATACATATATATGGGGAGTTACTAGCTCCAACTCGGTTTTACAGTGAAAACTGCAGGAACTTCAAACCGGCACTAGGAAACAGACTGAGAAAACAGAGTAAAAGTTTCTCCTGCAAACCGTTCCCTGTGTGCTAGATGAACGAACGTCCCTCCACATGCTCAGTTCTGAGAGATATGTGGGTGTGAAAGCCGTCCTTCACCTAGCTTGTTGGGAACACAAAGATTCTTTTCAGTTGCAAACTCCACTCCATACATATATATGGGAAGGAACTATCTCCAAATCGGTTTTACATTGAAAACTGCAGGAACTTCAAACCGGCACTAGGAAACAGACTGAGAAAGCAGAGTAAAAGTTTCTCCTGCAACCCGTTCCCTTTGTGCTAGATGAACGAACGTCTCTCCACATGCTCAGTTCTGAGAGATAAGTGTGTGTGAAAGCCGTCCTTCACCTAGCTTTTTGGGAACACAAAGTTTCTTTTCAGTTGCCAATTCCACTCCACACATATATATGGTGTGGTACTAGCTCCAACTTGGTTTTACAGTGAAACCTGCAGGAACTTCAAACCGGCATTAGGAAACAGACTGAGAAACCAGAGTAAAAGTTTCTCCTGCAACCCGTTCCCTGTGTGCTAGATGAACGAACGTCTCTCCACATGCTCAGTTCTGAGAGATAAGTGTGTGTGAAAGCCGTCCTTCACCTAGCTTGTTGGGAACACAAAGTTTCTTTTCATTTGCAAACTCCACTCCATACATATATATGGGGAGGTACCAGCTCCAACTCGGTTTTACAGTGAAAACTGCAGGAACTTCAAACCTGCACTAGGAAACAGACTGAGAAACCAGAGTAAATGTTTCTCAAGCAACCCGTTCCCTTTGGCTAGATGAACGAAAGTCTCTCCACGTGCTCAGTTCTGAGAGATAAGTGTGTGTGAAAGCCGTCCTTCAACTAGCTTGTTGGGAACACAAACTTTCTTTTCAGTTTCCAACTCCACTCCATACATATATATGGGAAAGTACTATCTCCAACTCGGTTTTACAGTGAAAACTGCAGGAATTTCTACCCGGCACTAGGAAACAGACTGAGAAACCAGAGTATAAGTTTCTCCTGCAAACCGTTCCCTTTGTGCTAGATGAACGAACGTCTCTCCACATGCTCAGTTCTGAGAGATAAGTGTGTGTGAAAGCCATCCTTCACCTAGCTTGTTGGGAACACAAAGTTTCTTTTCAGTTGCAAACTCCACTCCATACATATATATGGGAAGGTACTGGCTAAAACACGGTTTTACAGTGAAAACTGCAGGAACTTCAAACCGGCACTAGGAAACAGACTGAGAAACCAGAGTAAAAGTTTCTCCTGCAACCCTTTCCATTTGTGCTAGATGAACGAACCTCTCTCCACATGCTCAGTTCTGAGAGATAAGTGTGTGTGAAAGCCGTCCTTCACCTAGCTTGTTGGGAACACAAAGTTTCTTTTCAGTTGCAAACTCCACTCCATACATATATATGGGGTGGTACTGGCTAAAACACGGTTTTACAGTGAAAACTGCAGGAACTTCAAACCGGTACTAGGAAACAGACTGAGAAACCAGAGTGAAAGTTTCTCCTGCAAACCGTTCCCTTTGTGTTAGATGAACGAACGTCTCTCCACATGCTCAGTTCTGAGAGATAAGTGGGTGTGAAAGCCGTCCTTCAACTAGCTTGTTGGGAACACAAAGTTTCTTTTCAGTTGCAAACTCCACTCCATACATATATATGGGAAGGAACTATCTCCAAATCGGTTTTACAGTGAAAACTGCAGGAACATCAAACCGGCACTAGGAAACAGACTGAGAAAGCAGAGTAAAAGTTTCTCCTGCAACCCGTTCCCTTTGTGCTAGGTGAACGAACGTCTCTCCACATGCTCAGTTCTGAGAGATAAGTGTGTGTGAAAGCCGTCCTTCACCTTGCTTGTTGGGAACACAAGGTTTCTTTTCAGTTGCCAATTCCACTCCACACATATATATGGAGTGGTACTAGCTCTAACTCGATTTTACAGTGAAAGCTGCAGGAACTTCAAACCGGCACTAGGAAACAGACTGAGAAACCAGAGTAAAAGTTTCTCCTGCAACCCTTTCCCTGTGTGCTAGATGAACGAACGTCTCTCCACATGCTCAGTTCTGAGAGATAAGTGTGTGTTAAAGCCGACCTTCACCTAGCTTGTTGGGAACACAAAGTTTCTTTTCATTTGCAAACTCCACTCCATACATATATATGGGGAGGTACCAGCTCCAACTCGGTTTTACAGTGAAAACTGCAGGAACTTCAAACCTGCACTAGGAAACAGACTGAGAAACCAGAGTAAAAGTTTCTCATGCAACCCGTTCCCTTTGTGCTAGATGAACGAAAGTCTCTCCACGTGCTCAGTTCTGAGAGATAAGTGTGTGTGAAAGCCGTCCTTCAACTAGCTTGTTGGGAACACAAACTTTCTTTTCAGTTTCCAACTCCACTCCATACATATATATGGGAAGGTACTATCTCCAAATCGGTTTTACAGTGAAAACTGCAGGAACTTCTACCCGGCACTAGGAAACAGACTGAGAAACCAGAGTAAAAGTTTCTCCTGCAACCCGTTCCCTTTGTGCTAAATGAACGAACGTCTCTCCACATCATCAGTTTTGAGAGATAAGTGGGTGTGAAACCGTCCTTCAACAAGCTTGTTGGGAACACAGAGTTCCTTTTCACTTTCCAACTCCACTCCTTACATATATATGGGAAGGTACTAGCTCCAACTCGGTTTTACTGTGAAAACTGCAGGAACTTCTAACCGGCACTAGGAAACAGACTGAGAAACCAGAGTAAAAGTTTCTCCTGCAACCCGTTCCCTTTGTGAGAGATGAACGAACGTCTCTCCACATGCTCAGTTTTGAGAGATAAGTGTGTGTGAAAGCCGTCCTTCAACTAGCTTGTTGGGAACACAAAGTTTCTTTTCAGTTGCAAACTCCACTCCATACATATATATGGGGAGGTACTAGATCCAACTCGGTTTTACAGTGAAAACTGCAGGAACTTCAAACAGGCACTAGGAAGCAGACTGAGAAACCAGAGTAAAAATTTCTCCCGCAACCCGTTCCCTTTGTGCTAGATGAACGAACGTCTCTCCACATGCTCAGTTCTGAGAGATAAGTGTGTGTGAAAGCCGTCCTTCACCTAGCTTGTTGGGAACACAAAGTTTCTTTTCAGGTGCAAACTCCACTCCATACATATATATGGGGAGGTACTGGCTAAAATACGGTTTTACAGTGAAAAATGCAGGAACTTCAAACCGGCACTAGGAAACAGACTGAAAAACCAGAGTAAAAGTTTCTCTTGCAACCCGTTCCCTTTGTGCTAGATGAACGAAACTCTCTCCACATGCTCAGTTCTGAGAGATAAGTGTGTGTGAAAGCCGTACTTCACCTAGCTTGTTGGGAACACAATGTTTCTTTTCAGTTGCAAACTCCACTCCATACATATATATGGGGTGGCACTGGCTAAAACACGGTTTAACAGTGAAAACTGCAGGAACTTCAAACCGGTACTAGGAAACAGACTGAGAAACCAGAGTAAAAGTTTCTCCTGCAACCCGTTGCCTTTGTGCTAGATGAACGAAAGTCTCTCCACATGCTCAGTTCTGAGAGATAAGTGTGTGTGAAAGCCGTCCTTCACCTAGCTTGTTGGGAACACAAAGTTTCTTTTCAGTTGCCAATTCCACTCCATACATATATATGGGGAGGTACTAGCTCCAACTCGTTTTTACAGTGAAAAATGTAGGAACTTCAAACCGGCACTAGTAAAAAGACTGAGAAACCAGAGTAAAAGTTTCTCCTGCAACCCTTTCCCTTTGTGCTAGAAGAACGAACCTCTCTCCACATGCTCAGTTCTGAGAGATAAGTGTGTGTGAAAGCCGTCCTTCATGTAGCTTGTTGGGAACACAAAGTTTCTTTTCAGTTGCCAATTCCACTCCATACATATATATGGGGTGGTACTAGCTCCAACTCGGTTTTATAGTGAAATCTGCAGGAACTTCAAACCGGCACTAGGAAACAGACTGAGAAACCAGAGTAAAAGTTTCTCCTGCAACCCGTTCCCTTTGTGCTAGATGAACGAACCTCTCTCCACATGCTCAGTTCTGAGAGATAAGTGTGTGTGAAAGCCGTAATTCACCTAGCTTGTTGGGAACACAATGTTTCTTTTCAGTTGCAAACTCCACTCCATACATATATATGGGGTGGTACTGGCTAAAACACGGTTTAACAGTGAAAACTGCAGGAACTTCAAACCGGTACTAGGAAACAGACTGAGAAACCAGAGTAAAAGTTTCTCCTGCAACCCGTTGCCTTTGTGCTAGATGAACGAAAGTCTCTCCACATGCTCAGTTCTGAGAGATAAGTGTGTGTGAAAGCCGTCCTTCACCTAGCTTGTTGGGAACACAAAGTTTCTTTTCAGTTGCCAATTCCACTCCATACATATATATGGGGAGGTACTAGCTCCAACTCTGTTTTACAGTGAAAAATGTAGGAACTTCAAACCGGCACTTGGAAACAGACTGAGAAACCAGAGTAAAAGTTTCTCCTGCAACCCTTTCCCTTTGTGCTAGAAGAACGAACCTCTCTCCACATGCTCAGTTCTGAGAGATAAGTGTGTGTGAAAGCCGTCCTTCACGTAGCTTGTTGGGAACACAAAGTTTCTTTTCAATTGCCAATTCCACTCCATACATATATATGGGGTGGTACTAGCCCCAACTCGGTTTTATTGTGAAAGCTGCAGGAACTTCAAACCGGCACTAGGAAACAGACTGAGAAACCAGAGTAAAAGTTTCTCCTGCAAACCGTTCCCTTTGTGCTAGATGAACGAACGTCTCTCCACATCATCAGTTTTGAGAGATAAGTGGGTTTGAAACCGTACTTCAACAAGCTTGTTGGGAACACAAAGTTTCTTTTCAGTTTCGAACCCCACTCCTTACATATATATGGGAAGGTACTAGCTCCAACTCGGTTTTTCAGTGAAAACTGCAGGAAATTCTAACCGGCACTAGGAAACAGACTGAGAAACCAGAGTAAAAGTTTCTCCTGCAACCCGTTCACTTTGTGCTAGATGAACGAACGTCTCTCCACATGCTCAGTTCTGAGAGATAAGTGTGTGTGAAAGCCATCCTTCACCTAGCTTGTTGGGAACAAAAAGTTTCTTTTCCTTTGCAAACTCCACTCCATACATATATATGGGGAGGTACTAGATCCAACTCGGTTTTACAGTGAAAACTGCAGGAACTTCAAACCGGCACTAGGAAGCAGACTGAGAAACCAGAGTAAAAATTTCTCCTGCAACCCGTTCCCTTTGTGCTAGATGAACGAACGTCTCTCCACATGCTCAGTTCTGACAGATAAGTGTGTGTGAAAGCCGTCCTTCACCTATCTTGTTGGGAACACAAAGTTTCTTTTCAGTTGCAAACTCCACTCCATACATATATATGGGGAGGTACTGGCTAAAATACGGTTTTACAGTGAAAAATGCAGGAACTTCAAACCGGCACTAGGAAACAGACTGAAAAACCAGAGTAAAAGTTTCTCTTGCAACCCGTTCCCTTTGTGCTAGATGAACGAACCTCTCTCCACATGCTCAGTTCTGAGAGATAAGTGTGTGTGAAAGCCGTAATTCAACTAGCTTGTTGGGAACACAATGTTTCTTTTCAGTTGCAAACTCCACTCCATACATATATATGGGGTGGTACTGGCTAAAACACGGTTTAACAGTGAAAACTGCAGGAACTTCAAACCGGTACTAGGAAACAGACTGAGAAACCAGAGTAAAAGTTTCTCCTGCAACCCGTTGCCTTTGTGCTAGATGAACGAAAGTCTCTCCACATGCTCAGTTCTGAGAGATAAGTGTGTGTGAAAGCCGTCCTTCACCTAGCTTGTTGGGAACACAAAGTTTCTTTTCAGTTGCCAATTCCACTCCATACATATATATGGGGAGGTACTAGCTCCAACTCGGTTTTACAGTGAAAAATGTAGGAACTTCAAACCGGCACTAGGAAACAGACTGAGAAACCAGAGTAAAAGTTTCTCCTGCAACCCTTTCCCTTTGTGCTAGAAGAACGAACCTCTCTCCACATGCTCAGTTCTGAGAGATAAGTGTGTGTGAAAGCCGTCCTTCACGTAGCTTGTTGGGAACACAAAGTTTCTTTTCAGTTGCCAATTCCACTCCATACATATATATGGGGTGGTACTAGCTCCAACTCGGTTTTATAGTGAAAACTGCAGGAACTTCAAACCGGCACTAGGAAACAGACTGAGAAACCAGAGTAAAAGTTTCTCCTGCAACCCGTTCCCTTTGTGCTAGATGAACGAACCTCTCTCCACATGCTCAGTTCTGAGAGATAAGTGTGTGTGAAAGCCGTACTTCACCTAGCTTGTTGGGAACACAATGTTTCTTTTCAGTTGCAAACTCCACTCCATACATATATATGGGGTGGTACTGGCTAAAACACGGTTTAACAGTGAAAACTGCAGGAACTTCAAACCGGTACTAGGAAACAGACTGAGAAACCAGAGTAAAAGTTTCTCCTGCAACCCGTTGCCTTTGTGCTAGATGAACGAAAGTCTCTCCACATGCTCAGTTCTGAGAGATAAGTGTGTGTGAAAGCCGTCCTTCACCTAGCTTGTTGGGAACACAAAGTTTCTTTTCAGTTGCCAATTCCACTCCATACATATATATGGGGAGGTACTAGCTCCAACTCGGTTTTACAGTGAAAAATGTAGGAACTTCAAACCGGCACTAGGAAACAGACTGAGAAACCAGAGTAAAAGTTTCTCCTGCAACCCTTTCCCTTTGTGCTAGAAGAACGAACCTCTCTCCACATGCTCAGTTCTGAGAGATAAGTGTGTGTGAAAGCCGTCCTTCACGTAGCTTGTTGGGAACACAAAGTTTCTTTTCAGTTGCCAATTCCACTCCATACATATATATGGGGTGGTACTAGCTCCAACTCGGTTTTATAGTGAAAGCTGCAGGAACTTCAAACCGGCACTAGGAAACAGACTGAGAAACCAGAGTAAAAGTTTCTCCTGCAAACCGTTCCCTTTGTACTAGATGAACGAACGTCTCTCCACATCATCAGTTTTGAGAGATAAGTGGGTTTGAAACCGTACTTCAACAAGCTTGTTGGGAACACAAAGTTTCTTTTCAGTTTCGAACCCCACTCCTTACATATATATGGGAAGGTACTAGCTCCAACTCGGTTTTTCAGTGAAAACTGCAGGAAATTCTAACCGGCACTAGGAAACAGACTGAGAAACCAGAGTAAAAGTTTCTCCTGCAACCCGTTCCCTTTGTGCTAGATGAACGAACGTCTCTCCACATGCTCAGTTCTGAGAGATAAGTGTGTGTGAAAGCCATCCTTCACCTAGCTTGTTGGGAACACAAAGTTTCTTTTCAGTTGCAAACTCCACTCCATACATATATATGGGGAGGTACTAGATCCAACTCGGTTTTACAGTGAATACTGCAGGAACTTCAAACCGGCACTAGGAAGCAGACTGAGAAACCAGAGTAAAAGTTTCACCTGCGAACCGTTCCATTTGTGCTAGATGAACGAACGTCTCTCCACATGCTCAGTTCTGAGAGATAAGTGTGTGTGAAAGCCGTCCTTCACCTATCTTGTTG
This sequence comes from Camelus bactrianus, assembly GCF_048773025.1. NCBI lineage: Eukaryota > Metazoa > Chordata > Mammalia > Artiodactyla > Camelidae > Camelus > Camelus bactrianus. Next base: position 310,860 of record NW_027413954.1, on the reverse strand, counting down.
GGAACACAAAGTTTCTTTTCAGTTGCAAACTCCACTCCATACATATATATGGGGAGGTACTGGCTAAAACACGGTTTTACAGTGAAAAATGCAGGAACTTCAAACCGGCACTAGGAAACAGACTGAAAACCAGATTAAAATTTTCTCTTGCAACCCGTTCCCTTTGTGCTAGATGAACGAACCTCTCTCCACATTCTCAGTTCTGAGAGATAAGTGTGTGTGAAAGCCGTACTTCACCTAGCTTGTTGGGAACACAATGTTTCTTTTCAGTTGCAAACTCCACTCCATACATATATATGGGGAGGTACTAGCTCCAACTCGGTTTTACAGTGAAAAATGTAGGAACTTCAAACCGGCACTAGGAAACAGACTGAGAAACCAGAGTAAAAGTTTCTCCTGCAACCCTTTCCCTTTGTGCTAGAAGAACGAACCTCTCTCCACATGCTCAGTTCTGAGAGATAAGTGTGTGTGAAAGCCGTCCTTCACGTAGCTTGTTGGGAACACAAAGTTTCTTTTCAGTTGCCAATTCTACTCCATACATATATATGGGGTGGTACTAGCTCCAACTCGGTTTTACAGTGAAAGCTGCAGGAACTTCAAACCGGCACTAGGAAACAGACTGAGAAACCAGAGTAAAAGTTTCTCCTGCAAACCGTTCCCTTTGTGCTAGATGAACGAACGTCTCTCCACATCATCAGTTTTGAGAGATAAGTGGGTTTGAAACCGTAATTCAACAAGCTTGTTGGGAACACAAAGTTTCTTTTCAGTTTCGAAACCCACTCCTTACATATATATGGGAAGGTACTAGCTCCAACTCGGTTTTTCAGTGAAAACTGCAGGAAATTCTAACCGGCACTAGGAAACAGACTGAGAAACCAGAGTAAAAGTTTCTCCTGCAATCCGTTCCCTTTGTGCTAGATGAACGTACGTCTCTCCACATGCTCAGTTCTGAGAGATAAGTGTGTGTGAAAGCCATCCTTCACCTAGCTTGTTGGGATCACAAAGTTTCTTTTCAGTTGCAAACTCCACTCCATACATATATATGGGGAGGTACTAGATCCAACTCGGTTTTACAGTGAAAACTGCAGGAACTTCAAACCGGCACTAGGAAGCAGACTGAGAAACCAGAGTAAAAGTTTCACCTGCGACCCGTTCCATTTGTGCTAGATGAACGAACGTCTCTCCACATGCTCAGTTCTGAGAGATAAGTGTGTGTGAAAGACGTCCTTCACCTAGCTTGTTGGGAACACAAAGTTTCTTTTCAGTTGCAAACACCACTCCATACATATATATGGGGAGGTACTGGCTAAAACACGGTTTTACAGTGAAAAATGCAGGAACTTCAAACCTGCACTAGGAAACAGACTGAGAAACCAGAGTAAAAGTTTCTCCTGCAACCCGTTCCCTTTGTGCTAGATGAACGATCCCCTCTCCACTTGCTCAGTTCTGAGAGATAAGTGTGTGTGAAAGCCGTCCTTCACCTAGCTTGTTGGGAACACAAAGTTCCTCTTCAGTTGCAAACTCCACTCCATACATATATATGGGGTGGTACTGGCTAAAACACGGTTTTACAGTGAAAACTGCAGGAACTTCAAACTGGTACTAGGAAACAGACTGAGAAACCAGAGTAAAAGTTTCTCCTGCAACCCGTTGCCTTTGTGCTAGATGAACGAAAGTCTCTCCACATGCTCAGTTCTGAGAGATAAGTGTGTGTGAAAGCCGTCCTTCACCTAGCTTGTTGGGAACACAAAGTTTCTTTTCAGTTGCAAACTCCACTCCATACATATATATGGGGAGGTACTAGCTCCAACTCGGTTTTACATTGAAAAATGCAGGAACTTCAAACCGGCACTAGGAAACAGACTGAGAAACCAGAGTAAAAGTTTCTCCTGCAACCCTTTCCCTTTGTGCTAGAAGAACGAAACTCTCTCCACATGCTCAGTTCTGAGAGATAAGTGTGTGTGAAAGCCGTCCTTCACGTAGCTTGTTGGGAACACAAAGTTTCTTTTCAGTTGCCAATTCCACTCCATACATATATATGGGGTGGTACTAGCTCCAACTCGGTTTTACAGTGAAAGCTGCAGGAACTTCAAACCGGCACTAGGAAACAGACTGAGAAACCAGAGTAAAAGTTTCTCCTGCAAACCGTTCCCCTTGTGCTAGATGAACGAACGTCTCTCCACATCATCAGTTTTGAGAGATAAGTGGGTTTGAAACCGTACTTCAACAAGCTTGTTGGGAACACAAAGTTTCTTTTCAGTTTCGAACTCCACTCCTTACATACATATGGGAAGGTACTAGCTCCAACTCGGTTTTACAGTGAAAACTGCAGGAAATTCTAACCGGCACTAGGAAACAGACTGAGAAACCAGAGTAAAAGTTTCTCCTGCAACCCGTTCCCTTTGTGCTAGATGAACGAACGTCTCTCCACATGCTCAGTTCTGAGAGATAAGTGTGTGTGAAAGCCATCCTTCACCTAGCTTGTTGGTAACACAAAGTTTCTTTTCAGTTGCAAACTCCACTCCATACATATATATGGGGAGGTACTAGATCCAACTCGGTTTTACAGTGAAAACTGCAGGAACTTCAAACCGGCACTAGGAAGCAGACTGAGAAACCAGAGTAAAAGTTTCTCCTGCGACCCGTTCCATTTGTGCTAGATGAACGAACGTCTCTCCACATGCTCAGTTCTGAGAGATAAGTGTGTGTGAAAGCCGTCCTTCACCTAGCTTGTTGGGAACACAAAGTTTCTTTTCAGTTGCAAACTCCACTCCATACATATATATGGGGAGGTACTGGCTAAAACACGGTTTTACAGTGAAAAATGCAGGAACTTCAAACCTGCACTAGGAAACAGACTGAGAAACCAGAGTAAAAGTTTCTCCTGCAACCCGTTCCCTTTGTGCTAGATGAACGAACCTCTCTCCACATGCTCAGTTCTGAGAGATAAGTGTGTGTGAAAGCCGTCCTTCACCTAGCTTGTTGGGAACACAAAGTTTCTTTTCAGTTGCAAACTCCACTCCATACATATATATGGGGTGGTACTGGCTAAAACACGGTTTTACAGTGAAAACTGCAGGAACTTCAAACCGGTACTAGGAAACAGACTGAGAAACCAGAGTAAAAGTTTCTCCTGCAACCCGTTGCCTTTGTGCTAGATGAACGAAAGTCTCTCCACATGCTCAGTTCTGAGAGATAAGTGTGTGTGAAAACCGTCCTTCACATAGCTTGTTGGGAACACAAAGTTTCTTTTCAGTTGCAAACTCCACTCCATACATATATATGGGGAGGTACTAGCTCCAACTCGGTTTTACAGTGAAAGCTGCAGGAACTTCAAACCGGCACTAGGAAACAGACTGAGAAACCAGAGTAAAAGTTTCTCCTGCAACCCTTTCCCTTTGTGCTAGAAGAACGAACCTCTCTCCACATGCTCAGTTCTGAGAGATAAGTGTGTGTGAAAGCCGTCCTTCACCTAGCTTGTTGGGAACACAAAGTTTCTTTTCAGTTGCCATTTCCACTCCATACATATATGTGGGGTGGTACTAGCTCCAACTCGGTTTTACAGTGAAAGCTGCAGGAACTTCAAACCGGCACTAGGAAACAGACTGAGAAACCAGTGTAAAAGTTTCTCCCTCAACCCGTTCCCTTTGTGCTAGATGAACGAACGTCTCTCCACATGCTCAGTTCTGAGAGATAAGTGTGTGTGAAAGCCGTCCTTCACCTAGCTTGTTGGGAACACAAAGTTTCTTTTCAGTTGCAAACTCCACTCCATACATATATATGGGGAGGTACCAGCTCCAACTCGGTTTTACAGTGAAAACTGCAGGAACTTCAAACCGGCACTAGGAAACAGACTGAGAAACCAGAGAAAAAGTTTCTCCTGCAACCCGTTCCCTTTGTGCTAGATGAACGAACGTCTCTCCACATGCTCAGTTCTGAGAGATAAGTGTGTGTGAAAGCCGTCCTTCAACTAGCTTGTTGGGAACACAAACTTTCTTTTCAGTTTCCAACTCCACTCCATACATATATATGGGAAGGTTCTAGCTCCAAATCGGTTTTACAGTGAAAACTGCAGGAACTTCTAACCGGCACTAGTAAACAGACTGAGAAACCAGAGTAAAAGTTTCTCCTGCAACCCGTTCCCTTTGTGCTAGATGAACGAACGTCTCTCCACATCATCAGTTTTGAGAGATAAGTGGGTGTGAAACCGTACTTCAACAAGCTTGTTGGGAACACAAAGTTTCTTTTCATTTTCGAACTCCACTCCTTACATATATATGGGAAGGTACTAGCTCCAACTCGGTTTTACAGTGAAAACTGCAGGAACTTCTAAACGGCACTAGGAAACAGACTGAGAAACCAGAGTAAAATTTTCTCCTGCAACCTGTTCCCTTTGTGCGAGATGAACGAACGTCTCTCCACATGCTCAATTTTGAGAGATAAGTTGTGTGAAAGCCTTCCTTCAACTAACTTGTTGGGAACACAAAGTTTCTTTTCAATTTCCAACTCCAGTCCTTACATATATATGGGAAGATACTAGCTCCAACCCGGTTTTACAGTGAATACTGCAGGAAATTCTAACCGTCACTAGGAAACAGACTGAGAAACCAGAGTAAAAGTTTCTCCTGCAACCCGTTCCCTTTGTGCTAGATGAACGAACGTCTCTCCACATCATCAGTTTTGAGAGATAAGTGAGTGTGAAAGCCGTCCTTCAACTAGCTTGTTGGGAACACAAAGTTTCTTTTCAGAATCCAACTCAACTCCTTACATATATATGGGAAGGTACTAGCTCCAACTCGGTTTTACAGTGAAAACTGCAGGAACTTCAAACCGGCACTAAGAAACAGACTGAGAAAGCAGAGTAAAAGTTTCCCCTGCAACCTGTTCCCTTTGTGACAGATGAACGTACGTCTCTCCACATGCTCAGTTTTGAGAGATAAGTGTGTGTGAAAGCCGTCCTTCAACTAGCTTGTTGGGAACACAAAGTTTCTTTTCAGTTTCCAACTCCACTCCATACATATATATGGGAAGGTACTAGCTCCAACTCGGTTTTACCGTGAAAACTACAGGAACTTCAAACGGGCACTTGGAAACAGAATGAGAAACCAGAGTAAAAGTTTCTCCTGCAACCATTTCCCTTTGTGCTAGATGAACGAACGTCTCTCCACATGCTCAGTTCTGAGAGATAAGAGTGAGTGAAAGCCGTACTTCAACTACCTTGTTGGGAACACAAAGTTTCTTTTCAGTTTCCAACACCAATCCTTACATATATATGGGAAGGTACTAGCTCCAACTCGGTTTTACAGTGAAAACTGCAGGAACTTCAAACCGGCACTAGGAAACAGACTGAGAAACCAGAGTAAAAGTTTCTCCTGCAACCCGTTCCCTATTTGCTAGATGAACGTACGTCTCTCCACATGCTCAGTTTTGAGAGATAAGTGTGTGTGAAATCCGTAATTCAACTAGATTGTTGGGAACACAAAGTTTCTTTTCAGTTTCCAACTCCACTCCATACATATATATGGGAATGTACTAGCTCCAACTCGGTTTTACAGTGAAAACTGCAGGAACTTCAAACCGGCACTAGGAAACAGACTGAGAAAGCAGAGTAAAAGTTTCTCCTGCCACACGTTCCCTTTGTGCTAGATGAACGAACGTCTCTCCACATGCTCAGTTTTGAGAGATAAGTGTGTGTGAAAGCCGTCCTTCAACTTGCTTGTTGGGAACACAAAGTTTCTTTTCAGTTTCCAAATCCACTCCATACATATATATGGGAAGGTACTAGCTCCAACTCGGTTTTGCAGTGAAAACTGCAGGAACTTCAAACCGGCACTAGGAAACAGACTGAGAATATAGAGAAATAGTTTCTCCTGCAACCCGTTCCCTTTGTGCTAGATGAACGAACCTCTCTCCACATGCTCGGTCTTGAGAGATAAGTGTGTGTGAAAGCCGTCCTTCAACTAGCTTTTTGGGAACAAATGTTTCTTTTCAATTTCCAACTCCACTCCATACATATATATGGGAAGGTACTAGCTCCAACTCGGTTTTACAGTGAAAACTGCAGTAACTTCAAACCTGCACTAGGAAACAGACTGAGAAACCAGAGTAAAAGTTTCTCCTGCAACCCGTTCCCTTTGTGCTAGATGAACGAACGTCTCTCCACATGCTCAGTTCTGAGAGATATGTGTGTGTGAAAGCCGTACTTCACCTAGCTTGTTGGGAACACAAAGTTTCTTTTCAGTTGCAAACTCCACTCCATAAATATATATGGGGAGGTACTGGCTAAAACACGGTTTTACAGGAAAACTGCAGGAACTTCAAACCGGCACTAGGAAACAGACTGAGAAACCAGAGTAAAAGTTTCTCCTGCAACCCGTTCCCTTTGTGCTAGATGAACGAACGTCTCTCCACATGCTCAGTTCTGAGAGATAAGTGTGTGTGAAAGCCATACTTCACCTAGCTTGTTGGGAACACAAAGTTTCTTTCAAGTTGCAAACTCCACTCCATACATATATATGGGGAGGTACTAGCTCCAACCCGGTTTTACAGTGAAAACTGCAGGAACTTCAAACCGGCACTAGGAAACAGACTGAGAAACCAGAGTAAAAGTTTCTCCTGCAACCCGTTCCCTTTGTGCTAGATGAACGAACGTCTCTCCAGATGCTCAGTTCTGAGAGATAAGTGTGTGTGAAAGCCATCCTTCAACTAGCTTGTTGGGAACACAAAGTTTCTTTTCAGTTGCAAACTCCACTCCATACATACATATGCTTAGGTACTAGATCCAACTCGGTTTTACAGTGAAAACTGCAGGAACTTCAAACCGGCACTAGGAAACAGACTGAGAAACCAGAGTAAAAGTTTCTCCTGCAAACCGTTCCATTTGTGCTAGATGAACGAACGTCTCTCCACATGCTCAGTTCTGAGAGATAAGTGTGTGTGAAAGCCGTCCTTCACCTAGCTTGTTGGGAACACAAAGTTTCTTTTCAGTTGCAAACTCCACTCCATACATATATATGGGGTGGTACTGGCTAAAACACGGTTTTACAGTGAAAACTGCAGGAACATCAAACCGGTACTAGGAAACAGACTGAGAATCCAGAGTAAAAGTTTCTCCTGCAAACCGTTCCCTATGTGCTAGATGAATGAACGTCTCTCCACATGCTCAGTTCTGAGAGATAAGTGTGTGTGAAAGCCGTCCTTCACCTAGCTTGTTGGGAACACAAAGTTTCTTTTCAGTTGCAAACACCACTCCATACATATATATGGGGAGGTACTAACTCCAACTCGGTTTTACAGTGAAAACTGCAGGAACTTCAAACCGGCACTAGGAAACAGACTGAGAAATCAGAGTAAAAGTTTCCCTGCAACCCGTTCCCTTTGTGCTAGATGAACGAACGTCTCTCCAGATGCTCAGTTCTGAGAGATAAGTGTGTGTGAAAGCCATCCTTCAACTAGCTTGTTGGGAACACAAAGTTTCTTTTCAGTTGCAAACTCCACTCCATACATATATATGGGTAGGTACTAGATCCAACTCGGTTTTACAGTGAAAACTGCAGGAACTTCAAACCGGCACTAGGAAACAGACTGAGAAACCAGAGTAAAAGTTTCTCCTGCAAACCGTTCCATTTGTGCTAGATGAACGAACGTCTCTCCACATGCTCAGATCTGAGAGATAAGTGTGTGTGAAAGCCGTCCTTCACCTAGCTTGTTGGGAACACAAAGTTTCTTTTCAGTTGCAAACTCCACTCCATACATATATATGGGGTGGTACTGGCTAAAACACGGTTTTACAGTGAAAACTGCAGGAACATCAAACCGGTACTAGGAAACAGACTGAGAAACCAGAGTAAAAGTTTCTCCTGCAAACCGTTCCCTTTGTGCTAGATGAACGAACGTCTCTCCACATGCTCAGTTCTGAGAGATAAGTGTGTGTGAAAGCCGTCCTTTACCTAGCTTGTTGGGAACACAAAGTTTCTTTTCAGTTGCAAACTCCACTCCATACATATATATGGGGAGGTACTAACTCCAACTCGGTTTTACAGTGAAAACTGCAGGAACTTCAAACCGGCACTAGGAAACACACTGAGAAATCAGAGTAAAAGTTTCCCTGCAACCCGTTCCCTTTGTGCTAGATGAACGAACCTCTCTCCACATGCTCATTTCTGAGAGATAAGTGTGTGTGAAAGCCGTCCTTCACCTAGCTTGTTGGGAACACAAAGTTTCTTTTCAGTTGACAATTCTACTCCATACATATATATGGGGAGGTACTAGCTCCAACTCGGTTTTACTGTGAAAGCTGCAGGAACTTCAAAACGGCACTAGGAAACAGACTGAGAAAGCAGAGTAAAAGTTTCTCCTGCAACACGTTCCCTTTGTGCTAGATGAACGAACGTCTCTCCACATGCTCAGTTTTGAGAGATAAGTGTGTGTGAAAGCCGTTCTTCAACTTTCTTGTTGGGAACACAAAGTTTCTTTTCAGTTTCCAAATCCACTCCATACATATATATGGGAAGGTACTAGCTCCAACTCGGTTTTACAGTGAAAACTGCAGGAACTTCAAACCGGCACTAGGAAGCAGACTGAGAATATAGAGTAATAGTTTCTCCTGCAACCCGTTCCCTTTGTGCTAGATGAACGAACGTCTCTCCACATGCTCGGTCTTGAGAGATAAGTGTGTTTGAAAGCCGTCCTTCAACTAGTTTGTTGGGAACAAATGTTTCTTTTCAATTTCCAACTCCACTCCATACATATATATGGGAAGGTACTAGCTCCAACTCGGTTTTACAGTGAAAACTGCAGTAACTTCAAACCTGCACTAGGAAACAGCCTGAGAAACCAGAGTAAAAGTTTCTCCTGCAACCCGTTCCCTTTGTGCTAGATGAACGAACGTCTCTCCACATGCTCAGTTCAGAGAGATATGTGTGTGTGAAAGCCGTACTTCACCTAGCTTGTTGGGAACACAAAGTTTCTTTTCAGTTGCAAACTCCACTCCATACATATATATGGGGAGGTACTGGCTAAAACACGGTTTTACAGGAAAACTGCAGGAACTTCAAACCGGCACTAGGAAACAGACTGAGAAACCAGAGTAAAAGTTTCTCCTGCAACCCGTTCCTTTGTGCTAGATGAACGAACGTCTCTCCACATCCTCAGTTCTGAGAGATAAGTGTGTGTGAAAGCCATCCTTCACCTAGCTTGTTGGGAACACAAAGTTTCTTTCAAGTTGAAAACTCCACTCCATACATATATATGGGGAGGTACTAGCTCCAACCCGGTTTTACAGTGAAAACTGCAGGAACTTCAAACCGGCACTAGGAAACAGACTGAGAAACCAGAGTAAAAGTTTCTCCTGCAACGCGTTCCCTTTGTGCTAGATGAACGAACGTCTCTCCAGATGCTCAGTTCTGAGAGATAAGTGTGTGTGAAAGCCATCCTTCAACTAGCTTGTTGGGAACACAAAGTTTCTTTTCAGTTGCAAACTCCACTCCATACATATATATGGGTAGGTACTAGATCCAACTCGGTTTTACAGTGAAAACTGCAGGAACTTCAAACCGGCACTAGGAAACAGACTGAGAAACCAGAGTAAAAGTTTCTCCTGCAAACCGTTCCATTTGTGCTAGATGAACGAACGTCTCTCCACATGCTCAGTTCTGAGAGATAAGTGTGTGTGAAAGCCGTCCTTCACCTAGCTTGTTGGGAACACAAAGTTTCTTTTCAGTTGCAAAATCCTCTCCATACATATATATGGGGTGGTACTGGCTAAAACACGGTTTTACAGTGAAAACTGCAGGAACATCAAACCGGTACTAGGAAACAGACTGAGAAACCAGAGTAAAAGTTTCTCCTGCAAACCGTTCCCTTTGTGCTAGATGAACGAACGTCTCTCCACATGCTCAGTTCTGAGAGATAAGTGTGTGTGAATGCCGTCCTTCACCTAGCTTGTTGGGAACACAAAGTTTCTTTTCAGTTGCAAACTCCACTCCATACATATATATGGGGAGGTACTAGCTCCAACTCGGTTTTACAGTGAAAACTGCAGGAACTTCAAACCGGCACTAGGAAACAGACTGAGAAATCAGAGTAAAAGTTTCCCTGCAACCCGTTCCCTTGTGCTAGATGAACGAACCTCTCTCCACATGCTCATTTCTGAGAGATAAGTATGTGTGAAAGCCGTCCTTCACCTAGCTTGCTGGGAACACAAAATTTCTTTTCAGTTGACAATTCCACTCCATACATATATATGGGGAGGTACTAGCTCCAACTCGGTTTTACTGTGAAAGCTGCAGGAACTTCAAAACGGCACTAGGAAACAGACTGAGAAACCAGAGTAAAAGTTTCTCCTGCAACCCGTTCCCTTTGTGCTAGATGAACGAACGTCTCTCCACATGCTCAGTTCTGAGAGATAAGTGTGTGTGAAAGCCGTCCTTCACCTAGCTTGTTGGGAACACAAAGTTTCTTTTCAGTTGCAAACTCCACTCCATACATATATAAGGGGAGGTACAAGCTCCAACTCGTTTTTACAGTGAAAACTGCAGGAACTTCAAACCGGCACTAGGAAACTGACTGAGAAACCAGAGTAAAAGTTTCTCCTGCAACCCGTTCCTTTGTGCTAGATGAACGAATGTCTCTCCACATGCTCAGTTCTGAGAGATAAGTGTGTGTGAAAGCCGTCCTTCACCTAGCTTGTTGGGAACACAAAGTTTCTTTTCAGTTGCCAATTCCAATCCATACATATATATGGGGTGGTACTAGCTCCAACTCGGTTTTACAGTGAAAGCTGCAGGAACTTCAAACCGGCACTAGGAAACAGACTGAGAAACCAGAGTAAAAATTTCTCCTGCAACACGTTCCCTGTGTGCTAGATGAACGAACGTCTCTCCACATGCTCAGTTCTGAGAGATAAGTGTGTGTGAAAGCCGTCCTTCACCTAGCTTGTTGGGAACACAAAGTTTCTTTTCAGTTGCAAACTCCACTCCATACATATATATGGGGAGGTACCAGCTCCAACTCGGTTTTACAGTGAAAAATGCAGGAACTTCAAACCGGCACTAGGAAACAGACTGAGAATCCAGAGTAAAAGTTTCTCATGCAACCCGTTCCCTTTGTGCTAGATGAACGAACGTCTCTCCACATGCTCAGTTCTGAGAGATAAGTGTGTGTGAAAGCCGTCCTTCAACTAGCTTGTTGGGAACACAAACTTTCTTTTCAGTTTCCAACTCCACTCCATACATATATATGGGAAGGTACTAGCTCCAAATCGGTTTTACAGTGAAAACTGCAGGAACTTCTAACCGGCACTAGGAAACAGACTGAGAAACCAGAGTAAAAGTTTCTCCTGCAACCCGTTCCATTTGTGCTAGATGAAAGAACGTCTCTCCACATCATCAGTTTTGAGAGATAAGTGGGTGTGAAACCGTACTTCAACAAGCTTGTTGGGAACACAAAGTTTCTTTTCAGTTTCGAACTCCACTCCTTACATATATATGGGAAAGTACTAGCTCCAACTCGGTTTTACAGTGAAAACTGCAGGAACATCTAACCGGCACTAGGAAACAGACTGAGAAACCAGAGTAAAAGTTTCTCCTGCAACCCGTTCCCTTTGTGCGAGATGAACGAACGTCTCTCCACATGCTCAGTTTTGAGAGATAAGTGTGTGTGAAATCCGTACTTCAACTAGATTGTTGGGAACACAAAATTTCTTTTCAGTTTCCAACTCCACTCCATACATATATATGGGAATGTACTAGCTCCAACTCGGTTTTACAGTGAAAACTGCAGGAACTTCAAACCGGCACTAGGAAACAGACTGAGAAACCAGAGTAAAAGTTTCTCCTGCAACCCGTTCCCTTTGTGCTAGATGAACGAACGTCTCTCCACATGCTCAGTTCTGAGAGATAATTGTGTGTGAAAGCCGTACTTCACCTAGCTTGTTGGGAACACAAAGTTTCTTTTCAGTTGCAAACTCCACTCCATACATATATAAGGGGAGGTACAAGCTCCAACTCGGTTTTACAGTGAAAACTGCAGGAACTTCAAACCGGCACTAGGAAACAGACTGAGAAACCAGAGTAAAAGTTTCTCCTGCAACCCGTTCCTTTGTGCTAGATGAACGAATGTCTCTCCACATGCTCAGTTCTGAGAGATAAGTGTGTGTGAAAGCCGTCCTTCACCTAGCTTGTTTGGAACACAAAGTTTCTTTTCAGATGCCAATTCCAATCCATACATATATATGGGGTGGTACTAGCTCCAACTCGGTTTTACAGTGAAAGCTGCAGGAACTTCAAACCGGCACTAGGAAACAGACTGAGAAACCAGAGTAAAAGTTTCTCCTGCAACCCGTTCCCTGTGTGCTAGATGAACGAACGTCTCTCCACATGCTCAGTTCTGAGAGATAAGTGTGTGTGAAAGCCGTCCTTCACCTAGCTTTTTGGGAACACAAAGTTTCTTTTCAGTTGCAAACTCCACTCCATACATATATATGGGGAGGTACCAGCTCCAACTCGGTTTTACAGTGAAAAATGCAGGAACCTCAAACCGGCACTAGGAAACAGACTGAGAATCCAGAGTAAAAGTTTCTCATGCAACCCGTTCCCTTTGTGCTAGATGAACGAACGTCTCTCTACATGCTCAGTTCTGAGAGATAAGTGTGTGTGAAAGCCGTCCTTCAACTAGCTTGTTGGGAACACAAACTTTCTTTTCAGTTTCCAACTCCACTCCATACATATAAATGGGAAGGTACTAGCTCCAAATCGGTTTTACAGTGAAAACTGCAGGAACTTCTAAACGGCACTAGGAATCAGACTGAGAAACCAGAGTAAAAGTTTCTCCTGCAACCCGATCCCTTTGTGCTAGATGAACGAACGTCTCTCACATCATCAGTTTTGAGAGATACGTGGGTGTGAAACCGTCCTTCAACAAGCTTGTTGGGAACACAAAGTTTCTTTCAGTTTCCAACTCCACTCCATACATATAAATGGGAAGGTACTAGCTCCAAATGGGTTTTACAGTGAAAACTGCAGGAACTTCTAAACGGCACTAGGAAACAGACTGAGAAACCAGAGTAAAAGTTTCTCCTGCAACCCGTTCCCTTTGTGCGAGATGAACGAACGTCTCTCCACATGCTCAGTTCTGAGAGATAAGTGTGTGTGAAAGCCGTCCTTCAACTAACTTGTTGGGAACACAAAGTTTCTTTTCAACTTCCAACTCCAGTCCTTACATATATATGGGAAGATACTAGCTCCAACCCGGTTTTACAGTGAAAACTGCAGGAAATTCAAACCGGCACTAGGAAACAGACTGAGAAACCAGAGTAAAAGTTTCTCTTGCAAACCGTTCCCTTTGTGCTAGATGAACGAACGTCTCTCCACATGCTCAGTTCTGAGAGATAAGTGTGTGTGAAAGCCGTTCTTCACCTAGCTTGTTGGGAACACAAAGTTTCTTTTCAGTTGCAAACTCCACTCCATACATATATATGGGGAGGTACTAACTCCAACTCGGTTTTACAGTGAAAACTGCAGGAACTTCAAACCGGCACTAGGAAACAGACTGAGAAATCAGAGTAAAAGTTTCCCTGCAACCCGTTCCCTTTGTGCTAGATGAACGAACCTCTCTCCACATGCTCATTTCTGAGAGATAAGTGTGTGTGAAAGCCGTCCTTCACCTTGCTTGTTGGGAACACAAAGTTTCTTTTCAGTTGACAATTCCACTCCATACATATATATGGGGAGGTACTAGCTCCAACTCGGTTTTACTGTGAAAGCTGCAGGAACTTCAAAACGGCACTAGGAAACAGACTGAGAAACCAGAGTAAAAGTTTCTCCTGCAACCCGTTCCCTTTGTGCTAGATGAACGAACATCTCTCCACATGCTCAGTTCTGAGAGGTAAGTGGGTGTGAAAGCCGTCCTTCACCTAGCTTGTTGGGAACACAAAGTTTCTTTTCAGTTGCAAACTCCACTCCATACATATATAAGGGGAGGTACAAGCTCCAACTCGGTTATACAGTGAAAACTGCAGGAACTTCAAACCGGCACTAGGAAACAGACTGAGAAACCAGAGTAAAAGTTTCTCCTGCAACACGTTCCCTGTGTGCTAGATGAACGAACGTCTCTCCACATGCTCAGTTCTGAGAGATAAGTGTGTGTGAAAGCCGTCCTTCACCTAGCTTGTTGGGAACACAAAGTTTCTTTTCAGTTGCAAACTCCACTCCATACATATATATGGGGAGGTACCAGCTCCAACTCGGTTTTACAGTGAAAAATGCAGGAACTTCAAACCGGCACTAGGAAACAGACTGAGAATCCAGAGTAAAAGTTTCTCATGCAACCCGTTCCCTTTGTGCTAGATGAACGAACGTCTCTCCACATGCTCAGTTCTGAGAGATAAGTGTGTGTGAAAGCCGTCCTTCAACTAGCTTGTTGGGAACACTAACTTTCTTTTCAGTTTCCAACTCCACTCCATACATATATATGGGAAGGTACTAGCTCCAAATCGGTTTTACAGTGAAAACTGCAGGAACTTCTAACCGGCACTAGGAAACAGACTGAGAAACCAGAGTAAAAGTTTCTCCTGCAACCCGTTCCCTTTGTGCTAGATGAACGAACGTCTCTCCACATCATCAGTTTTGAGAGATAAGTGGGTGTGAAACCGTACTTCAACAAGCTTGTTGGGAACACAAAGTTTCTTTTCAGTTTCGAACTCCACTCCTTACATATATATGGGAAAGTACTAGCTCCAACTCGGTTTTACAGTGAAAACTGCAGGAACATCTAACCGGCACTAGGAAACAGACTGAGAAACCAGAGTGAAAGTTTCTCCTGCAACCCGTTCCCTTTGTGCGAGATGAACGAACGTCTCTCCACATGCTCAGTTTTGAGAGATAAGTGTGTGTGAAAGCCTTCCTTCAACTAACTTGTTGGGAACACAAAGTTTCTTTTCAATTTCCATCTCCAGTCCTTACATATATATGGGAAGATACTAGCTCCAACCCGGTTTTACAGTGAAAACTGCAGGAACTTCAAACCGGCACTAGGAAACAGACTGAGAAAGCAGAGGAAAAGTTTCTCCTGCAACCTGTTCCCTTTGTGATAGATGAACGAACGTCTCTCCACATGCTCAGTTCTGAGAGATAAAGTGAGTTAAAGCCGTACTTCAACTAGCTTGTTGGGAACACAAAGTTGCTTTTCAGTTTCCACCACCAATCCTTACATATATATGGGAAGGTACTAGATCCAACTCGGTTTTACAGTGAAAACTGATGGAACTTCAAACCGGCACTAGGAAACAGACTGAGAAAGCAGAGTAAAAGTTTCTCCTGCAACCCGTTCCCTTTGTGCTAGATGAACGAACATCTCTCCACATGCTCAGTTCTGAGAGATAAGTGTGTGTGAAAGCCGTCCTTCACCTAGCTTGTTGGGAACACAAAGTTTCTTTTCAGTTGCAAACTCCACTCCATACATATATAAGGGGAGGTACAAGCTCCAACTCGGTTTTACAGTGAAAACTGCAGGAACTTCAAACCGGCACTAGGAAACAGACTGAGAAACCAGAGTAAACGTTTCTCCTGCAACCCGTTCCTTTGTGCTAGATGAACGAATGTCTCTCCACATGCTCAGTTCTGAGAGATAAGTGTGTGTGAAAGCCGTCCTTCACCTAGCTTGTTGGGAACACAAAGTTTCTTTTCAGTTGCCAATTCCAATCCATACATATATATGGGGTGGTACTAGCTCCAACACGGTTTTACAGTGAAAGCTGCAGGAACTTCAAACCGGCACTAGGAAACAGACTGAGAAACCAGAGTAAAAGTTTCTCCTGCAACCCGTTCCCTGTGTGCTAGATGAACGAACGTCTCTCCACATGCTCAGTTCTGAGAGATAAGTGTGTGTGAAAGCCGTCCTTCACCTAGCTTGTTGGGAACACAAAGTTTCTTTTCAGTTGCAAACTCCACTCCATACATATATATGGTGAGGTACCAGCTCCAACTCGGTTTTACAGTGAAAAATGCAGGAACCTCAAACCGGCACTAGGAAACAGACTGAGAATCCAGAGTAAAAGTTTCTCATGCAACACGTTCCCTTTGTGCTAGATGAACGAACGTCTCTCCACATGCTCAGTTCTGAGAGATAAGTGTGTGTGAAAGCCGTCCTTCAACTAGCTTGTTGGGAACACAAACTTTCTTTTCAGTTTCCAACTGCACTCCATACATATAAATGGGAAGGTACTAGCTCCAAATCGGTTTTACAGTGAAAACTGCAGGAACTTCTAAACGGCACTAGGAAACAGACTGAGAAACCAGAGTAAAAGTTTCTCCTGCAACCCGATCCCTTTGTGCTAGATGAACGAACGTCTCTCACATCATCAGTTTTGAGAGATACGTGGGTGTGAAACCGTCCTTCAACAAGCTTGTTGGGAACACAAATTTTCTTTTCAGTTTCCAACTCCACTCCTTACATATATATGGGAATGTACTAGCTCCAACTCGGTTTTACAGTGAAAACTGATGGAACTTCTAACCGGCACTAGGAAACAGACTGAGAAACCAGAGTAAAAGTTTCTCCTGCAACCCGTTCCCTTTGTGCGAGGTGAACGAACGTCTCTCCAGATGCTCAGTTTTGAGAGATAAGTGTGTGTGAAAGCCGTCCTTCAACTAACTTGTTGGGAACACAAAGTTTCTTTTCAACTTCCAACTCCAGTCCTTACATATATATGGGAAGATACTAGCTCCAACCCGGTTTTACAGTGAAAACTGCAGGAAATTCAAACCGGCACTAGGAAACAGACTGAGAAACCAGAGTAAAAGTTTCTCCTGCAACCCGTTCCCTTTGTGCTAGATGAACGAACGTCTCTCCACATCATCAGTTTTGAGAGATAAGTGGGTGTGAAAGCCGTCCTTCAACTAGCTTGTTGGGAACACAAAGATTCTTATCAGTTGCAAACTCCACTCCATACATATATATGGGGTTATACTGGCTAAAACACGGTTTTACAGTGAAAACTGCAGGAACATCAAACCGGTACTAGGAAACAGACTGAGAAACCAGAGTAAAAGTTTCTCTTGCAAACCGTTCCCTTTGTGCTAGATGAACGAACGTCTCTCCACATGCTCAGTTCTGAGAGATAAGTGTGTGTGAAAGCCGTCCTTCACCTAGCTTGTTGGGAACACAAAGTTTCTTTTCAGTTGCAAACTCCACTCCATACAAATATATGGGGAGGAAATAACTCCAACTCGGTTTTACAGTGAAAACTGCAGGAACTTCAAACCGGCACTAGGAAACAGACTGAGAATCCAGAGTAAAAGTTTCTCATGCAACCCGTTCCCTTTGTGCTAGATGAACGAACGTCTCTCCACATGCTCAGTTCTGAGAGATAAGTGTGTGTGAAAGCCGTCCTTCAACTAGCTTGTTGGGAACACAAACTTTCTTTTCAGTTTCCAACTCCACTCCATACATATATATGGGAAGGTACTAGCTCCAAATCGGTTTTACAGTGAAAACTGCAGGAACTTCTAACCGGCACTAGGAAACAGACTGAGAAACCAGAGTAAAAGTTTCTCCTGCAACCCGTTCCATTTGTGCTAGATGAACGAACGTCTCTCCACATCATCAGTTTTGAGAGATAAGTGGGTGTGAAACCGTACTTCAACAAGCTTGTTGGGAACACAAAGTTTCTTTTCAGTTTCGAACTCCACTCCTTACATATATATGGGAAAGTACTAGCTCCAACTCGGTTTTACAGTGAAAACTGCAGGAACATCTAACCGGCACTAGGAAACAGACTGAGAAACCAGAGTAAAAGTTTCTCCTGCAACCCGTTCCCTTTGTGCGAGATGAACGAACGTCTCTCCACATGCTCAGTTTTGAGAGATAAGTGTGTGTGAAATCCGTACTTCAACTAGATTGTTGGGAACACAAAGTTTCTTTTCAGTTTCCAACTCCACTCCATACATATATATGGGAATGTACTAGCTCCAACTCGGTTTTACAGTGAAAGCTGCAGGAACTTCAAACCGGCACTAGGAAACAGACTGAGAAACCAGAGTAAAAGTTTCTCCTGCAACCCGTTCCCTTTGTGCTAGATGAACGAACGTCTCTCCACATGCTCAGTTCTGAGAGATAAGTGTGTGTGAAAGCCGTCCTTCACCTAGCTTGTTGGGAACACAAAGTTTCTTTTCAGTTGCAAACTCCACTCCATACATATATAAGGGGAGGTACAAGCTCCAACTCGGTTTTACAGTGAAAACTGCAGGAACTTCAAACCGGCACTAGGAAACAGACTGAGAAACCAGAGTAAAAGTTTCTCCTGCAACCCGTTCCTTTGTGCTAGATGAACGAATGTCTCTCCACATGCTCAGTTCTGAGAGATAAGTGTGTGTGAAAGCCGTCCTTCACCTAGCTTGTTGGGAACACAAAGTTTCTTTTCAGATGCCAATTCCAATCCATACATATATATGGGGTGGTACTAGCTCCAACTCGGTTTTACAGTGAAAGCTGCAGGAACTTCAAACCGGCACTAGGAAACAGACTGAGAAACCAGAGTAAAAGTTTCTCCTGCAACCCGTTCCCTGTGTGCTAGATGAACGAACGTCTCTCCACATGCTCAGTTCTGAGAGATAAGTGTGTGTGAAAGCCGTCCTTCACCAAGCTTGTTGGGAACACAAAGTTTCTTTTCAGTTGCAAACTCCACTCCATACATATATATGGGGAGGTACCAGCTCCAACTCGGTTTTACAGTGAAAAATGCAGGAACCTCAAACCGGCACTAGGAAACAGACTGAGAATCCAGAGTAAAAGTTTCTCATGCAACCCGTTCCCTTTGTGCTAGATGAACGAACGTCTCTCTACATGCTCAGTTCTGAGAGATAAGTGTGTGTGAAAGCCGTCCTTCAAATAGCTTGTTGGGAACACAAACTTTCTTTTCAGTTTCCAACTCCACTCCATACATATAAATGGGAAGGTACTAGCTCCAAATCGGTTTTACAGTGAAAACTGCAGGAACTTCTAAACGGCACTAGGAAACAGACTGAGAAACCAGAGTAAAAGTTTCTCCTGCAACCCGATCCCTTTGTGCTAGATGAACGAACGTCTCTCACATCATCAGTTTTGAGAGATACGTGGGTGTGAAACCGTCCTTCAACAAGCTTGTTGGGAACACAAAGTTTCTTTTCAGTTTCCAACTCCACTCCTTACATATATATGGGAATGTACTAGCTCCAACTCGGTTTTACAGTGAAAACTGATGGAACTTCTAACCGGCACTAGGAAACAGACTGAGAAACCAGAGTAAAAGTTTCTCCTGCAACCCGTTCCCTTTGTGCGAGATGAACGAACGTCTCTCCACATGCTCAGTTCTGAGAGATAAGTGTGTGTGAAAGCCGTCCTTCAACTAACTTGTTGGGAACACAAAGTTTCTTTTCAACTTCCAAATCCAGTCCTTACATATATATGGGAAGATACTAGCTCCAACCCGGTTTTACAGTGAAAACTGCAGGAAATTCAAACCGGCACTAGGAAACAGACTGAGAAACCAGAGTAAAAGTTTCTCTTGCAAACCGTTCCCTTTGTGCTAGATGAACGAACGTCTCTCCACATGCTCAGTTCTGAGAGATAAGTGTGTGTGAAAGCCGTCCTTCAACTAGCTTGTTGGGAACACAAAGTTTCTTTTCAGTTGCAAACTCCACTCCATACATATATATGGGGAGGTACTAACTCCAACTCGGTTTTACAGTGAAAACTGCAGGAACTTCAAACCGGCACTAGGAAACAGACTGAGAAATCAGAGTAAAAGTTTCCCTGCAACCCGTTCCCTTTGTGCTAGATGAACGAACCTCTCTCCACATGCTCATTTCTGAGAGATAAGTGTGTGTGAAAGCCGTCCTTCACCTTGCTTGTTGGGAACACAAAGTTTCTTTTCAGTTGACAATTCCACTCCATACATATATATGGGGAGGTACTAGCTCCAACTCGGTTTTACTGTGAAAGCTGCAGGAACTTCAAAACGGCACTAGGAAACAGACTGAGAAACCAGAGTAAAAGTTTCTCCTGCAACCCGTTCCCTTTGTGCTAGATGAACGAACATCTCTCCACATGCTCAGTTCTGAGAGATAAGTGGGTGTGAAAGCCGTCCTTCACCTAGCTTGTTGGGAACACAAAGTTTCTTTTCAGTTGCAAACTCCACTCCATACATATATAAGGGGAGGTACAAGCTCCAACTCGGTTATACAGTGAAAACTGCAGGAACTTCAAACCGGCACTAGGAAACAGACTGAGAAACCAGAGTAAAAGTTTCTCCTGCAACACGTTCCCTGTGTGCTAGATGAACGAACGTCTCTCCACATGCTCAGTTCTGAGAGATAAGTGTGTGTGAAAGCCGTCCTTCACCTAGCTTGTTGGGAACACAAAGTTTCTTTTCAGTTGCAAACTCCACTCCATACATATATATGGGGAGGTACCAGCTCCAACTCGGTTTTACAGTGAAAAATGCAGGAACTTCAAACCGGCACTAGGAAACAGACTGAGAATCCAGAGTAAAAGTTTCTCATGCAACCCGTTCCCTTTGTGCTAGATGAACGAACGTCTCTCCACATGCTCAGTTCTGAGAGATAAGTGTGTGTGAAAGCCGTCCTTCAACTAGCTTGTTGGGAACACTAACTTTCTTTTCAGTTTCCAACTCCACTCCATACATATATATGGGAAGGTACTAGCTCCAAATCGGTTTTACAGTGAAAACTGCAGGAACTTCTAACCGGCACTAGGAAACAGACTGAGAAACCAGAGTAAAAGTTTCTCCTGCAACCCGTTCCCTTTGTGCTAGATGAACGAACGTCTCTCCACATCATCAGTTTTGAGAGATAAGTGGGTGTGAAACCGTACTTCAACAAGCTTGTTGGGAACACAAAGTTTCTTTTCAGTTTCGAACTCCACTCCTTACATATATATGGGAAAGTACTAGCTCCAACTCGGTTTTACAGTGAAAACTGCAGGAACATCTAACCGGCACTAGGAAACAGACTGAGAAACCAGAGTGAAAGTTTCTCCTGCAACCCGTTCCCTTTGTGCGAGATGAACGAACGTCTCTCCACATGCTCAGTTTTGAGAGATAAGTGTGTGTGAAAGCCTTCCTTCAACTAACTTGTTGGGAACACAAAGTTTCTTTTCAATTTCCAACTCCAGTCCTTACATATATATGGGAAGATACTAGCTCCAACCCGGTTTTACAGTGAAAACTGCAGGAAATTCAAACCGGCACTAGGAAACAGACTGAGAAACCAGAGTAAAAGTTTCTCCTGCAACCCGTTCCCTTTGTGCTAGATGAACGAACGTCTCTCCACATCATCAGTTTTGAGAGATAAGTGAGTGTAAAAGCCGTCCTTCAACTAGCTTGTTGGGAACACAAAGTTTCTTTTCAGATTCCAACTCCAGTCCTTACATATATATGGGAAGGTACTAGCTCCAACTCGGTTTTACAGTGAAAACTGCAGGAACTTCAAACCGGCACTAGGAAACAGACTGAGAAAGCAGAGTAAAAGTTTCTCCTGCAACCTGTTCCCTTTGTGATAGATGAACGAACGTCTCTCCACATGCTCAGTTCTGAGAGATAAGAGTGAGTTAAAGCCGTACTTCAACTAGCTTGTTGGGAACACAAAGTTGCTTTTCAGTTTCCACCACCAATCCTTACATATATATGGGAAGGTACTAGATCCAACTCGGTTTTACAGTGAAAACTGATGGAACTTCAAACCGGCACTAGGAAACAGACTGAGAAAGCAGAGTAAAAGTTTCTCCTGCAACCCGTTCCCTTTGTGCTAGATGAACGAACATCTCTCCACATGCTCAGTTCTGAGAGATAAGTGTGTGTGAAAGCCGTCCTTCACCTAGCTTGTTGGGAACACAAAGTTTCTTTTCAGTTGCAAACCCCACTCCATACATATATAAGGGGAGGTACAAGCTCCAACTCGGTTTTACAGTGAAAACTGCAGGAACTTCAAACCGGCACTAGGAAACAGACTGAGAAACCAGAGTAAACGTTTCTCCTGCAACCCGTTCCTTTGTGCTAGATGAACGAATGTCTCTCCACATGCTCAGTTCTGAGAGATAAGTGTGTGTGAAAGCCGTCCTTCACCTAGCTTGTTGGGAACACAAAGTTTCTTTTCAGTTGCCAATTCCAATCCATACATATATATGGGGTGGTACTAGCTCCAACACGGTTTTACAGTGAAAGCTGCAGGAACTTCAAACCGGCACTAGGAAACAGACTGAGAAACCAGAGTAAAAGTTTCTCCTGCAACCCGTTCCCTGTGTGCTAGATGAACGAACGTCTCTCCACATGCTCAGTTCTGAGAGATAAGTGTGTGTGAAAGCCGTCCTTCACCTAGCTTGTTGGGAACACAAAGTTTCTTTTCAGTTGCAAACTCCACTCCATACATATATATGGTGAGGTACCAGCTCCAACTCGGTTTTACAGTGAAAAATGCAGGAACCTCAAACCGGCACTAGGAAACAGACTGAGAATCCAGAGTAAAAGTTTCTCATGCAACACGTTCCCTTTGTGCTAGATGAACGAACGTCTCTCCACATGCTCAGTTCTGAGAGATAAGTGTGTGTGAAAGCCGTCCTTCAACTAGCTTGTTGGGAACACAAACTTTCTTTTCAGTTTCCAACTCCACTCCATACATATAAATGGGAAGGTACTAGCTCCAAATCGGTTTCACAGTGAAAACTGCAGGAACTTCTAAACGGCACTAGGAAACAGACTGAGAAACCAGAGTAAAAGTTTCTCCTGCAACCCGATCCCTTTGTGCTAGATGAACGAACGTCTCTCACATCATCAGTTTTGAGAGATACGTGGGTGTGAAACCGTCCTTCAACAAGCTTGTTGGGAACACAAAGTTTCTTTTCAGTTTCCAACTCCACTCCTTACATATATATGGGAATGTACTAGCTCCAACTCGGTTTTACAGTGAAAACTGATGGAACTTCTAACCGGCACTAGGAAACAGACTGAGAAACCAGAGTAAAAGTTTCTCCTGCAACCCGTTCCCTTTGTGCGAGATGAACGAACGTCTCTCCAGATGCTCAGTTTTGAGAGATAAGTGTGTGTGAAAGCCGTCCTTCAACTAACTTGTTGGGAACACAAAGTTTCTTTTCAACTTCCAACTCCAGTCCTTACATATATATGGGAAGATACTAGCTCCAACCCGGTTTTACAGTGAAAACTGCAGGAAATTCAAACCGGCACTAGGAAACAGACTGAGAAACCAGAGTAAAAGTTTCTCCTGCAACCCGTTCCCTTTGTGCTAGATGAACGAACGTCTCTCCACATCATCAGTTTTGAGAGATAAGTGGGTGTGAAAGCCGTCCTTCAACTAGCTTGTTGGGAACACAAAGTTCCTTTTCAGTTGCAAACTCCACTCCATACATATATATGGGGTTATACTGGCTAAAACACGGTTTTACAGTGAAAACTGCAGGAACATCAAACCGGTACTAGGAAACAGACTGAGAAACCAGAGTAAAAGTTTCTCTTGCAAACCGTTCCCTTTGTGCTAGATGAACGAACGTCTCTCCACATGCTCAGTTCTGAGAGATAAGTGTGTGTGAAAGCCGTCCTTCACCTAGCTTGTTGGGAACACAAAGTTTCTTTTCAGTTGCAAACTCCACTCCATACATATATATGGGGAGGAAATAACTCCAACTCGGTTTTACAGTGAAAACTGCAGGAACTTCAAACCGGCACTAGGAAACAGACTGAGAAATCAGAGTAAAAGTTTCCCTGCAACCCGTTCCCTTTGTGCTAGATGAACGAACCTCTCTCCACATGCTCATTTCTGAGAGATATGTGTGTGTGAAAGCCGTCCTTCACCTTGCTTGTTGGGAACACAAAGTTTCTTTTCAGTTGACAATTCCACTCCATACATATATATGGGGAGGTACTAGCTCCAACTCGGTTTTACTGTGAAAGCTGCAGGAACTTCAAAACGGCACTAGGAAACAGACTGAGAAACCAGAGTAAAAGTTTCTCCTGCAACCCGTTCCCTTTGTGCTAGATGAACGAACATCTCTCCACATGCTCAGTTCTGAGAGATAAGTGGGTGTGAAAGCCGTCCTTCACCTATCTTGTTGGGAACACAAAGTTTCTTTTCAGTTGCAAACTCCACTCCATACATATATAAGGGGAGGTACAAGCTCCAACTCGGTTATACAGTGAAAACTGCAGGAACTTCAAACTGGCACTAGGAAACAGACTGAGAAACCAGAGTAAAAGTTTCTCCTGCAACCCGTTCCTTTGTGCTAGATGAACGAATGTCTCTCCACATGCTCAGTTCTGAGAGATAAGTGTGTGTGAAAGCCGTCCTTCACCTAGCTTGTTGGGAACACAAAGTTTCTTTTCAGTTGCCAATTCCAATCCATACATATATATGGGGTGGTACTAGATCCAACTCGGTTTTACAGTGAAAGCTGCAGGAACTTCAAACCGGCACTAGGAAACAGACTGAGAATCCAGAGTAAAAGTTTCTCCTGCAACACGTTCCCTGTGTGCTAGATGAACGAACGTCTCTCCACATGCTCAGTTCTGAGAGATAAGTGTGTGTGAATGCCGTCCTTCACCTAGCTTGTTGGGAACACAAAGTTTCTTTTCAGTTGCAAACTCCACTCCATACATATATATGGGGAGGTACCAGCTCCAACTCGGTTTTACAGTGAAAAATGCAGGAACTTCAAACCGGCACTAGGAAACAGACTGAGAATCCAGAGTAAAAGTTTCTCATGCAACCCGTTCCCTTTGTGGTAGATGAACGAACGTCTCTCCACATGCTCAGTTCTGAGAGATAAGTGTGTGTGAAAGCCGTCCTTCAACTAGCTTGTTGGGAACACAAACTTTCTTTTCATTTTCCAACTCCACTCCATACATATAAATGGGAAGGTACTAGCTCCAAATCGGTTTTACAGTGAAAACTGCAGGAACTTCTAAACGGCACTAGGAAACAGACTGAGAAACCAGAGTAAAAGTTTCTCCTGCAACCCGATCCCTTTGTGCTAGATGAACGAACGTCTCTCTACATCATCAGTTTTGAGAGATACGTGGGTGTGAAACCGTCCTTCAACAAGCTTGTTGGGAACACAAAGTTTCTTTTCAGTTTCCAACTCCACTCCTTACATATATATGGGAATGTACTAGCTCCAACTCGGTTTTACAGTGAAAACTGATGGAACTTCTAACCGGCACTAGGAAACAGACTGAGAAACCAGAGTAAAAGTTTCTCCTGCAACCCGTTCCCTTTGTGCGAGATGAACGAACGTCTCCCCACATGCTCAGTTTTGAGAGATAAGTGTGTGTGAAAGCCGTCCTTCAACTAACTTGTTGGGAACACAAAGTTTCTTTTCAATTTCCAACTCCAGTCCTTACATATATATGGGAAGATACTAGCTCCAACCCGGTTTTACAGTGAAAACTGCAGGAAATTCAAACCGGCACTAGGAAACAGACTGAGAAACCAGAGTAAAAGTTTCTCCTGCAAACCGTTCCCTTTGTGCGAGATGAACGAACGTCTCCCCACATGCTCAGTTTTGAGAGATAAGTGGGTGTGAAAGCCGTCCTTCAACTAGCTTGTTGGGAACACAAAGTTTCTTTTCAGTTTCCAACTCCACTCCTTACATATATATGGGAAGGTACTAGCTCCAACTCGGTTTTACAGTGAAAACTGCAGGAATTTCAAACCGGCACTAGGAAACAGACTGAGATTATAGAGTAATAGTTTCTCCTGCAACCCGTTCCCTTTGTGCTAGATGAACGAACTTCTCTCCACATGCTCAGTTTTGAGAGATAAGTGTGTGTGAAAGCCGTCCTTCAACTAGCTTGTTGGGAACACAAAGTTTCTTTTCAGTTTCCAAATCCACTCCATACATATATATGGGAAGGTACTAGCTCCAACTCGGTTTTACTGTGAAAGCTGCAGGAACTTCAAACCGGCACTAGGAAACAGACTGAGAATATAGAGTAATAGTTTCTCCTGCAACCCGTTCCCTTTGTGCTAGATGAACGAACGTCTCTCCACATGCTCAGTTTTGAGAGATAAGTGTGTGTGAAAGCCGTCCTTCAAATAGCTTGTTGGGAACAAAAGTTTCTTTTCAGTTGCAAACTCCACTCCATACATATATATGGGGAGGTACTAGCTCCAACTCGGTTTTACAGTGAAAACTGCAGGAACTTCAAACCGGCACTAGGAAACAGACTGAGAAACCAGAGTAAAAGTTTCTCTTGCAACCCGTTCCCTTTGTGCTAGATGAACGAACGTCTTTCCACATGCTCAGTTCTGAGAGATAAGTGTGTGTGAAAGCCGTCCTTCAACTAGCTTTTTGGGAACACAAAGTTTCTTTTCAGTTTCCAACTTCACTCCATACATATATATGGGGAGGTACTAGCTCCAACTCGGTTTTACAGTGAAAGCTGCAGGAACTTCAAACCGGCACTAGGAAACAGACTGAGAAACCAGAGTAAAAGTTTCTCCTGCAACCCGTTCCCTGTGTGCTAGATGAACGAACGTCTCTCCACATGCTCAGTTCTGAGAGATAAGTGGGTGTGAAAGCCGTCCTTCAACTAGCTTGTTGGGAACACAAAGATTCTTTTCAGTTGCAAACTCCACTCCATACATATATAATGGGAGGTACTAGCTCCAACTAGGTTTTACAGTGAAAACTGCAGGAACTTCAAACCGGCACTAGGAAACAGACTGAGAATATAGAGTAATAGTTTCTCCAGCAACCCGTTCCCTTTGTGCTAGATGAACGAACGTCTCTCCACATGCTCAGTTTTGAGAGATAAGTGTGTGTGAAAGCCGTCCTTCAAATAGCTTGTTGGGAACAAAAGTTTCTTTTCAGTTGCAAACTCCACTCCATACATATATATGGGGAGGTACTAGCTCCAACTCGGTTTTACAGTGAAAACTGCAGGAACTTCTAACCGGCACTAGGAAACAGACTGAGAAACCAGAGTAAAAGTTTCTCCTGCAACCCGATCCCTTTGTGCTAGATGAACGAACGTCTCTCCACATCATCAGTTTTGAGAGATACGTGGGTGTGTAACCGTCCTTCAACAAGCTTGTTGGGAACACAAAGTTTCTTTTCAGTTTCCAACTCCACTCCTTACATATATATGGGAATGTACTAGCTCCAACTCGGTTTTACAGTGAAATCTGATGGAACTTCTAACCGGCACTAGGAAACAGACTGAGAAACCAGAGTAAAAGTTTCTCCTGCAACCCGTTCCCTTTGTGCGAGATGAACGAACGTCTCCCCACATGCTCAGTTTTGAGAGATAAGTGTGTGTGAAAGCCGTCCTTCAACTAACTTGTTGGGAACACAAAGTTTCTTTTCAATTTCCAACTCCAGTCCTTACATATATATGGGAAGATACTAGCTCCAACCCGGTTTTACAGTGAAAACTGCAGGAAATTCAAACCGGCACTAGGAAACAGACTGAGAAACCAGAGTAAAAGTTTCTCCTGCAACCCGTTCCCTTTGTGCGAGATGAACGAACGTCTCCCCACATGCTCAGTTTTGAGAGATAAGTGGGTGTGAAAGCCGTCCTTCAACTAGCTTGTTGGGAACACAAACTTTCTTTTCAGTTTCCAACACCACTCCTTACATATATATGGGAAGGTACTAGCTCCAACTCGGTTTTACAGTGAAAACTGCAGGAACTTCAAACAGGCACTAGAAAACAGACTGAGAAAGCATTGTAAAAGTTTCTCCTGCAAACTGTTCCCTTTGTGATAGATGAACGTACGTCTCTCCACATGCTCAGTTTTGAGAGATAAGTGTGTGTGAAAGCCGTCCTTCAACAAGTTTGTTGGGAACACAAAGTTTCTTTTCATTTTCCAAATCCACTCCATACATATATATGGGAAGGTATTAGATCCAACTCGGTTTTACCGTGAAAACTACAGGAACTTCAAACCGGCACTAGGAAACAGACTGAGAAACCAGAGTAAAAGTTTCTCCTGCAACCCGTTCCCTTTGTGCTAGATGAACGAACGTCTCTCCACATGCTCAGTTCTGAGAGATAAGAGTGAGTGAAAGCCGTACTTCAACTAGCTTGTTGGGAACACAAAGTTTCTTTTCAGTTTCCAACCCCAATCCTTACATATATATGGGAAGGTACTTGCTCCAACTCGGTTTTACAGTGAAAACTGATGGAACTTCAAACCGGCACTAGGAAACAAACTGAGAAAGCAGAGTAAAAGTTTCTCCTGCAACCTGTTCCCTTTGTGATAGATGAACGTACGTCTCTCCACATGCTCAGTTTTGAGAGATAAGTGTGTGTGAAAGCCGTCCTTCAACTAGCTTGTTGGGAACACATAGTTTCTTTTCAGTTTCCAACACCACTCCATACATATATATGGGAAGGTACTAGCTCCAACTCGGTTTTACAGTGAAAACTGCAGGAAATTCAAACCGGCACTAGGAAACAGACTGAGAAAGCAGAGTAAAAGTTTCTCCTGAACCCGTTCCCTTTGGGCTAGATGAACGAACGTCTCTCCACATGCTCTGTTTTGAGAGATAAGTGTGTGTGAAAGCCGTCCTTCAACTAGCTTGTTGGGAACACAAAGTTTCTTTTCAGTTTCCAACTCCACTCCATACATATATATGGGAAGGTACTAGCTCCAACTCGGTTTTACAGTGAAAACTGCAGGAACTTCAAACCGGCACTAGGAAACAGACTGAGATTATAGAGTAATAGTTTATCCTGCAACCCGTTCCCTTTGTGCTAGATGAACGAACTTCTCTCCACATGCTCAGTTTTGAGAGATAAGTGTGTGTGAAAGCCGCCTTCAACTAGCTTGTTGGGAACACAAAGTTTCTTTTCAGTTTCCAAATCCACTCCATACATATATATGGGAAGGTACTAGCTCAAACTCGGTTTTACAATGAAAACTGCAGGAACTTCAAACCGGCACTAGGAAACAGACTGAGAATATAGAGGAATAGTTTCTCCTGCAACCCGTTCCCTTTGTGCTAGATGAACGAACGTCTCTCCACATGCTCAGTTTTGAGAGATAAGTGTGTGTGAAAGCCGTCCTTCAAATAGCTTGTTGGGAACAAAAGTTTCTTTTCAGTTGCAAACTCCACTCCATACATATATATGGGGAGGTACTAGCTCCAACTCGGTTTTACAGTGAAAACTGCAGGAACTTCAAACCGGCACTAGGAAACAGACTGAGAAACCAGAGTAAAAGTTTATCCTGCAACCCGTTCCCTTTGTGCTAGATGAACGAACGTCTTTCCACATGCTCAGTTCTGAGAGATAAGTGTGTGTGAAAGCCGTCCTTCAACTAGCTTGTTGGGAACACAAAGTTTCTTTTCAGTTTCCAACTCCACTCCATACATATATATGGGGAGGTACTAGCTCCAACTCGGTTTTACAGTGAAAGCTGCAGGAACTTCAAACCGGCACTAGGAAACAGACTGAGAAACCAGAGTAAAAGTTTCTCCTGCAACCCGTTCCCTGTGTGCTAGATGAACGAACGTCTCTCCACATGCTCAGTTCTGAGAGATAAGTGTGTGTGAAAGCCGTCCTTCAAATAGCTTGTTGGGAACACAAAGTTTCTTTTCAGTTTCCAACTCCACTCCATACATATATATGGGAAGGTACAAGCTCCAACTCGGTTTTACAGTGAAAACTGCAGGAACTTCAAACCGGCACTAGGAAACAGACTGAGATTATAGAGTAATAGTTTCTCCTGCAACCCGTTCCCTTTGTGCTAGATGAACGAACTTCTCTCCACATGCTCAGTTTTGAGAGATAAGTGTGTGTGAAAGCCGTCCTTCAACTAGCTTGTTGGGAACACAAAGTTTCATTTCAGTTTCCAAATCCACTCCATACATATATATGGGATGGTACTAGCTCCAACTCGGTTTTACAGTGAAAACTGCAGGAACTTCAAACCGGCACTAGGAAACAGACTGAGAATATAGAGTAATAGTTTCTCCTGCAACCCGTTCCCTTTGTGCTAGATGAACGAACGTCTCTCCACATGCTCAGTTTTGAGAGATAAGTGTGTGTGAAAGCCTTCCTTCAAATAGCTTGTTGGGAACAAAAGATTCTTTTCAGTTGCAAACTCCACTCCATACATATATATGGGGAGGTACTAGCTCCAACTCGGTTTTACAGTGAAAACTGCAGGAACTTCAAACCGGCACTAGGAAACAGACTGGGAAACCAGAGTAAAAGTTTCTCCTGCAACCCGTTCCCTTTGTGCTAGATGAACGAACGTCTTTCCACATGCTCAGTTCTGAGAGATAATTGTGTGTGAAAGCCGTCCTTCAACTAGCTTGTTGGGAACACAAACTTTCTTTTCAGTTTCCAACTCCACTCCATACATATATATGGGGAGGTACTAGCTCCAACTCGGTTTTACAGTGAAAGCTGCAGGAACTTCAAACCGGCACTAGGAAACAGACTGAGAAACCAGAGTAAAAGTTTCTCCTGCAACCCGTTCCCTGTGTGCTAGATGAACGAACGTCTCTCCACATGCTCAGTTCTGAGAGATAAGTGGGTGTGAAAGCCGTCCTTCAACTAGCTTGTTGGGAACACAAAGATTCTTTTCAGTTGCAAACTCCACTCCATACATATATATGGGGAGGTACTAGCTCCAACTCGGTTTTACAGTGAAAACTGCAGGAACTTCAAACCGGCACTAGGAAACAGACTGGGAAACCAGAGTAAAAGTTTCTCCTGCAACCCGTTCCCTTTGTGCTAGATGAACGAACGTCTTTCCACATGCTCAGTTCTGAGAGATAATTGTGTGTGAAAGCCGTCCTTCAACTAGCTTGTTGGGAA
This sequence comes from Camelus bactrianus, assembly GCF_048773025.1. Classification (NCBI taxonomy): domain Eukaryota; kingdom Metazoa; phylum Chordata; class Mammalia; order Artiodactyla; family Camelidae; genus Camelus; species Camelus bactrianus. Next base: position 280,025 of record NW_027413954.1, on the reverse strand, counting down.
CACAAAGTTTCTTTTCAGTTTCCAACTCCACTCCATACATATATATGGGGAGGTACTAGCTCCAACTCGGTTTTACAGTGAAAGCTGCAGGAACTTCAAACCGGCACTAGGAAACAGACTGAGAAACCAGAGTAAAAGTTTCTCCTGCAACCCGTTCCCTGTGTGCTAGATGAACGAACGTCTCTCCACATGCTCAGTTCTGAGAGATAAGTGGGTGTGAAAGCCGTCCTTCAACTAGCTTGTTGGGAACACAAAGATTCTTTTCAGTTGCAAACTCCACTCCATACATATATAATGGGAGGTACTAGCTCCAACTCGGTTTTACAGTGAAAACTGCAGGAACTTCAAACCGGCACTACGAAACTGACTGAGAAACCAGAGAAAAAGTTTCTCCTGCAACCCGTTCCCTTTGTGCTAGATGAACGAATGTCTCTCCACATGCTCAGTTCTGAGAGATAAGTGTGTGTGAAAGCCGTCCTTCACCTAGCTTGGGAACACAAAGTTTCTATTCAATTGCCAATACGAGTTCATACATATATATGGGGAGGTACTAGCTCCAACTCGGTTTTACAGTGAAAGCTGCAGGAACTTCAAACCGGCACTAGGAAACAGAATGAGAAACCAGAGTAAAAGTTTCTCCTGCAACCCGTTCCCTATGTGCTAGATGAACGAACCTCTCTCCACATGCTCAGTTCTGAGAGATAAGTGTGTGTGAAAGCCGTCCTTCAACTAGCTTGTTGGGAACACAAAGTTTCTTTTTAGTTGCCAATTCCACTCCATACATATATATGGGGAGGTACTAGCTCCAACTCGGTTTTACAGTGAAAGCTGCAGGAACATCAAACCGGCACTAGGAAACAGACTGAGAAACCAGAGTAAAAGTTTCTCCTGCAACCCGTTCCCTGTTTGCTAGATGAACGAACGTCTCCCCACATGCTGAGTTCTGAGAGATAAGTGTGTGTGAAAGCCGTCCTTCAACTAGCTTGTTGGGAACACAAAGATTCTTTTCAGTTGCAAACTCCACTCCATACATATATAAGGGGAGGTACCAGCTCCAACTCGGTTTTACAGTGAAAACTGCAGGAACTTCAAACAGGCACTACGAAACAGACTGAGAATCCCGAGTAAAAGTTTCTCCTGCAACCCGTTCCCTTTGTGCTAGAAGAACGAACGTCTCTCCACATGCTCAGTTCTGAGAGATAAGTGTGTGTGAAAGCCGTCTTCACCTAGCTTGTTGGGAACACAAACTTTCTTTTCAGTTGCCAATTCCACTCCATACATATATATGGGAAGGTACTAGCTCCAAATCGGTTTTACAGTGAAAACTGCAGGAACTTCAAACCGGCACTAGGAAACAGACTGAGAAAGCAGAGTAAAAGTTTCTCCTGCAACCCGTTCCTTTTGTGCTAGATGAACGAACGTCTCTCCACATGCTCAGTTCTGAGAGATAAGTGTGTGTGAAAGCCATCCTTCACCTAGCTTGTTGGGAACACAAAGATTCTTTTCAGTTGCAAACTCCACTCCATACATATATATGGGGAAGTAATGGCTAAAACACTGTTTTACGGTGAAAACTGCAGGAACTTCAAACCGGCACTAGGAAACAGACTGAGAAACCAGAGTAAAAGTTTCTCCTGCAACCCGTTCCCTTTGTGCTAGATGAACGAAACTCTCTCCACATGCTCAGTTCTGAGAGATAAGTGTGTGTGAAAGCCGTCCTTTACCTAGCTTGTTGGGAACACAAAGTTTCTTTTCAGTTGCCAATTCCACTCCATACATATATATGGGGAGGTACTAGCTCCAACTCAGTTTTAAAGTGAAAGCTGCAGGAACTTCAAACCGGCACTAGGAAACAGAATGAGAAACCAGAGTAAAAGTTTCTCCTGCAACCCTTTCCCTATGTGCTAGATGAACGAACCTCTCTCCACATGCTCAGTTCTGAGAGATAAGTGTGTGTGAAAGCCGTCCTTCACCTAGCTTTTTGGGAACACAAAGTTTCTTTTTAGTTGCCAATTCCACTCCATACATATATATGGGGAGGTACTAGCTCCAACTCGGTTTTACAGTGAAAGCTGCAGGAACATCAAACCGGCACTAGGAAACAGACTGAGAAACCAGAGTAAAAGATTCTCCTGCAACCCGTTCCCTGTGTGCTAGATGAACGAAGGTCTCCCCACATGCTGAGTTCTGAGAGATAAGTGTGTGTGAAAGCTGTCCTTCAACTAGCTTGTTGGGAACACAAAGATTCTTTTCAGTTGCAAACTCCACTCCATACATATATAAGGGGAGGTACCAGCTCCAACTCGGTTTTACAGTGAAAACTGCAGGAACTTTAAACAGGCACTACGAAACAGACTGAGAATCCCGAGTAAAAGTTTCTCCTGCAACCCGTTCCCTTTGTGCTAGAAGAACGAACGTCTCTCCACATGCTCAGTTCTGAGAGATAAGTGTGTGTGAAAGCCGTCCTTCACCTAGCTTGTTGGGAACACAAAGTTTCTTTTCAATTGCCAATTCCACTCCATACATATATATGGGGAGGTACTAGCTCCAACTCGGTTTTAAAGTGAAAACTGCAGGAAATTCAACACGGCACTAGGAAACAGACTGAGAAACCAGAGTAAAAGTTTCTCCTGCAACCCGTTCCCTTTGTGCGAGATGAACATACGTCTCTCCACATGCTCAGTTTTGAGAGATATGTGTGTGTGAAAGCCGTCCTTCAACTAGCTTGTTGGGAACACAAAGTTTCTTTTCAGTTTCCAACTCCACTCCATACATATATATGGGAAGGTACGAGCTTCAACTCGGTTTTACCGTGAAAACTACAGGAACTTCAAACCGGCACTAGGAAACAGACTGAGAAACCAGAGTAAAAGTTTCTCCTGCAACCAGTTCCCTTTTTGCTAGATGAACGAACGTCTCTCCACATGCTCAGTTTTGAGAGATAAGTGTGTGTGAAAGCCGTCCTTCAACTAGCTTGTTGGGAACACAAAGTTTTTTTTCAGCTGCAAACTCCACTCCATACATATATATGGGGAGGTACTAGCTCCAACTCGGTTTTACAGTGAAAACTGCAGGAACTTCCAACCGGCACTAGGAAACAGACTGAGAAAGCAGAGTAAAATTTCTCCTGTAACCCGTTCCCTTTGTGCTAGATGAACGAACGTCTCTCCACATGCTCAGTTTTGAGAGATAAGTGTGTGTGAAAGACGTCCTTCAACAAGCTTGTTGGGAACACAAAGTTTCTTTTCAGTTTCCAAATCCACTCCATACATATATATGGGAAGGTACTAGCTCCAACTCGGTTTTACAGTGAAAACTGCAGGAACTTCAAACCGGCACTAGGAAACAGACTGAGAATATAGAGTAATAGTTTCTCCTGCAACCCGTTCCCTGTGTGCTAGATGAACGAACGTCTCTCCACATGCTCAGTTTTGAGAGATAAGTGTGTGTGAAAGCCGTCCTTCAACTAGCTTGTTGGGAACAAATGTTTCTTTTCAGGTTGCAACCTCACTCCATACATATATATGGGAAGGTACTTGGTCCAACTCGGTTTTACAGTGAAAACTGCAGGAACTTCAAACCGGCACTAGGAAACAGACTGAGAATCCAGAGTAAAAGTTTCTCCTGCAACCCGTTCCCTTTGTGCTAGGTGAACGAACGTCTCTCCACATGCTCAGTTCTGAGAGATAAGAGTGAGTGAAAGCCGTACTTCTACTAGCTTGTTGGGAACACAAAGTTTCTTTTCAGTTTCCAACCCCAATCCTTACATATATATGGGTAGATACTAGCTCCAACTCGGTTTTACAGTGAAAACTGATGGAAATTCAAACCGGCACTAGGAAACAGACAGAGAAAGCAGAGTAAAAGTTTCTCCTGCAACCCGTTCCCTTTGTGCGAGATGAACGTACGTCTCTCCACATGCTCAGTTTTGAGAGATAAGTGTGTGTGAAAGCCGTCCTTCAACTAGCTTGTTGGGAACACAAAGTTTCTTTTCAGTTTCCAACTCCACTCCATACATATATATGGGAAGGTACTAGCTCCAACTCGGTTTTACAGTGAAAACTGCAGGAACTTCAAACCGGCACTAGGAAACAGACTGAGAAACCAGAGTAAAAGTTTCTCCTGCAACCCGTTCCCTTTGTGCTAGATGAACGAACGTCTCTCCACATGCTCAGTTTTGAGAGATAAGTGTGTGTGAAAGCCGTCCTTCAACTAGCTTGTTGGGAACTCAAAGTTTCTTTTCAGTTTCCAAATCCACTCCATACATATATATGGGAAGGTACTAGCTCCAACTCTGTTTTACAGTGAAAACTGCAGGAACTTCAAACCGGCACTAGGAAACAGACTGAGAATATAGAGTAATAGTTTCTCCTGCAACCCGTTCCCTTTGTGCTAGATGAACGAACGTCTATCCACATGCTCGGTTTTGAGAGATAATTGTGTGTGAAAGCCGTCCTTCAACTAGCTTGTTGTGAACCAATATTTCTTTCAGTTTCCAACTCCACTCCATACATATATATGGGAAGGTACTAGCTCCAACTCGGTTTTACAGTGAAAACTGCAGGAACTTACAACCTGCACTAGGAAACAGACTGAGAAACCAGAGTAAAAGTTTCTCCTGCAACCCGTTCCCTTTGTGCTAGATGAACGAACGTCTCTCCACATGCTCAGTTTTGAGAGATAAGTGTGTGTGAAAGCCGTCCTTCATCTAGCTTGTTGGGAACACAAAGTTTCTTTTCAGTTGCAAACTCCAATCCATAAATATATATGGGGAGGTACTGGCTAAAACACGGTTTTACAGTGAAAACTGCAGGAACTTCAAACCGGTACTAGGAAACAGACTGAGAAACCAGAGTAAAAGTTTCTCCTGCAACTCGTTCCTTTGTGCTAGATGAACGAACGTCTCTCCACATCATCAGATTTGAGAGATAAGTGGGTGTGAAAGCCATCCTTCAACTAGCTTGTTGGGAACACAAAGTTTCTTTTCAGTTTCCAATTCCAATCCTTACATATATATGGGAAGGTACTAGCTCCAACTCGGTTTTACAGTGAAAACTGCAGGAACTTCAAACCGGCACTAGGAAACAGACTGAGAAACCAGAGTAAAAGTTTCTCCTGCAACCCGTTCCCTTTGTGCTAGATGAACGAACGTCTCTCCACATGCTCAGTTTTGAGAGATAAGTGTGTGTGAAAGCCGTCCTTCAACTAGCTTGTTGGGAACTCAAAGTTTCTTTTCAGTTTCCAAATCCACTCCATACATATATATGGGAAGGTACTAGCTCCAACTCTGTTTTACAGTGAAAACTGCAGGAAATTCAAACCGGCACTAGGAAACAGACTGAGAATATAGAGTAATAGTTTCTCCTGCAACCCGTTCCCTTTGTGCTAGATGAACGAACGTCTATCCACATGCTCGGTTTTGAGAGATAATTGTGTGTGAAAGCCGTCCTTCAACTAGCTTGTTGTGAACCAATATTTCTTTCAGTTTCCAACTCCACTCCATACATATATATGGGAAGGTACTAGCTCCAACTCGGTTTTACAGTGAAAACTGCAGGAACTTACAACCTGCACTAGGAAACAGACTGAGAAACCAGAGTAAAAGTTTCTCCTGCAACCCGTTCCCTTTGTGCTAGATGAACGAACGTCTCTCCACATGCTCAGTTTTGAGAGATAAGTGTGTGTGAAAGCCGTCCTTCATCTAGCTTGTTGGGAACACAAAGTTTCTTTTCAGTTGCAAACTCCAATCCATAAATATATATGGGGAGGTACTGGCTAAAACACGGTTTTACAGTGAAAACTGCAGGAACTTCAAACCGGTACTAGGAAACAGACTGAGAAACCAGAGTAAAAGTTTCTCCTGCAACTCGTTCCTTTGTGCTAGATGAACGAACGTCTCTCCACATCATCAGTTTTGAGAGATAAGTGGGTGTGAAAGCCATCCTTCAACTAGCTTGTTGGGAACACAAAGTTTCTTTACAGTTTCCAATTCCAATCCTTACATATATATGGGAAGGTACTAGCTCCAACTCGGTTTTACAGTGAAAACTGCAGGAAATTCAAACCGGCACTTGGAAACAGACTGAGAATGCAGAGAAACAGTTTCCCTGCAACCAGTTCCCTTTGTGATAGATGAACGTACGTCTCTCCACATGCTCAGTTTTGAGAGATAAGTGTGTGTGAAAGCCGTCCTTCAACTAGCTTGTTGGGAACACAAAGTTTCTTTTCAGTTTCAAACTCCACTCCATACATATATATGGGGAGGTACTAGCTGTAACACGGGTTTACAGTGAAAACTGATGGAACTTCAAACCGGCACGAGGAAACAGAATGAGAAACCAGAGTAAAAGGTTCTCCTGCAACCCGTTCCCTTTGTGCTAGATGAAGGAACTTCTCTCCACATGCTCAGTTCTGAGAGATAAGTGTGTGTGAAAGCCGTCCTTCATCTAGCTTGTTGGGAACACAAAGTTTCTTTTCAGTATCAAACTCCAATCCATACATATATAAGGGGAGGTACTAGCTCCAACCCGGGTTTACAGTGAAAACTGCAGGAACTTCAAACCGGCACTAGGAAACGGACTGAGAATCCAGAGTAAAAGTTTCTCCTGCAACACGTTCCCTTTGAGCTACATGAACGAACGTCTCTCCACATGCTCATTTCTGAGAGAAAAGTGTGTGTGAAAGCCGTCCTTCACCTAGCTTGTTGGGAACACAAAGTTTCTTTTCAGTTGCAAACTCCACTCCATACACATATAAGGGGAAGTACTAGCTCCAACTCGGTTTTACAGTGAAAACTGCAGGAAATTCAAACCGGCACTAGGAAACAGACTGAGAAACCAGAGTAAAAGTTTCTCCAGCAAACCGTTAACTTAGTGCTAGATGAACGAACGTCTCTCCACATGCTCAGTTCTGAGAGATAAGTGTGTGTGAAAGCCGTCCTTCACCTAGCTTGTTGGGAACACAAAGTTTCTTTTCAGTTGCAAACTCCACTCCATACATATATATGGGGAGGTACTAGCTCCAACTCGGTTTTACAGTGAAAAATGCAAGAACTTCAAACCGGCACAAGGAAACAGACTGAGAAACCAGAGTAAAAGTTTCTCCTGCAACACGTTCCCTTTGAGCTACATGAACGAACGTCTCTCCACATGCTCAGTTCTGAGAGAAAAGTGTGTGTGAAAGCCGTTCTTCACCTAGCTTGTTGGGAACACAAAGTTTCTTTTCAGTTTCAAACTCCACTCCATACATATATATGGGGAGGTACTAGCTGTAACACGGTTTTACAGTGAAAACTGCAGGAAATTCAAACCGGCACTAGGAAACAGACTGAGAAACCAGAGTAAAAGATTCTCCTGCAAACCTTTCCCTTTGTGCTAGATGAACGAACGTCTCTCCACATGCTCAGTTCTGAGAGATAAGTGTGTGTGAAAGCCGTCCTTCACCTAGCATGTCGGGAACACAAAGTTTCTTTTCAGTTGCAAACTCCACTCCATACATATATATGGGGAGGTACTAGCTCCAACCCGGGTTTACAGTGAAAACTGCAGGAACATCAAACCGGCACTAGGAAACAGACTGAGAAACCAGAGTAAAAGATTCTCCTGCAACCCGTTCCCTTTTTGCTAGATGAACGAACGTCTCTCCACATGCTCAGTTCTAGAGATATTTGTGTGTGAAAGACGTCCTTCACCTAGCTTGTTGGGAACACAAAGTTTCTTTTCAGTTGCAAAATCCACTCCATACATATATATGGGGAGGTAATAAATCCAACCCGGTTTTACAGTGAAAAATGCAGGAACTTCAAACCGGCACTAGGAAACAGACTGAGAAACCAGAATAAAATTTTCTCCTGCAAACCGTTCCCTTTGTGCTAGATGAACGAACGTCTCTCCACATCCTCAGTTTTGAGAGATAAGTGTGTGTGAAAGCCGTCCTTCACCTAGCTTGTTGGGAACACAAAGTTTCTTTTCAGTTTCAAACTCCACTCCATACATATATATGGGGAGGTACTAGCTGTAACACGGTTTTACAGTGAAAACTGCAGGAAATTCAAACCGGCACTAGGAAACAGACTGAGAAACCAGAGTAAAAGATTCTCCTGCAAACCTTTCCCTTTGTGCTAGATGAACGAACGTCTCTCCACATGCTCAGTTCTGAGAGATAAGTGTGTGTGAAAGCCGTCCTTCACCTAGCATGTCGGGAACACAAAGTTTCTTTTCAGTTGCAAACTCCACTCCATACATATATATGGGGAGGTACTAGCTCCAACCCGGGTTTACAGTGAAAACTGCAGGAACATCAAACCGGCACTAGGAAACAGACTGAGAAACCAGAGTAAAAGTTTCTCCTGCAACACGTTCCCTTTGTGCTAGATGAACGAACGTCTCTCCACATGCTCAGTTCTAGAGATAATTGTGTGTGAAAGACGTCCTTCACCTAGCTTGTTGGGAACACAAAGTTTCTTTTCAGTTGCAAACTCCACTCCATACATATATATGGGGAGGTACTAGCTCCAACTCGGTTTTACAGTGAAAACTGCAGGAACTTCAAACCGGCACTAGGAAACAGACTGAGAAACCAGAGTAAAAGTTTCCCTTGCAAACCGTTCCCTTTGTGCTAGATGAACGAACGTCTCTCCACATGCTCAGTTCTGAGAGATAAGTGTGTGTGAAAGCCGTCCTTCACCTAGCTTGTTGGGAACACAAAGTTTCTATTCAGTTTCCAAATCCACTCCATACATTTATATGGGAAGGTACTAGCTTCAACTCGGTTTTACCGTGAAAACTACAGGAACTTCAAACCGGCACTAGGAAACAGACTGAGAAACCAGAGTAAAAGTTTCTCCTGCAAACAGTTCCCTTTGTGCTAGATGAACGAACGTCTCTCCACATGCTCAGTTTTGAGAGATAAGAGTGAGTGAAAGCCGTACTTCAACTAGCTTGTTGGGAACACAAAGTTTCTTCTCAGTTTCCAACCCCAATCCTTACATATATATGGGAAGGTACAAGCTCCAACTCTGATTTACAGTGAAAACTGATGGAACTTCAAACCGGCACTAGGAAACAGACTGAGAAAGCAGAGTAAAAGTTTCTCCTGCAACCTGTTCCCTTTGTGCTAGATGAACGTACGTCTCTCCACATGCTCAGTTTTGAGAGATAAGTGTGTGTGAAAGCCGTCCTTCAACTAGCTTGTTGGGAACACAAAGTTTTTTTTCAGTTGCAAACTCCACTCCATACATATATATGGGGAGGTACTAGCTCCAACTCGGTTTTACAGTGAAAACTGCAGGAACTTCGAACCGGCACTGGGAAACAGACTGAGAAAGGAGAGTAAAATTTTTCCTGCAACCCGTTCCCTTTGTGCTAGATGAACGAACGTCTCTACACATGCTCAGTTTTGAGAGATAAGTGTGTGTGAAAGACGTCCTTCAACAAGCTTGTTGGGAACACAAAGTTTCTTTTCATTTTCCAAATCCACTCCATACATATATATGGGAAGGTACTAGCTCCAACTCGGTTTTACAGTGAAAACTGCAGGAACTTCAAACCGGCACTAGGAAACAGACTGAGAATATAGAGTAATAGTTTCTCCTGCAACCCGTTCCCTGTGTGCTAGATGAACGAACGTCTCTCCACATGCCCAGTTTTGAGAGATAATTGTGTGTGAAAGCCGTCCTTCAACTAGCTTGTTGGGAACAAATGTTTCTTTTCAGGTTGCAACCCCACTCCATACATATATATGGGAAGGTACTAGCTCCAACTCGGTTTTACAGTGAAAACTGCAGGAACTTCAAACCGGCACTAGGAAGCAGACTGAGAAACCAGAGTAAAAGTTTCTCCTGCAACCCGTTCCCTTTGTGCTAGATGAACGAACGTCTCTCCACATGCTCAGTTCTGAGAGATAAGAGTGAGTGAAAGCCGTACTTCAACTAGCTTGTTGGGAACACAAAGTTTCTTTTCAGTTTCCAACCCCAATCCTTACATATATATGGGAAGGTACTAGCTCCAACTCGGTTTTACAGTGAAAACTGATGGAACTTCAAACCGGCACTAGGAAACAGACTGAGAAAGCAGAGTAAAAGTTTCTCCTGCAACCCGTTCCCTTTGTGCTAGATGAACGAACGTCTCTCGACATGCTCAGTTTTGAGAGATAAGTGTGTGTGAAAGCCGTCCTTCAACTAGCTTGTTGGGAACTCAAAGTTTCTTTTCAGTTTCCAAATCCACTCCATACATATATATGGGAAGGTACTAGCTCCAACTCGGTTTTACAGTGAAAACTGCAGGAACTTCAAACCGGCACTAGGAAACAGACTGAGAATATAGAGTAATAGTTTCTCCTGCAACCCGTTCCCTTTGTGCTAGATGAACGAACGTCTCTCCACATGCTCGATTTTGAGAGATAATTGTGTGTGAAAGCCGTCCTTCAACTACCTTGTTGGGAACAAATGTTTCTTTTCAGTTTCCAACTCCACTCCATACATATATATGGGAAAGTACTAGCTCCAACTCGGTTTTACAGTGAAAACTGCAGGAACTTACAACCTGCACTAGGAAACAGACTGAGAAACCAGAGTAAAAGTTTCTCCTGCAACCCGTTCCCTTTGTGCTAGATGAACGAACGTCTCTCCACATGCTCAGTTCTGAGAGAATAGTGTGTGTGAAAGCCGTCCTTCACCTAGCTTGTTGGGAACACAAAGTTTCTTTCAGTTGCAAACTCCACTCAATAAATATATATGGGGAGGTACTGGCTAAAACACGGTTTTACAGTGAAAACTGCAGGAACTTCAAACCGGTACTAGGAAACAGACTGAGAAACCAGAGTAAAAGTTTCTCCTGCAAACCGTTCCTTTGTGCTAGATGAACGAACGTCTCTCCACATCATCAGTTTTGAGAGATAAGTGGGTGTGAAAGCCGTCCTTCAACTAGCTTGTTGGGAACACAAAGTTTCTTTTCAGTTTCCAACTCCACTCCTTACATATATATGGGAAGGTACTAGCTCCAACTCGGTTTTACAGTGAAAACTGCAGGAACTTCAAACCGGCACTAGGAAACAGACTGAGAAACCAGAGAAAAAGTTTCCCTGCAACCAGTTCCCTTTGTGATAGATGAACGTACGTCTCTCCACATGCTCAGTTTTGAGAGATAAGTGTGTGTGAAAGCCGTCCTTCAACTAGCTTGTTGGGAACACAAAGTTTCTTTTCAGTTGCAAACTCCACTCCATACATATATATGGGGAGGTACTAGCTCCAACTCGGTTTTACAGTGAAAACTGCAGGAACTTCAAACCGGCACGAGGAAACAGACTGAGAAACCAGAGTAAAAGGTTCTCCTGCAACCCGTTCCCTTTGTGCTAGATGAAGGAACTTCTCTCCACATGCTCAGTTCTGAGAGATAAGTGTGTGTGAAAGCCGTCCTTCATCTAGCTTGTTGGGAACACAAAGATTCTTTTCAGTATCAAACTCCAATCCATACATATATATGGGGAGGTACTAGCTCCAACCCGGGTATACAGTGAAAACTGCAGGAACTTCAAACCGGCACTAGGAAACGGACTGAGAATCCAGAGTAAAAGTTTCTCCTGCAACACGTTCCCTTTGAGCTACATGAACGAACGTCTCTCCACATGCTCAGTTCTGAGAGAAAAGTGTGTGTGAAAGCCGTCCTTCAACTAGCTTGTTGGGAACACAAATTTTCTTTTCAGTTGCAAACTCCACTCCATACACATATAAGGGGAAGAACTAGCTCCAACTCGGTTTTACAGTGAAAAATGCAGGAACTTCAAACCGGAACTAGGAAACAGACTGAGAAACCAGAGTAAAAGTTTCTCCAGCAAACTGTTAACTTAGTGCTAGGTGAACGAACGTCTCTCCACATGCTCAGTTCTGAGAGATAAGTGTGTGTGAAAGCCGTCCTTCACCTTGCTTGTTGGGAACACAAAGTTTCTTTTCAGTTGCAAACTCCACTCCATACATATATATGGGGAGGTACTAGCTCCAACTCGGTTTTACAGTGAAAAATGCAAGAACTTCAAACCGGCACAAGGAAACAGACTGAGAAACCAGAGTAAAAGTTTCTCCTGCAACACGTTCCCTTTGAGCTACATGAACGAACGTCTCTCCACATGCTCAGTTCTGAAGGAAAAGTGTGTGTGAAAGCCGTTCTTCACCTAGCTTGTTGGGAACACAAAGTTTCTTTTCAGTTTCAAACTCCACTCCATACATATATATGGGGAGGTACTTGCTGTAACACAGGTTTACAGTGAAACTGCAGGAAATTCAAACCGGCACTAGGAAACAGACTGAGAAACCAGAGTAAAAGATTCTCCTGCAACCCTTTCCCTTTGTGCTAGATGAACGAACGTCTCTCCACATGCTGAGTTGTGAGAGATAAGTGTGTGTGAAAGCCGTCCTTCACCTAGCTTGTTGGGAACACAAAGTTTCTTTTCAGTTGCAAACTCCACTCCATACATATATATGGGGAGGTACTAGCTCCAACCCGGGTTTACAGTGAAAACTGCAGGAACTTCAAACCGGCACTAGGAAACAGACTGAGAAACCAGAGTAAAAGTTTCTCCTGCAACCCGTTCCCTTTGTGCTAGATGAACGAACGTCTCTCCACATGCTCAGATCTAGAGATAATTGTGTGTGAAAGACGTCCTTCACCTAGCTTGTTGGGAACACAAAGTTTCTTTTCAGTTGCAAACTCCACTCCATACATATATATGGGGAGGTACTAGCCCCAACTCGGTTTTACAGTGAAAACTGCAGGAACTTCAAACCGGCACTAGGAAACAGACTGAGAAACCAGAGTAAAAGTTTCTCCAGCAAACCGTTAACTTTGTACTAGATGAACGAACCTCTCTCCACATGCTCAGTTCTGAGAGATATGTGTGTGTGAAAGCCGTCCTTCACCTAGCTTGTTGGGAACACAAAGTTTCTTTTCAGTTGCAAACTCCACTCCATACATATATATGGGGAGGTACTAGCTCCAACTCGATTTTACAGTGAAAAATGCAGGAACTTCAAACCGGCACTAGGAAGCAGACTGAGAAACCAGAGTAAAAGGTTCTCCTGCTACCCGTTCCCTTTGTGCTAGATGAAGGAAGTTCTCTCCACATGCTCAGTTCTGAGAGATACGTGTGTGTGAAAGCCGCCCTTCTTCTAGCTTGTTGGGAACACAAAGTTTCTTTTCAGTTGCAAACTCCACTCCATACATATATATGGGGAGGTACTAGCTCCAACCCGGGTTTACAGTGAAAACTGCAGGAACTTCAAACCGGAACTTGGAAATGGCCTGAGAATCCATAGTAAAAGTTTCTCCTGCAAACCGTTCCCTTTGTGCTAGATGAACGAACGTCTCTCCACATGCTCAGTTCTGAGAGATAAGTGTGTGTGAAAGCCGTCCTTCACCTAGCTTGTTGGGAACACAAAGTTTCTTTTCAGTTGCAAACTCCACTCAGTACATATATATGGGGTGGTACTAGCTCCAAATCGATTTTACAGTGAAAACTGCAGGAACTTCAAACCGGCACTAGGAAACAGACTGAGAAACCAGAGTAATAGTTTCTCCTGCAACCCGTTCCATTTGTGCTAGATTAACGAACGTCTCTCCACATGCTCAGTTCCGAGAGCTAAGTGTGTGAGAAAGCCGTCCTTCACCTAGCTTGTTGGGAACACAAAGTTTCTTTTCAGTAGCAAACTCCACTCCATACATATATATGGGGTGGTACTAGCTCCAACTCGGTTTTACAGTGAAAAATGCAAGAACTTCAAACCGGCACAAGGAAACAGACTGAGAAACCAGAGTAAAAGTTTCTCCTGCAACACGTTCCCTTTGAGCTACATGAACGAACGTCTCTCCACATGCTCAGTTCTGAAGGAAAAGTGTGTGTGAAAGCCGTCCTTCACCTAGCTTGTTGGGAACTCAAAGTTTCTTTTCAGTTTCAAACTCCACTCCATACATATATATGGGGAGGTACTAGCTGTAACACAGGTTTACAGTGAAAACTGCAGGAAATTCAAACCGGCACTAGGAAACAGACTGAGAAACCAGAGTAAAAGATTCTCCTGCAACCCTTTCCCTTTGTGCTAGATGAACGAACGTCTCTCCACATGCTCAGTTGTGAGAGATAAGTGTGTGTGAAAGCCGTCCTTCACCTAGCATGTTGGGAACACAAAGTTTCTTTTCAGTTGCAAACTCCACTCCATACATATATAAGGGGAGGTACTAGCTCCAACCCGGGTTTACAGTGAAAAGTGCAGGAACTTCAAACCGGCACTAGGAAACAGACTGAGAAACCAGAGTAAAAGTTTCTCCTGCAACCCGTTCCCCTTGTGCTAGATGAACGAAAGTCTCTCCACATGCTCAGATCTAGAGATAATTGTGTGTGAAAGACGTCCTTCACCTAGCTTGTTGGGAACACAAAGTTTCTTTTCAGTTGCAAACTCCACTCCATAAATATATATGGGGAGGTACTAGCCCCAACTCGGTTTTACAGTGAAAACTGCAGGAACTTCAAACCGGCACTAGGAAACAGACTGAGAAACCAGAGTAAAAGTTTCTCTTGCAACCCGTTCCCTTTGTGCTAGATGAACGAACGTCTCTCCACATGCTCAGTTCTGAGAGATAAGTGTGTGTGAAAGCCGTCATTCACCTAGCTTGTTGGGAACACAAAGTTTCTTTTCAGTTGCAAACTCCACTCAATACATATATATGGGGAGGTAATAGATCCAACCCGGTTTTACAGTGAAAAATGCAGGAACTTCAAACCGGCACTAGGAAACAGACTGAGAAACCAGAGTAAAAGTTTCTCCAGCAAACCGTTAACTTTGTGCTAGATGAACGAACCTCTCTCCACATGCTCAGTTCTGAGAGATAAGTGTGTGTGAAAGCCGTCCTTCACCTAGCTTGTTGGGAACACAAAGTTTCTTTTCAGTTGCAAACTCCACTCCATACATATATATGGGGAGGTACTAGCTCCAACTCGATTTTACAGTGAAAAATGCAGGAACTTCAAACCGGCACTAGGAAGCAGACTGAGAAACCAGAGTAAAAGTTTCTCCTGCAACCCGTTCCCTTTGTGCTAGATGAACGAACGTCTCTCCACATGCTCAGTTCTGAGAGATAAGTGTGTGTGAAAGCCGTCCTTCAACTAGCTTGTAGGGAACACCAAGTTTCTTTTCAGTTGCAAACTCCACTCCATACATATATAAGGGGAGGTACTAGCTCCAACTCGGTTTTACAGTGAAAACTGCAGGAACTTCAAACCGGCACTAGGAAACAGACTGAGAAACCAGAGTAAAAGGTTCTCCTGCTACCCGTTCCCTTTGTGCTAGATGAAGGAAGTTCTCTCCACATGCTCAGTTCTGAGAGATACGTGTGTGTGAAAGCCGCCCTTCTTCTAGCTTGTTGGGAACACAAAGCTTCTTTTCAGTTGCAAACTCCACTCCATACATATATATGGGGAGGTACTAGCTCCAACCCGGGTTTACAGTGAAAACTGCAGGAACTTCAAACCGGAACTTGGAAATGGCCTGAGAATCCATAGTAAAAGTTTCTCCTGCAAACCGTTCCCTTTGTGCTAGATGAACGAACGTCTCTCCACATGCTCAGTTCTGAGAGATAAGTGTGTGTGAAAGCCGTCCTTCACCTAGCTTGTTGGGAACACAAAGTTTCTTTTCAGTTGCAAACTCCACTCAGTACATATATATGGGGAGGTACTAGCTCCAAATCGATTTTACAGTGAAAACTGCAGGAACTTCAAACCGGCACTAGGAAACAGACTGAGAAACCAGAGTAATAGTTTCTCCTGCAACCCGTTCCCATTGTGCTAGATTAATGAACGTCTCTCCACATGCTCAGTTCCGAGAGCTAAGTGTGTGTGAAAGCCGTCCTTCACCTAGCTTGTTGGGAACACAAAGTTTCTTTTCAGTTGCAAACTCCACTCCATACATATATATGGGGAGGTACTAGCTCCAACTCGGTTTTACAGTGAAAACTGCAAGATCATCAAACCGGCACTAGGAAACAGACTGAGAAACCAGAGTAATAGTTTCTCCTGCAACCCGTTCCCTTTGTGCTAGATTAATGAACGTCTCTCCACATGCTCAGTTCCGAGAGCTAAGTGTGTGTGAAAGCCGTCCTTCACCTAGCTTGTTGGGAACACAAAGTTTCTTTTCAGTTGCAAACTCCACTCCATACACATATAAGGGGAAGAACTAGCTCCAACTCGGTTTTACAGTGAAAACTGCAGGAACTTCAAACCGGCACTAGGAAACAAACTGAGAAACCAGAGTAAAAGTTTCTCCAGCAAACTGTTAACTTAGTGCTAGATGAACGAACGTCTCTCCACATGCTCAGTTCTGAGAGATAAGTGTGTGTGAAAGCCGTCCTTCACCTTGCTTGTTGGGAACACAAAGTTTCTTTTCAGTTGCAAACTCCACTCCATACATATATATGGGGAGGTACTAGCTCCAACTCGGTTTTACAGTGAAAAATGCAAGAACTTCAAACCGGCACAAGGAAACAGACTGAGAAACCAGAGTAAAAGTTTCTCCTGCAACACGTTCCCTTTGAGCTACATGAACGAACGTCTCTCCACATGCTCAGTTCTGAAGGAAAAGTGTGTGTGAAAGCCGTTCTTCACCTAGCTTGTTGGGAACACAAAGTTTCTTTTCAGTTTCAAACTCCACTCCATACATATATATGGGGAGGTAATAGCTGTAACACAGGTTTACAGTGAAAACTGCAGGAAATTCAAACCGGCACTAGGAAACAGACTGAGAAACCAGAGTAAAAGATTCTCCTGCAACCCTTTCCCTTTGTGCTAGATGAACGAACGTCTCTCCACATGCTGAGTTGTGAGAGATAAGTGTGTGTGAAAGCCGTCCTTCACCTAGCATGTTGGGAACACAAAGTTTCTTTTCAGTTGCAAACTCCACTCCATACATATATATGGGGAGGTACTAGCTCCAACCCGGGTTTACAGTGAAAACTGCAGGAACTTCAAACCGGCACTAGGAAACAGACTGAGAAACCAGAGTAAAAGTTTCTCCTGCAACCCGTTCCCTTTGTGCTAGATGAACGAACGTCTCACCACATGCTCAGATCTAGAGATAATTGTGTGTGAAAGACGTCCTTCAACTAGCTTGTTGGGAACACAAAGTTTCTTTTCAGTTGCAAACTCCACTCCATACATATATATGGGGAGGTACTAGCCCCAACTCGGTTTTACAGTGAAAACTGCAGGAACTTCAAACCGGCACTAGGAAACAGACTGAGAAACCAGAGTAAAAGTTTCTCCAGCAAACCGTTAACTTTGTACTAGATGAACGAACCTCTCTCCACATGCTCAGTTCTGAGAGATATGTGTGTGTGAAAGCCGTCCTTCACCTAGCTTGTTGGGAACACAAAGTTTCTTTTCAGTTGCAAACTCCACTCCATACATATATATGGGGAGGTACTAGCTCCAACTCGATTTTACAGTGAAAAATGCAGGAACTTCAAACCGGCACTAGGAAGCAGACTGAGAAACCAGAGTAAAAGTTTCTCCTGCAACCCGTTCCCTGTGTGCTAGATGAACGAACGTCTCTCCACATGCTCAGTTCTGAGAGATAAGTGTGTGTGAAAGCCGTCCTTCAAATAGCTTGTTGGGAACACCAAGTTTCTTTTCAGTTGCAAACTCCACTCCATACATATATAAGGGGAGGTACTAGCTCCAACTCGGTTTTACAGTGAAAACTGCAGGAACTTCAAACCGGCACTAGGAAACAGACTGAGAAACCAGAGTAAAAGGTTCTCCTGCTACCCGTTCCCTTTGTGCTAGATGAAGGAAGTTCTCTCCACATGCTCAGTTCTGAGAGATACGTGTGTGTGAAAGCCGCCCTTCTTCTAGCTTGTTGGGAACACAAAGTTTCTTTTCACTTGCAAACTCCACTCCATACATATATATGGGGAGGTACTAGCTCCAACCCGGGTTTACAGTGAAAACTGCAGGAACTTCAAACCGGAACTTGGAAATGGCCTGAGAATCCATAGTAAAAGTTTCTCCTGCAAACCGTTCCCTTTGTGCTAGATGAACGAACGTCTCTCCACATGCTCAGTTCTGAGAGATAAATGTGTGTGAAAGCCGTCCTTCACCTAGCTTGTTGGGAACACAAAGTTTCTTTTCAGTTGCAAACTCCACTCAGTACATATATATGGGGTGGTACTAGCTCCAAATCGATTTTACAGTGAAAACTGCAGGAACTTCAAACCGGCACTAGGAAACAGACTGAGAAACCAGAGTAATAGTTTCTCCTGCAACCCGTTCCATTTGTGCTAGATTAACGAACGTCTCTCCACATGCTCAGTTCCGAGAGCTAAGTGTGTGAGAAAGCCGTCCTTCACCTAGCTTGTTGGGAACACAAAGTTTCTTTTCAGTTGCAAACTCCACTCCATACATATATATGGGGAGGTACTAGCTCCAACTCGGTTTTACAATGAAAACTGCAGGAACTTCAAACCGGCACAAGGAAACAGACTGAGAAACCAGAGTAAAAGTTTCTCCTGCAATACGTTCCCTTTGAGCTACATGAACGAACGTCTCTCCACATGCTCAGTTCTGAAGGAAAAGTGTGTGTGAAAGCCGTCCTTCACCTAGCTTGTTGGGAACACAAAGTTTCTTTTCAGTTGCAAACTCCACTCCATACATATATATGGGGAGGTACAAGCTCCAACTCGGTATTACAGTGAAAACTGCAGGAACTTCAAACCGGCACTAGGAAACAGACTGAGAAACCAGAGTAAAAGTTTCTCCTGCAACCCGTTCCCTTTGTGCTAGATGAACGAACGTCTCTCCACATGCTCATTTCTGAGAGATAAGTGTGTGTGAAAGCCGTCCTTCACTTAGCTTGTTGGGAACACAAAGTTTCTTTTCAGTTGCAAACACCACTCCCTACATATATATGGGCAGGTACTAGCTCCAACCCTGTTTTTCAGTGAAAACTGCAGGAACTTCAATCCATAACTGGGAAACAGACTGAGATACCAGAGTAAAAGTTTCCCCTGCAACCAGTTCCATTTTTGCTAGATGAACGAACGTCTCTCCACATGCTCAGTTCTGAGAAATAAGTGTGTGTGGAAGCCTTCCTTCACCTAGCTTGTTGGGAATACAAAGTTTCTTTTCAGTTGCAAACTCCACTCCATACATATATATGGGGAGGTAATAGATCCAACCCGGTTTTACAGTGAAAAATGCAGGAACTTCAAACCGGCACTAGGAAGCAGACTGAGAAACCAGAGTAAAAGTTTCCCTTGCAACCCGTTCCCTTTGTGCTAGATGAACGAACGTCTCTCCACATGCTCAGTTCTGAGAGATAATTGTGTGTGAAAGCCGTCATTCAACTAGCTTGTTGGGAACACAAAGTTTCTTTTCAGTTGCAAACTCCACTCCATACATATATAAGGGGAGGTACTAGCTCCAACTCTGTTTTACAGTGAAAACTGCAGGAACTTCAAACCGGCACTAGGAAACAGACTAAGAAACCAGAGTAAAAGGTTCTCCTGCAACCCGTTCCCTTTGTGCTATATGAAGGAACTTCTCTCAACATGCTCAGTTCTGAGAGATACGTGTGTATGAACGCCGCCCTTCTTCTAGCTTGTTGGGAACACAAAGTTTCTTTTCAGTTGCAAACTCCAATCCATACATATATATGGGGAGGTACTAGCTCCAACCCGGGTTTACAGTGAAAACTGCAGGAACTTCAAACCGGCACTAGGAAACGGACTGAGAATCCATAGTAAAAGTTTCTCCTGCAAACCTTTCCCTTTGTGCTAGATGAACGAACGTCTCTCCACATGCTCAGTTCTGAGAGATAAGTGTGTGTGAAAGCCGTCCTTCACCTAGCTTGTTGGGAACACAAAGATTCTTTTCAGTTGCAATCTCCACTCAATACATATATATGGGGTGGTACAAGCTCCAAATCGATTTTACAGTGAAAACTGCAGGAACTTCAAACCGGCACTAGGAAACAGACTGAGAAACCAGAGTAATAGTTTCTCCTACAATCCTTTCCCTTTGTGCTAGATGAACGAACGTCTCTCCACATGCTCAGTTCCGAGAGTTATGTGTGTGTGAAAGCCGTCCTTCACCTAGCTTGTTGGGAACACAAAGTTTCTTTTCAGTTGCAAACTCCACTCCATACATATATATGGGGAGGTACTAGCTCCAAATCGGTTTTACAGTGAAAACTGCAGGAACATCAAACCGGCACTAGGAAACAGACTGAGAAACCAGAGTAAAAGTTATTCCTGCAACACCATCCCTTTGTGCTAGATGAACGAAGGTCTCTCCACATGCTCAGTTCTGAGACATAAGTGTCTGTGAAAGCCGTCCTTCACCTAGCTTGTTGGGAACACAAAGTTTCTTTTAAGTTGCCAACTCCACTCCATACATATATATGGGCAGGTACTAGCTCCAACCCTGTTTTACAGTGAAAATTGCAGGAACTTCAAACCGGCACTGGGAAACAGCCTGAGAAACCAGAGTAAAAGTTTCTCCTGCAACCCGTTCCCTTTGTTCTAGATGAACGAACGTCTCTCCACATGCTCAGTTCTGAGAGATAAGTGTGTGTGAAAGCCGCCCTTCACCTAGCTTGTTGGGAACACAAAGTTTCTTTTAAGTTGCAAACTCCACTCCATACATATATATGGGGAGGTACTAGCTCCAACTCGGTTTTACAGTGAAAACTGCAGGAACTTCAAACCGGCACTAGGAAACAGACTGAGAAACCAGAGTAATAGTTTCTCCTGCAACCCGTTCCCTTTGTGCTAGATGAACGAACGTCTCTCCACATGCTCAGTTCTGAGAGATAAGTGTGTGTGAAAGCCGCCTTCACCTAGCTTGTTGGGAACACAAAGTTTCTTTTCAGTTGCAAACTCCACTCCATACATATATAAGGGGAGGTCCAAGCTCCAACTCGGTTTTACAGTGAAAACTGCAGGAACTTCAAACCAGCACTAGGAAACAGACTGAGAAACCACAGTAAAAGTTTCTCCTGCAACACGTTCCATTTGTGCTAGATGAATGAACGTCTCTCCACATGCTCAGTTCTGAAAGATAAGTGTGTGAGAAAGCCGTCATTCACCTAGCTTGTTGGGAACACAAAGTTTCTTTTCAGTTGCAAACTCCACTCCATACATATATATAGGGTGGTACTAGCCCCAACTCGGTTTTACAGTGAAAACTGCAGGAACTTAAAACCGGCACTAGGAAACAGACTGAGAAACCAGAGTAAAGTTTCTCCTGCAACCCGTTCCTTTGTGCTAGATGAACGAACGTCTCTCCACAGGCTCAGTTCTGAGACATAAGTGTGTGTGAAAGCCGTCCTTCACCTAGCTTGTTGGGAACACAAAGTTTCTTTTCAGCTGCAAACTCCACTCCATACATATATATGGGGAGGTACTATCTCCAACTCGATTTTACAGTGAAAACTGCAGGAACTTAAAACCGGCACTAGGAAACAGACTGAGAAACCAGCGTAAAAGTTTCTGCTGCAACCCGTTCCCTTTGTGCTAGATGAACGAACGTCTTTCCACATGCTCAGTTCTGAGAGATAAGTGTGTGTGAAAGCCGTCCTTCACCTAGCTTGTTGGGAACACAAAGTTTCTTTTCAGTTGCAAACTCCACTCCATACTTATATATGGGGAGGTACTAGCTCCAACCCGGTTTTACAGTGAAAATTGCAGGAACTTCAAACCGGCACTAGGAAACAGACTGAGAAACCAGAGTAAAAGTTTCTCCTGCAACCCGTTTCTTTGTGCTAGATGAACGAACGTCTCTCCACATGCTCAGTTCTGAGAGATAAGTGTGTGTGAAAGCCGTAATTCACCTAGCTTGTTGGGAACACAAAGTTTCTTTTCAGTTGCAAATACCACTCCATACATATATAAGGGGGGTACAAGCTCCAACTCGGTTTTACAGTGAAAAGTGCAGGAACTTCAAACCGGCACTAGGAAACAGACTGAGGAACCAGTGTAAAAGTTTCTCCTGCAACCCGTTCCCTTTTTGCTAGATGAACGAACGTCTCTCCACATGCACAGTTCTGAGATATAAGTGTGTGTGAAAGCCGTTTTCACCTAGCTTGTTGGGAACACAGAGTTTCTTTTCACTTGCAAACTCCACTCCATACATATATATGGGGAGGTATTAGCTCCAATCCGGGTTTACAGTGAATACTGCAGGAACTTCAAACCGGCATTAGGAAACAGACTGAGAAACCAGAGTAAAAGTATCTCCTGCAAACCGTTCCCTTTGTGCTAGATGAATGAACGTCTCTCCGCATGCTCAGTTCTCAGAGATAAGTGTGTGTGAAAGCCGTCCTTCACCTAGCTTGTTGGGAACACAAAGTTTCTTTTCAGTTGCAAACTCCACTCCATACATATATAAGGGGAGGTACTAGCTCCAACTCGCTTTTACAGTGAAAACTGCAGGAACTTCAAACCGGCACTAGGAAACAGACTGAGAATCCAGAGTAAAAGTTTCCCCTGCAACCCGTTCCCTTTGTGCTAGATGAACGAACGTCTCTCCACATGCTCAGTTCTGAGAGATAGGTGTGTGTGAAAGCCGTAATTCACCTAGCTTGTTGGGAACACAAAGTTTCTTTTCAGTTGCAATTTCCACTCCATACATATATAAGGGGAGGTAAAAGCTCCAACTCGGTTTTACAGTGAAAACTGCAGGAACTTCAAACCGGCACTAGGAAACAGACTGAGAAACCAGAGTAAAAGTTTCTCCTGCAACCCATTCCCTTTGTGCTAGATGAACGAACGTCCCTCCACATGCTCATTTCTGAGATATAAGTGTGTGTGAAAGCCGTCCTTCACCTAGCTTGATGGGAACACAAAGTTTCTTTTCAGCTGCAAACTCCACTCCATACATATATATGGGGAGGTACTATCTCCAACTCGATTTTACAGTGAAAACTGCAGGAACTTAAAACCTGCACTAGGAAACAGACTGAGAAACCAGCGTAAAAGTTTCTGCTGCAACCCGTTCCATTTGTGCTAGATGAACGAACGTCTCTCCACATGCTCAGTTCTGAGAGATAAGTGTGTGTGAAAGCCGTCCTTCACCTAGCTTGTTGGGAACACAAAGTTTCTTTTCAGTTGCAAACTCCACTCCACACATATATATGGGGAGGTACTAGCTCCAACCCGGTTTTACAGTGAAAATTGCAGGAACTTCAAACCGGCACTAGGAAACAGACTGAGAAACCAGAGTAAAAGTTTCTCCTGCAACCCGTTCCCTTTGTGCTAGATGAACGAACGTCTCTCCACATGCTCAGTTCTGAGAGATAAGTGTGTGTGAAAGCCGTAATTCACATAGCTTGTTGGAAACACAAAGTTTATTTAACTTGCATACTCCAATCCATACATATATATGGGGAGGTACTAGCTCCAACCCGGGTTTACAGTGAATACTGCAGGAACTTCAAACCGGCATTAGGAAACAGACTGAGAAACCAAGGTAAAAGTTTCTCCTGCAACCCGTTCCCTTTGTACTAGATGAACGAACGTCTCTCCACATGCTCAGTTCTGAGAGATAAGTGTGTGTGAAAGCCGTCCTTCACCTAGCTTGTTGGGAACACAAAGTTTCTTTTCAGTTGCAAACTCCACTCAATACATATATATGGGGTGGTTCTAGCTCCAACTCGCTTTTACAGTGAAAACTGCAGGAACTTCTACCCGGCACTAGGAAACAGACTGAGAATCCAGAGTAAAAGTTTCACCTGCAACCCGTTCCCTTTGTGCTAGATGAACGAACGTCTCTCCACATGCTCAGTTCTGAGAGATAAGTGTGTGTGAAAGCCGTCCTTCACCTAGCTTGCTGGGAACACAAAGTTTCTTTTCAGTTGCAAACCACACTCCGTACATATATATGGGGAGGTACAAGATCCAACTCGGTTTTACAGTGAAAACTGCAGGAACTTCAAACCGGCACTAGAAAACAGACTGAGAAACCAGAGTAATAGTTTCTCCTACAACCCTTTCCCTTTGTGCTAGATGAACGAACGTCTTTCCACATGCTCAGTTCCGAGAGATAAGTGTGTGTGAAAGCCGTCCTTCACCTAGCTTGTTGGGAACACAAAGTTTCTTTTCAGTTGCAAACTCCACTCCATACATATATTTGGGGAGGTACTAGCTCCAAATCGGTTTTACAGTGAAAACTGCAGGAACATCAAACCGGCACTAGGAAACAGACTGAGAAACCAGAGTAAAAGTTACTCCTGCAACACCATCCCTTTGTGCTAGATGAACGAAGGTCTCTCCACATGCACAGTTCTGAGACATAAGTGTCTGTGAAAGCCGTCCTTCACCTAGCTTGTTGGGAACACAAAGTTTCTTTTAAGTTGCCAACTCCACTCCATACATATATATGGGCAGGTACTAGCTCCAACCCTGTTTTACAGTGAAAATTGCAGGAACTTCAAACCGGCACTGGGAAACAGCCTGAGAAACCAGAGTAAAAGTTTCTCCTGCAACCCGTTCCCTTTGTTCTAGATGAACGAACGTCTCTCCACATGCTCAGTTCTGAGAGATAAGTGTGTGTGAAAGCCGCCCTTCACCTAGCTTGTTGGGAACACAAAGTTTCTTTTAAGTTGCAAACTCCACTCCATACATATATATGGGGAGGTACTAGCTCCAACTCGGTTTTACAGTGAAAACTGCAGGAACTTCAAACCGGCACTAGGAAACAGACTGAGAAACCAGAGTAATAGTTTCTCCTGCAACCCGTTCCCTTTGTGCTAGATGAACGAACGTCTCTCCACATGCTCAGTTCTGAGAGATAAGTGTGTGTGAAAGCCGCCTTCACCTAGCTTGTTGGGAACACAAAGTTTCTTTTCAGTTGCATATTCCACTCCATACATATATATGGGGAGGTACTAGCTCCAACTCGGTTTTACAATGTAAACTGCAGGAACTTCAAACCGGCACTAGGAAACAGACTGAGAAACCAGAGTAAAAGTTTCTCCTGCAACCCGTTCCCTTTGTGCTAGATGAACGAACGTCTCTCCACATGCTCAGTTCTGAGAGATAAGTGTGTGTGAAAGCCGTAATTCCCCTAGCTTGTTGGGAACACAAAGTTTCTTTTCAGTTGCAAACTCCACTCCATACATATATAAGGGGAGGTCCAAGCTCCAACTCGGTTTTACAGTGAAAACTGCAGGAACTTCAAACCGGCACTAGGAAACAGACTGAGAAACCAGAGTAAAGTTTCTCCTGCAACCCGTTCCTTTGTGCTAGATGAACGAACGTCTCTCCACAGGCTCAGTTCTGAGACATAAGTGTGTGTGAAAGCCGTCCTTCACCTAGCTTGTTGGGAACACAAAGTTTCTTTTCAGCTGCAAACTCCACTCCATACATATATATGGGGAGGTACTATCTCCAAATCGATTTTACAGTGAAAACTGCAGGAACTTAAAACCGGCACTAGGAAATAGACTGAGAAACCAGCGTAAAAGTTTCTGCTGCAACCCGTTCCATTTGTGCTAGATGAACGAACGTCTTTCCACATGCTCAGTTCTGAGAGATAAGTGTGTGTGAAAGCCGTCCTTCACCTAGCTTGTTGGGAACACAAAGTTTCTTTTCAGTTGCAAACTCCACTCCATACATATATATGGGGAGGTACTAGCTCCAACCCGGTTTTACAGTGAAAATTGCAGGAACTTCAAACCGGCACTAGGAAACAGACTGAGAAACCAGAGTAAAAGTTTCTCCTGCAACCCGTTTCTTTGTGCTAGATGAACGAACGTCTCTCCACATGCTCAGTTCTGAGAGATAAGTGTGTGTGAAAGCCGTAATTCACCTAGCTTGTTGGGAACACAAAGTTTCATTTCAGTTGCAAATACCACTCCATACATATATAAGGGGGGTACAAGCTCCAACTCGGTTTTACAGTGAAAAGTGCAGGAACTTCAAACCGGCACTAGGAAACAGACTGAGGAACCAGTGTAAAAGTTTCTCCTGCAACCCGTTCCCTTTTTGCTAGATGAACGAACGTCTCTCCACATGCACAGTTCTGAGATATAAGTGTGTGTGAAAGCCGTTTTCACCTAGCTTGTTGGGAACACAGAGTTTCTTTTCACTTGCAAACTCCACTCCATACATATATATGGGGAGGTATTAGCTCCAATCCGGGTTTACAGTGTATACTGCAGGAACTTCAAACCGGCATTAGGAAACAGACTGAGAAACCAGAGTAAAAGTATCTCCTGCAAACCGTTCCCTTTGTGCTAGATGAATGAACGTCTCTCCACATGCTCAGTTCTCAGAGATAAGTGTGTGTGAAAGCCGTCCTTCACCTAGCTTGTTGGGAACACAAAGTTTCTTTTCAGTTGCAAACTCCACTCCATACATATATAAGGGGAGGTACTAGCTCCAACTCGCTTTTACAGTGAAAACTGCAGGAACTTCAAACCGGCACTAGGAAACAGACTGAGAATCCAGAGTAAAAGTTTCCCCTGCAACCCGTTCCCTTTGTGCTAGATGAACGAACGTCTCTCCACATGCTCTGTTCTGAGAGATAAGTGTGTGTGAAAGCCGTCCTTCACCTAGCTTGTTGGGAACACAAAGTTTCTTTTCAGTTGCAAACTCCACTCCATACATATATATGGGGAGGTACTAGCTCCAACCCGTTTTACAGTGAAAACTGCAGGAACTTCAAACCGGCACTAGGAAACAGACTGAGAAACCAGAGTAAAAGTTTCTCCTGCAACCCGTTCCCTTTGTGCTAGATGAACGAACGTCTCTCCACATGCTCAGTTCTGAGAGATAAGTGTGTGTGAAAGCCGTCCTTCACCTAGCTTGTTGGGAACACAAAGTTTCTTTTCAGTTGCAATTTCCACTCCATACATATATAAGGGGAGGTACAAGCTCCAACTCGGTTTTACAGTGAAAACTGCAGGAACTTCAAACCGGCACTAGGAAACAGACTGAGAAACCAGAGTAAAAGTTTCTCCTGCAACCCATTCCCTTTGTGCTAGATGAACGAACGTCTCTCCACATGCTCATTTCTGAGATATAAGTGTGTGTGAAAGCCGTCCTTCACCTAGCTTGTTGGGAACACAAAGTTTCGTTTCACTTGCAAATTCCACTCCATACATAAATAAGGGGAGGTACTAGCTCCAACTCGGTTTTACAGTGAAAACTGCAGGAACTTCAAACCGGCACTAGGAAACAGACTGAGAATCCAGAGTAAAGTTTCTCCTGCAACCCGTTCCTTTTTGCTAGATGAACGAACGTCTCTCCACAGGCTCAGTTCTGAGACATAAGTGTGTGTGAAAGCCGTCCTTCACCTAGCTTGTTGGGAACACAAAGTTTCTTTTCAGCTGCAAACTCCACTCCATACATATATATGGGGAGGTACTATCTCCAACTCGATTTTACAGTGAAAACTGCAGGAACTTAAAACCGGCACTAGGAAACAGACTGAGAAACCAGCGTAAAAGTTTCTGCTGCAACCCGTTCCATTTGTGCTAGATGAACGAACGTCTCTCCACATGCTCAGTTCTGAGAGATAAGTGTGTGTGAAAGCCGTCCTTCACCTAGCTTGTTGGGAACACAAAGTTTCTTTTCAGTTGCAAACTCCACTCCATACATATATATGGGGAGGTACTAGCTCCAACCCGGTTTTACAGTGAAAATTGCAGGAACTTCAAACCGGCACTAGGAAACAGACTGAGAAACCAGAGTAAAAGTTTTTCCTGCAACCCGTTCCCTTTGTGCTAGATGAACGAACGTCTCTCCACATGCTCAGTTCTGAGAGATAAGTGTGTGTGAAAGCCGTAATTCACATAGCTTGTTGGAAACACAAAGTTTATTTAACTTGCATACTCCAATCCATACATATATATGGGGAGGTACTAGCTCCAACCCGGGTTTACAGTGAATACTGCAGGAACTTCAAACCGGCATTAGGAAACAGACTGAGAAACCAAGGTAAAAGTTTCTCCTGCAACCCGTTCCCTTTGTACTAGATGAACGAACGTCTCTCCACATGCTCAGTTCTGAGAGATAAGTGTGTGTGAAAGCCGTCCTTCACCTAGCTTGTTGGGAACACAAAGTTTCTTTTCAGTTGCAAACTCCACTCAATACATATATATGGGGTGGTTCTAGCTCCAACTCGCTTTTACAGTGAAAACTGCAGGAACTTCTACCCGGCACTAGGAAACAGACTGAGAATCCAGAGTAAAAGTTTCCCCTGCAACCCGTTCCCTTTGTGCTAGATGAACGAACGTCTCTCCACATGCTCAGTTCTGAGAGATAAGTGTGTGTGAAAGCCGTCCTTCACCTAGCTTGCTGGGAACACAAAGTTTCTTTTCAGTTGCAAACCCCACTCCGTACATATATATGGGGAGGTACAAGATCCAACTCGGTTTTACAGTGAAAACTGCAGGAACTTCAAACCGGCACTAGAAAACAGACTGAGAAACCAGAGTAAATGTTTCCCCTGCAACCCTTTCCCTTTGTGCTAGATGAACGAACGTCTCTCAACATGCTCAGTTCTGAGAGATAAGTGTGTGTGAAAGCCGCCTTCACCTAGCTTGTTGGGAACACAAAGTTTCTTTTCAGTTGCAAAATCCACTCCATACATATATATGGGGAGGTACTAGCTCCACCTCGGTTTTACAGTGAAAACTGCAGGAACTTCAAACCGGCACTAGGAAAGAGACTGAGAAACCAGAGTAAAAGTTTCCCCTGCAACCCTTTCGCTTTGTGCTAGATGAACGAACGTCTCTCCACATGCTCAGTTCTGAGAGATAAGTGTGTGTGAAAGCCGTCCTTCACCTAGCTTGTTGGGAACACAAAGTTTGTTTTCAGTTGCCAACTCCAATCCTTACATATATATGGGGAGTTAATTGCTGCAACTCGGTTTTACAGTGAAAACTGCAGGAACTTCAAACCGGCACTAGGAAACAGACTGAGAAACCAGAGTAACAGTTTCTCCTGCAACCCGTTCCTTTTGTGCTAGATGAACGAACGTCTCTCCACATGCACAGTTCTGAGAGATAAGTGTGTGTGAAAGCCGTAATTCACCTAGCTTGTTGGGAACACAAAGTTTCTTTTCAGTTGTAAACTCCACTCCATACATATATAAGGGGAGGTACAAGCTCCAACTCGGTATTACAGTGAAAACTGCAGGAACTTCAAACCGGCACTAGGAAACAGACTGAGAAACCAGAGTAAAATTTTCTCCTGCAACCCATTCCCTTTGTGCTAGATGAACGAACGTCTCCCCACATGCTGAGTTCTGAGAGAAAGTGTGTGTGAAAACCGTCCTTCACCTAGCTTGTTGGGAACACAAAGTTTCTTTTCAGTTGCAAACTCCACTCCATACACATATAAGGGGAGGTACTAGCTTCAACTCGGTTTTACAGTGAAAACTGCAGGAACTTCAAACCGGCACTAGGAAACAGACTGAGAAACCAGAGTAAAAGTTTCTCCGGGAATCCGTTCCCTTTGTGCTAGATGAACGACCGTCTCTCCACATGCTCAGTTCTGAGAGATAAGTGTGTGTGAAAGCCGTCCTTCACCTAGCTTGTTGGGAACACAAAGTTTCTTTTCAGTTGCAAACTCCACTCCATACATATATATGGGGAGGTACTAGCTCCAACCCGGTTTTACAATGAAAACTGCAGGAACTTCAAACCGGCACTAGGAAACAGACTGAGAAACCAGAGTAAAGTTTATCCTGCAATCCGTTCTTTGTGCTAGATGAACGAACGTCTCTCCACAGGCTCAGTTCTGAGACATAAGTGTGTGTGAAAGCCGTACTTCACCTAGCTTGTTGGGAACACAAAGTTTCTTTTCAGCTGCAAACTCCACTCCATACATATATATGGGGAGGTACTAGCTCCAACTCGGTTTTACAGTGAAAACTGCAGGAACTTAAAACCGGCACTAGGAAACAGACTGGGAAACCAGAGTATAAGTTTCTCCTACAACCCGTTCCCTTTGTGCTAGGTGAACGAACGTCTCTCCACATGCTCAGTTCTGAGAGATAAGTGTGTGGGAAAGCCGTCCTTCACCTAGCTTGTTGGGAACACAAAGTTTCTTTTCACTTGCAAACTCCACTCCATACATATATATGGGGAGGTACTAGCTCAAACACGGTTTTACAGTGAAAACTGCAGGAACTTCAAACCGGCACTAGGAAACAGACTGAGAAACCAGAATAAAAGTTTCTCCTGCAACCCGTTCCCTTTGTGCTAGATGAACGAACGTCTCTCCACATGCTCAGTTCTGAGAGATAAGTGTGTGTGAAAGCCGTACTTCACCTAGCTTGTTGGGAACACAAAGTTTCTTTTCAGTTGCAAATTCCACTCCATACATATATAAGGGGGGTACAAGCTCCAACTCGGTTTTACAGTGAAAACTGCAGGAACTTCAAACCGGCACTAGGAAACAGACTGAGAAACCAGAGTAAAAGTTTCTCCTGCAACCCGTTCCATTTGTGCTAGATGAACGAACGTCTCCCCACATGCTTAGTTCTGAAAGATAAGTGTGTGTGAAAGCCGTCCTTCACCTAGCTTATTGGGAACACAAAGTTTCTTTTCAGTTGCAAACTCCACTCCATACATATATATGGGGAGGTACTAGCCCCAACTCGGTTTTACAGTGAAAACTGCAGGAACTTCAAACCGGCACTAGGAAACAGACTGAGAAACCAGAGTAAAAGTTTCTCCTGCAACCCATTCCTTTTGTGCTAGATGAACGACCGTCTCCCCACATGCTCAGTTTTGAGAGAAAGTGTGTGTGAAAGCCGTCCTTCACCTAGCTTGTTGGGAACACAAAGTTTCTTTTCAGTAGCAAACTCCACTCCATACATATATATGGGGAGGTACTAGTTCCAACTCGGTTTTACAGTGAAAACTGCAGGAACTTCAAACCGGAACTAGGAAACAGACTGAGAAACCAGAGTAAAAGTTTCTCCTGCAATCCGTTCCCTTTGTGCTAGATGAACGAACGTCTCTCCACATGCTAATTTCTGAGAGATAAGTGTGTGTGAAAGCCGTCCTTCACCTAGCTTGTTGGGAACACAAAGTTTCTCTTCAGTTGCAAACTCCACTCCATACATATATATGGGGAAGTACTAGCTCCAACTCGGTTTTACAGTGAAAACTGCGGGAACTTCAAACCGGCACTAGGAAACAGACTGAGAAACCAGAGTAAAGTTTCTCCTGCAACCCGTTCTTTTGTGCTAGATGAACGAACGTCTCTCCACAGGCTCAGTTCTGAGACATAAGTGTGTGTGAAAGCCGTCCTTCACCTAGCTTGTTGGGAACACAAAGTTTTTTTCAGCTGCAAACTCCACTCCATACATATATATGGGGAGGTACTAGCTCCAACTAAGTTTTACAGTGAAAACTGCAGGAACTTCAGACCGGCACTAGGAAACAGACTGAGAAACCAGAGTAAAAGTTTCTCCTGCAACCCGTTCCCTTTGTGCTAGATGAACGAACGTCTCTCCACATGCTCAGTTCTGAGAGATAAGTGTGTGTGAAAGCCGTCCTTCACCTAGCTTGATGGGAACACAAAGTTTCTTTTCAGTTGCAAACTCCACTCCATACATATATATGGGGAGGTACTAGCTCCAACCCGGTTTTACAGTGAAAACTGCAGGAACTTCAAACCGGCACTAGGAAACAGACTGAGAAACCAGAGTAAAAGTTTCTCCTGCAACCCGTTTCCTTTGTGCTAGATGAACAAACGTCTCTCCACATGCTCAGTTCTGAGAGATAAGTGTGTGTGAAAGCCGTAATTCACCTAGATTGTTGGGAACACAAAGTTTCTTTTCAGTTGCAAATTCCACTCCATACATATATAAGGGGAGGTAAAAGCTCCAACTCGGTTTTACACTGAAAACTGCAGGAACTTCAAACCGGCACTAGGAAACAGACTGAGAACCCAGAGTAAAAATTTCCCTGCAAACCGTTCCTTTTGTGCTAGATGAACGAACGTCTCACCACATGCTCAGTTCTGAGAGATAAGTGTGGGTGAAAGCCGTAATTCACCTAGCTTGCTGGGAAAACAAAGTTTCTTTTCAGTTGCAATGTCCACTCCATACATATATAAGGGGAGGTACAAGCTCCAACTCTTTTTTACAGTGAAAACAGCAGGAACTTCAAACCGGCACTAGGAAACAGACTGAGAAACCAGAGTAAAAGTTTCTCCTGCAACCCGTTCCATTTGTGCTAGATGAACGAACGCCTCTCCACATGCTCAGTTCTGAAAGATAAGTGTGTGTGAAAGCCGTCCTTCACCTAGCTTATTGGGAACACAAAGTTTCTTTTCAGTTGCAAACTCCACTCCATACATATATATAGGAAGGGTCTAGCCCCTACTCGGTTTTACAGTGAAAACTGCAGGAACTTCAACCCGGCACTAGGAAACAGACTGAGAACCAGAGTAAAAGTTTCTCCTGCAACCCATTCGCTTTGTGCTAGATGAACGAACGTCTCCCCACATGCTGAGTTCTGAGAGAAATTGTGTGTGAAAGCCGTACTTCACCTAGCTTGTTGGGAACACAAAGTTTCTTTTCAGTTGCAAACTCCACTCCATACACATATAATCGGAGGTACTAGCTCCAACTCGGTTTTACAGTGAAAACAGCAGGAACTTCAAACCGGCACTAGGAAACAGACTGAGAAACCAGAGTAAAAGTTTCTCCTGCAACCCGTTCCCTTTGTGCTAGATGAACGAACGTCTCCCCACATGCTGAGTTCTGAGAGATAAGTGTGTGTGAAAGCCGTACTTCACCTAGCTTGTTGGGAACACAAAGTTTCTTTTCAGTTGCAAACTCCACTCCATACACCTATACGGGGAGGTACTAGCTCCAACTCGGTTTTACAGTGAAAACTGCAGGAACTTCAAACCGGCACTAGGAAACAGACTGAGAAACCAGAGTAAAAGTTTCTCCTGCAACCCGTTCCCTTTGTGCTAGATGAACGAACGTCTCTCCACATGCTCATTTCTGAGAGATAAGTGTGTGTGAAAGCCGTCCTTCACCTAGCTTGTTGGGAACACAAAGTTTCGTTTCACTTGCAAACTCCACTCCATACATATATATGGGGAGGTACTAGATCCAACTCGGTTTTACAGTGAAAACTGCAGGATCTTCAAACCGGCACTAGGAAACAGACTGAGAAACCAGAGTAAAGTTTCTCCTGCAACCCGTTCCTTTGTGCTAGATGAACGAACGTCTCTCCACAGGCTCAGTTCTGAGACATAAGTGTGTGTGAAAGCCGTCCTTCACCTAGCTTGTTGGGAACACAAAGTTTCTTTTCAGCTGCAAACTCCACTCCATACATATATATGGGGAGGTACTAGCTCCAACTAGGTTTTACAGTGAAAACTGCAGGAACTTAAAACCGGCACTAGGAAACAGACTGAGAAACCAGAGTAAAATTTTCTCCTGCAACACGTTCCCTTTGTGCTAGATGAACGAACGTCTCTCCACATGCTCAGTTCTGAGAGATAAGTGTGTGTGAAAGCCGTCCTTCACCTAGCTTGTTGGGAACACAAAGTTTCTTTTCAGTTGCAAACTCCACTCCATACACATATATGGGGAGGTACTGGCTCCAACCCGGTTTTACAGTGAAAATTGCAGGAACTTCAAACCGGCACTAGGAAACAGACTGAGAAACCAGAGTAAAAGTTTCTCCTGCAACCCGTTTCCTTTGTGCTAGATGAACGAACGTCTCTCCACATGCTCAGTTCTGAGAGATAAGTGTGTGTGAAAGCCGTAATTCACCTAGCTTGTTGGGAACACAAAGTTTCTTTTCAGTTGCAAATTCCACTCCAAACATATATAAGGGGGGTATAAGCTCCAACTCGGTTTACAGTGAAAACTGCAGGAACTTCAAACCGGCACTAGGAAACAAACTGAGAAACCAGAGTAAAAGTTTCTCCTGCAACCCGTTCCCTTTGTGCTAGATGAACGAACCTCTCTCCACATGCTCAGTTCTGAGAGATAAGTGTATGTGAAAGCCGTAATTCACCTAGCTTGTTGGGAAAACAAAGTTTCTTTTCAGTTGCAAACTCCAATCCTTACATATATAAGGGGAGGTACAAGCTCCAACTCGGTTTTACAGTGAAAACTGCAGGAACTTCAAACCGGCACTAGGAAACAGACTGAGAAACCAGAGTAAAAGTTCCTCCTGCATCCCGTTCCCTTTGTGCTAGATGAACGAACGTCTCTCCACATGCTTAGTTCTGAGAGATAAGTGTGTGTGAAAGCCGGCATTCACCTAGATTGTTGGGAACACAAAGTTTCTTTTCAGTTGCAAATTCCACTCCATACATATATATGGGGAGGTACTAGCTCCAACCCGGTTTTACAGTGAAAACTGCAGGAACTTCAAACCGGCACTAGGAAACAGACTGAGAAACCAGAGTAAAAGTTTCTCCTGCAATCCGTTCCATTTGTGCTAGGTGAACGAACGTCTCTCCACATGCTCATTTCTGAGAGATAAGTGTGTGTGAAATCCGTCCTTCACCTAGCTTGTTGGGAACACAAATTTTCGATTCACTTGCAAACTCCACTCCTTACATATATAAGGGGAGGTACTAGCTCCAACTCGGTTTTACAGTGAAAACTGCAGGAACTTCAAACCGGCACTAGGTAACAGACTGAGAAACCAGAGTAAAAGATTCTCCTGCAACCCGTTCCCTTTGTGTTAGATGAACGAACGTCTCTCCACATGCTCAGTTCTGAGAGATAATTGTGTGTGAAAGCCGTCCTTCACCTAGCTTGTTGGGAACACAAAGTATCTTTTCAGTTGCAAATTCCACTCCATACATATATATGGGGAGGTACTAGCTCCAACCCGGTTTTACAGTGAAAACTGCAGGAACTTCAAACCGGCACTAGGAAACAGACTGAGAAACCAGAGTAATAGTTTCTCCTGCAACCCATTCCCTTTGTGCTAGATGAACGAACGTCTCCCCACATGCTGAGTTCTGAGAGATAAGTGTGTGTGAAAGCCGTCCTTCACCTATCTTGTTGGGAACACAAAGTTTCTTTTCAGTTGCAAACTCCACTCCATACACATATAAGGGGTGGTACTAGCTCCAACTCGGTTTTACAGTGAAAACTGCAGGAAATTCAAACCGGCACTAGGAAACAGACTGAGAAACCAGAGTAAAAGTTTCTCCTGCAATCCGTTCCCTTTGTGCTAGATGAACGAACGTCTCTCCACATGCTCATTTCTGAGAGATAAGTGTGTGTGAAAGCCGTCCTTCACCTAGCTTGTTGGGAACACAAAGTTTCGTTTCACTTGCAAACTCCACTCCATACATATATATGGGGAGGTACTAGCTCCAACTCGGTTTTACAGTGAAAATTGCAGGAACTTCAAACCGGCAATAGGAAACAGACTGAGAAACCAGAGTAAAGTTTCTCCTGCAACCCGTTCCTTTGTGCTAGATGAACGAACGTCTCTCCACATGCTCAGTTCTGAGAGATAAGTGTGTGTGAAAGCCGTCCTTCACCTAGCTTGTTGGGAACACAAAGTTTCTTTTCAGCTGCAAACTCCACTCCATACATATATATGGGGAGGTACTAGCTCCAACTAGATTTTACAGTGAAAACTGCAGGGACTTAAAACCGGCACTAGGAAACAGACTGAGAAACCAGAGTAAAAGTTTCTCCTGCAACCCGTTCCCTTTGTGCTAGATGAACGAACGTCTCTCCACATGCTCAGTTCTGAGAGATAAGTGTGTGTGAAAGCCGTCCTTCACCTAGCTTGTTGGGAACACAAAGTTTCTTTTCAGTTGCAAACTCCACTCCATACATATATATGGGGAGGTACTAGCTCCAACCCGGTTTTACAGTGAAAATTGCAGGAACTTCAAACCGGCACTAGGAAACAGACTGAGAAACCAGAGTAAAAGTTTCTCCTGCAAACCGTTTCCTTTGTGCTAGATGAACGAACGTCTCTCCACATGCTCAGTTCTGAGAGATAAGTGTGTGTGAAAGCCGTAATTCACCTAGCTTGTTGGGAACACAAAGTTTCTTTTCAGTTGCAAATTCCAATCCATACATATATAAGGGGGGTACAAGCTCCAACTCGGTTTTACAGTGAAAACTGCAGGAACTTCAAACCGGCACTAGGAAACAGACTGAGAAACCAGAGTAAAAGTTTCTCCTGCAACCCGTTTCCTTTGTGCTAGATGAACAAACGTCTCTCCACATGCTCAGTTCTGAGAGATAAGTGTGTGTGAAAGCCGTAATTCACCTAGATTGTTGGGAACACAAAGTTTCTTTTCAGTTGCAAATTCCACTCCATACATATATAAGGGGAGGTAAAAGCTCCAACTCGGTTTTACACTGAAAACTGCAGGAACTTCAAACCGGCACTAGGAAACAGACTGAGAACCCAGAGTAAAAATTTCCCTGCAACCCGTTCCTTTTGTGCTAGATGAACGAACGTCTCACCACATGCTCAGTTCTGAGAGATAAGTGTGGGTGAAAGCCGTAATTCACCTAGCTTGCTGGGAAAACAAAGTTTCTTTTCAGTTGCAATGTCCACTCCATACATATATAAGGGGAGGTACAAGCTCCAACTCTTTTTTACAGTGAAAACAGCAGGAACTTCAAACCGGCACTAGGAAACAGACTGAGAAACCAGAGTAAAAGTTTCTCCAGCAACCCGTTCCATTTGTGCTAGATGAACGAACGCCTCTCCACATGCTCAGTTCTGAAAGATAAGTGTGTGTGAAAGCCGTCCTTCACCTAGCTTATTGGGAACACAAAGTTTCTTTTCAGTTGCAAACTCCACTCCATACATATATATAGGAAGGGTCTAGCCCCTACTCGGTTTTACAGTGAAAACTGCAGGAACTTCAAACCGGCACTAGGAAACAGACTGAGAACCAGAGTAAAAGTTTCTCCTGCAACCCATTCGCTTTGTGCTAGATGAACGAACGTCTCCCCACATGCTGAGTTCTGAGAGAAATTGTGTGTGAAAGCCGTACTTCACCTAGCTTGTTGGGAACACAAAGTTTCTTTTCAGTTGCAAACTCCACTCCATACACATATAATCGGAGGTACTAGCTCCAACTCGGTTTTACAGTGAAAACTGCAGGAACTTCAAACCGGCACTAGGAAACAGACTGAGAAACCAGAGTAAAAGTTTCTCCTGCAACCCGTTCCCTTTGTGCTAGATGAACGAACGTCTCTCCACATGCTCAGTTCTGAGAGATAAGTGTGTGTGAAAGCCGTACTTCACCTAGCTTGTTGGGAACACAAAGTTTCTTTTCAGTTGCAAACTCCACTCCATACACCTATACGGGGAGGTACTAGCTCCAACTCGGTTTTACAGTGAAAACTGCAGGAACTTCAAACCGGCACTAGGAAACAGACTGAGAAACCAGAGTAAAAGTTTCCCTGCAACCCGTTCCCTTTGTGCTAGATGAACGAACGTCTCTCCACATGCTCATTTCTGAGAGATAAGTGTGTGTGAAAGCCGTCCTTCACCTAGCTTGTTGGGAACACAAAGTTTCGTTTCACTTGCAAACTCCACTCCATACATATATATGGGGAGGTACTAGATCCAACTCGGTTTTACAGTGAAAACTGCAGGATCTTCAAACCGGCACTAGGAAACAGACTGAGAAACCAGAGTAAAGTTTCTCCTGCAACCCGTTCCTTTGTGCTAGATGAACGAACGTCTCTCCACAGGCTCAGTTCTGAGACATAAGTGTGTGTGAAAGCCGTCCTTCACCTAGCTTGTTGGGAACACAGTTTCTTTTCAGCTGCAAACTCCACTCCATACATATATATGGGGAGGTACTAGCTCCAACTAGGTTTTACAGTGAAAACTGCAGGAACTTAAAACCGGCACTAGGAAACAGACTGAGAAACCAGAGTAAAATTTTCTCCTTCAACCCGTTCCCTTTGTGCTAGATGAACGAACGTCTCTCCACATGCTCAGTTCTGAGAGATAAGTGTGTGTGAAAGCCGTCCTTCACCTAGCTTGTTGGGAACACAAAGTTTCTTTTCAGTTGCAAACTCCACTCCATACACATATATGGGGAGGTACTGGCTCCAACCCGGTTTTACAGTGAAAATTGCAGGAACTTCAAACCGGCACTAGGAAACAGACTGAGAAACCAGAGTAAAAGTTTCTCCTGCAACCCGTTTCCTTTGTGCTAGATGAACGAACGTCTCTCCACATGCTCAGTTCTGAGAGATAAGTGTGTGTGAAAGCCGTAATTCACCTAGCTTGTTGGGAACACAAAGTTTCTTTTCAGTTGCAAATTCCACTCCAAACATATATAAGGGGGGTACAAGCTCCAACTCGGTTTACAGTGAAAACTGCAGGAACTTCAAACCGGCACTAGGAAACAAACTGAGAAACCAGAGTAAAAGTTTCTCCTGCAACCCGTTCCCTTTGTGCTAGATGAACGAACCTCTCTCCACATGCTCAGTTCTGAGAGATAAGTGTATGTGAAAGCCGTAATTCACCTAGCTTGTTGGGAAAACAAAGTTTCTTTTCAGTTGCAAACTCCACTCCTTACATATATAAGGGGAGGTACAAGCTCCAACTCCATTTTACAGTGAAAACTGCAGGAACTTCAAACCGGCACTAGGAAACAGACTGAGAAACCAGAGTAAAAGTTCCTCCTGCAACCCGTTCCCTTTGTGCTAGATGAACGAACGTCTCTCCACATGCTCAGTTCTGAGAGATAAGTGTGTGTGAAAGCCGTCCTTCACCTAGCTTGTTGGGAACACAAAGTATCTTTTCAGTTGCAAATTCCACTCCATACATATATATGGGGAGGTACTAGCTCCAACCCGGTTTTACAGTGAAAACTGCAGGAAATTCAAACCGGCACTAGGAAACAGACTGAGAAACCAGAGTAAAAGTTTCTCCTGCAATCCGTTCCCTTTGTGCTAGATGAACGAACGTCTCTCCACATGCTCATTTCTGAGAGATAAGTGTGTGTGAAAGCCGTCCTTCACCTAGCTTGTTGGGAACACAAAGTTTCGTTTCACTTGCAAACTCCACTCCATACATATATATGGGGAGGTACTAGCTCCAACTCGGTTTTACAGTGAAAATTGCAGGAACTTCAAACCGGCAATAGGAAACAGACTGAGAAACCAGAGTAAAGTTTCTCCTGCAACCCGTTCCTTTGTGCTAGATGAACGAACGTCTCTCCACATGCTCAGTTCTGAGAGATAAGTGTGTGTGAAAGCCGTCCTTCACCTAGCTTGTTGGGAACACAAAGTTTCTTTTCAGCTGCAAACTCCACTCCATACATATATATGGGGAGGTACTAGCTCTAACTAGATTTTACAGTGAAAACTGCAGGGACTTAAAACCGGCACTAGGAAACAGACTGAGAAACCAGAGTAAAAGTTTCTCCTGCAACCCGTTCCCTTTGTGCTAGATGAACGAACGTCTCTCCACATGCTCAGTTCTGAGAGATAAGTGTGTGTGAAAGCCGTCCTTCACCTAGCTTGTTGGGAACACAAAGTTTCTTTTCAGTTGCAAACTCCACTCCATACATATATATGGGGAGGTACTAGCTCCAACCCGGTTTTACAGTGAAAATTGCAGGAACTTCAAACCGGCACTAGGAAACAGACTGAGAAACCAGAGTAAAAGTTTCTCCTGCAAACCGTTTCCTTTGTGCTAGATGAACGAACGTCTCTCCACATGCTCAGTTCTGAGAGATAAGTGTGTGTGAAAGCCGTAATTCACCTAGCTTGTTGGGAACACAAAGTTTCTTTTCAGTTGCAAATTCCAATCCATACATATATAAGGGGGGTACAAGCTCCAACTCGGTTTTACAGTGAAAACTGCAGGAACTTCAAACCGGCACTAGGAAACAGACTGAGAAACCAGAGTAAAAGTTTCTCCTGCAACCCTTTCCCTTTGTGCTAGATGAACGAACCTCTCTCCACATGCTCAGTTCTGAGAGATAATTGTGTGTGAAAGCCGTAATTCACCTAGCTTGTTGGGAACACAAAGTTTCTTTTCAGTTGCAAACTCCACTCCTTATATACATAAGAGGAGGTACTAGCTCCAACTCGGTTTTACAGTGAAAACTGCAGGAACTTAAAACCGGCACTAGGAAACAGACTGAGAAACCAGAGTAAAAGTTTCTCCTGCAACCGGTTCCCTTTGTGCTAGATGAACGAACGTCTCTCCACATGCTCAGTTCTGAGAGATAAGTGTGTGTGAAAGCCGTCCTTCACCTAGCTTGTTGGGAACACAAAGTTTCTTTTCAGTTGCAAACTCCACTCCTTATATACATAAGAGGAGGTAGTAGCTCCAACTCGGTTTTACAGTGAAAACTGCAGGAACTTAAAACCGGCACTAGGAAACAGACTGAGAAACCAGAGTAAAAGTTTCTCCTGCAACCCGTTCCTTTTGTGCTAGATGAACGAACCTCTCTCCACATGCTGAGTTCTGAGAGATAAGTATGTGAGAAAGCCGTAATTCACCTAGCTTGTTGGGAACACAAAGTTTCTTTTCAGTTGCAAACTCCACTCCTTACATATATAAGGGGAGGTACAAGCTCCAACTCGGTTTTACAGTGAAAACTGCAGGAACTTCAAACCGGCACTAGGAAACAGACTGAGAAACCAGAGTAAAAGTTTCTCCTGCAACCCGTTCCCTTTGTGCTAGATGAACCAACATCTCTCCACATGCTCAGTTCTGAGAGATAAGTGTGTGTGAAAGCCGGCATTCACCTAGCTTGTTGGGAACACAAAGTTTCTTTTCAGTTGCAAACTCCACTCCATACATATATATTGGGAGGTACTAGCTCCAACTCGGTTTTAAAGTGAAAACTGCAGGAACTTCAAACCGGCACTAGGAAACAGACTGAGAAACCAGAGTAATAGTTTCTCCTGCAACCCGTTCCCTTTGTGCTAGATGAAAGAACGTCTCTCCACATGCTCAGTTCTGAGAGATAAGTGTGTGTGAAAGCCGTCCTTCACCTAGCTTGTTGGGAACACAAAGTATCTTTTCAGTTGCAAATTCCACTCCATACATATATATGGGGAGGTACTAGCTCCAACC
Source organism: Camelus bactrianus (assembly GCF_048773025.1). Taxonomy (NCBI): domain Eukaryota; kingdom Metazoa; phylum Chordata; class Mammalia; order Artiodactyla; family Camelidae; genus Camelus; species Camelus bactrianus. The sequence goes on along the minus strand of NW_027413954.1, from coordinate 238,948 downwards.
CGGTTTTACAGTGAAAACTGCAGGAACTTCAAACCGGCACTAGGAAACAGACTGAGAAACCAGAGTAATAGTTTCTCCTGCAACCCATTCCCTTTGTGCTAGATGAACGAACGTCTCCCCACATGCTGAGTTCTGAGAGATAAGTGTGTGTGAAAGCCGTCCTTCACCTAGCTTGTTGGGAACACAAAGTTTCTTTTCAGTTGCAAACTCCACTCCATACACATATAAGGGGAGGTACTAGCTCCAACTCGGTTTTACAGTGAAAACTGCAGGAACTTCAAACCGGCACTAGGAAACAGACTGAGAAACCAGAGTAAAAGTTTCTCCTGCAATCCGTTCCCTTTGTGCTAGATGAACGAACGTCTCTCCACATGCTCATTTCTGAGAGATATGTGTGTGTGAAAGCCGTCCTTCACCTAGCTTGTTGGGAACACAAAGTTTCGTTTCAATTGCAAACTCCACTCCATACATATATATGGGGAGGTACTAGCTCCAACTCGGTTTTACAGTGAAAATTGCAGGAACTTCAAACCGGCAATAGGAAACAGACTGAGAAACCAGAGTAAAGTTTCTCCTGCAACCCGTTCCTTTGTGCTAGATAAACGAACGTCTCTCCACATGCTCAGTTCTGAGAGATAAGTGTGTGTGAAAGCCGTCCTTCACCTAGCTTGTTGGGAACACAAAGTTTCTTTTCAGCTGCAAACTCCACTCCATACATATATATGGGGAGGTACTAGCTCCAACTAGATTTTACAGTGAAAACTGCAGGAACTTAAAAACCGCACTAGGAAACAGACTGAGAAACCAGAGTAAAAGTTTCTCCTGCAACCCGTTCCCTTTGTGCTAGATGAACGAACGTCTCTCCACATGCTCAGTTCTGAGAGAAAAGTGTGTGTGAAAGCCGTCCTTCACCTAGCTTGTTGGGAACACAAAGTTTCTTTTCAGTTGCAAACTCCACTCCATACATATATATGGGGAGGTACTAGATCCAACCCGGTTTTACAGTGAAAATTGCAGGAACTTCAAACCGGCACTAGGAAACAGACTGAGAAACCAGAGTAAAAGTTTCTCCTGCAAACCGTTTCCTTTGTGCTAGATGAACGAACGTCTCTCCACATGCTCAGTTCTGAGAGATAAGTGTGTGTGAAAGCCGTAATTCACCTAGCTTGTTGGGAACACAAAGTTTCTTTTCAGTTGCAAATTCCAATCCATACATATATAAGGGGGGTACAAGCTCCAACTCGGGTTTACAGTGAAAACTGCAGGAACTTCAAACCGGCACTAGGAAACAGAATGAGAAACCAGAGTAAAAGTTTCTCCTGCAACCCTTTCCCTTTGTGCTAGATGAACGAACCTCTCTCCACATGCTCAGTTCTGAGAGATAAGTGTGTGTGAAAGCCGTCCTTCACCTAGCTTGTTGGGAACACAAAGTTTCTTTTCAGCTGCAAACTCCACTCCATACATATATATGGGGAGGTACTAGCTCCAACTAGGTTTTACAGTGAAAACTGCAGGAACTTAAAACCGGCACTAGGAAACAGACTGAGAAACCAGAGTAAAATTTTCTCCTGCAACCCGTTCCCTTTGTGCTAGATGAACGAACGTCTCTCCACATGCTCATTTCTGAGAGATAAGTGTGTGTGAAATCCGTCCTTCACCTAGCTTGTTGGGAACACAAATTTTCGATTCACTTGCAAACTCCACTCCTTACATATATAAGGGGAGGTACTAGCTCCAACTCGGTTTTACAGTGAAAACTGCAGGAACTTCAAACCGGCACTAGGTAACAGACTGAGAAACCAGAGTAAAAGATTCTCCTGCAACCCGTTCCCTTTGTGTTAGATGAACGAACGTCTCTCCACATGCTCAGTTCTGAGAGATAAGTGTGTGTGAAAGCCGTCCTTCACCTAGCTTGTTGGGAACACAAAGTATCTTTTCAGTTGCAAATTCCACTCCATACATATATATGGGGAGGTACTAGCTCCAACCCGGTTTTACAGTGAAAACTGCAGGAACTTCAAACCGGCACTAGGAAACAGACTGAGAAACCAGAGTAATAGTTTCTCCTGCAAACCATTCCCTTTGTGCTAGATGAACGAACGTCTCCCCACATGCTGAGTTCTGAGAGATAAGTGTGTGTGAAAGCCGTCCTTCACTTATCTTGTTGGGAACACAAAGTTTCTTTTCAGTAGCAAACTCCACTCCATACACATATAAGGGGTGGTACTAGCTCCAACTCGGTTTTACAGTGAAAACTGCAGGAACTTCAAACCGGCACTAGGAAACAGACTGAGAAACCAGAGTAAAAGTTTCTCCTGCAATCCGTTCCCTTTGTGCTAGATGAACGAACGTCTCTCCACATGCTCATTTCTGAGAGATAAGTGTGTGTGAAAGCCGTCCTTCACCTAGCTTGTTGGGAACACAAAGTTTCGTTTCACTTGCAAACTCCACTCCATACATATATATGGGGAGGTACTAGCTCCAACTCGGTTTTACAGTGAAAATTGCAGGAACTTCAAACCGGCAATAGGAAACAGACTGAGAAACCAGAGTAAAGTTTCTCCTGCAACCCGTTCCTTTGTGCTAGATGAACGAAAGTCTCTCCACATGCTCAGTTCTGAGAGATAAGTGTGTGTGAAAGCCGTCCTTCACCTAGCTTGTTGGGAACACAAAGTTTCTTTTCAGCTGCAAACTCCACTCCATACATATATATGGGGAGGTACTAGCTCCAACTAGATTTTACAGTGAAAACTGCAGGGACTTAAAACCGGCACTAGGAAACAGACTGAGAAACCAGAGTAAAAGTTTCTCCTGCAACCCGTTCCCTTTGTGCTAGATGAACGAACGTCTCTCCACATGCTCAGTTCTGAGAGATAAGTGTGTGTGAAAGCCGTCCTTCACCTAGCTTGTTGGGAACACAAAGTTTCTTTTCAGTTGCAAACTCCACTCCATACATATATATGGGGAGGTACTAGATCCAACCCGGTTTTACAGTGAAAATTGCAGGAACTTCAAACCGGCACTAGGAAACAGACTGAGAAACCAGAGTAAAAGTTTCTCCTGCAAACCGTTTCCTTTGTGCTAGATGAACGAACGTCTCTCCACATGCTCAGTTCTGAGAGATAAGTGTGTGTGAAAGCCGTAATTCACCTAGCTTGTTGGGAACACAAAGTTTCTTTTCAGTTGCAAATTCCAATCCATACATATATAAGGGGGGTACAAGCTCCAACTCGGGTTTACAGTGAAAACTGCAGGAACTTCAAACCGGCACTAGGAAACAGAATGAGAAACCAGAGTAAAAGTTTCTCCTGCAACCCTTTCCCATTGTGCTAGATGAACGAACCTCTCTCCACATGCTCAGTTCTGAGAGATAAGTGTGTGTGAAAGCCGTCCTTCACCTAGCTTGTTGGGAAAACAAAGTTTCTTTTCAGCTGCAAACTCCACTCCATACATATATATGGGGAGGTACTAGCTCCAACTAGGTTTTACAGTGAAAACTGCAGGAACTTAAAACCGGCACTAGGAAACAGACTGAGAAACCAGAGTAAAATTTTCTCCTGCAACCCGTTCCCTTTGTGCTAGATGAACGAACGTCTCTCCACATGCTCATTTCTGAGAGATAAGTGTGTGTGAAATCCGTCCTTCACCTAGCTTGTTGGGAACACAAATTTTCGATTCACTTGCAAACTCCACTCCTTACATATATAAGGGGAGGTACTAGCTCCAACTCGGTTTTACAGTGAAAACTGCAGGAACTTCAAACCGGCACTAGGTAACAGATTGAGAAACCAGAGTAAAAGATTCTCCTGCAACCCGTTCCCTTTGTGTTAGATGAACGAACGTCTCTCCACATGCTCAGTTCTGAGAGATAAGTGTGTGTGAAAGCCGTCCTTCACCTAGCTTGTTGGGAACACAAAGTATCTTTTCAGTTGCAAATTCCACTCCATACATATATATGGGGAGGTACTAGCTCCAACCCGGTTTTACAGTGAAAACTGCAGGAACTTCAAACCGGCACTAGGAAACAGACTGAGAAACCAGAGTAATAGTTTCTCCTGCAAACCATTCCCTTTGTGCTAGATGAACGAACGTCTCCCCACATGCTGAGTTCTGAGAGATAAGTGTGTGTGAAAGCCGTCCTTCACTTATCTTGTTGGGAACACAAAGTTTCTTTTCAGTAGCAAACTCCACTCCATACACATATAAGGGGTGGTACTAGCTCCAACTCGGTTTTACAGTGAAAACTGCAGGAACTTCAAACCGGCACTAGGAAACAGACTGAGAAACCAGAGTAAAAGTTTCTCCTGCAATCCGTTCCCTTTGTGCTAGATGAACGAACGTCTCTCCACATGCTCATTTCTGAGAGATAAGTGTGTGTGAAAGCCGTCCTTCACCTAGCTTGTTGGGAACACAAAGTTTCGTTTCACTTGCAAACTCCACTCCATACATATATATGGGGAGGTACTAGCTCCAACTCGGTTTTACAGTGAAAATTGCAGGAACTTCAAACCGGCAATAGGAAACAGACTGAGAAACCAGAGTAAAGTTTCTCCTGCAACCCGTTCCTTTGTGCTAGATGAACGAAAGTCTCTCCACATGCTCAGTTCTGAGAGATAAGTGTGTGTGAAAGCCGTCCTTCACCTAGCTTGTTGGGAACACAAAGTTTCTTTTCAGCTGCAAACTCCACTCCATACATATATATGGGGAGGTACTAGCTCCAACTAGATTTTACAGTGAAAACTGCAGGGACTTAAAACCGGCACTAGGAAACAGACTGAGAAACCAGAGTAAAAGTTTCTCCTGCAACCCGTTCCCTTTGTGCTAGATGAACGAACGTCTCTCCACATGCTCAGTTCTGAGAGATAAGTGTGTGTGAAAGCCGTCCTTCACCTAGCTTGTTGGGAACACAAAGTTTCTTTTCAGTTGCAAACTCCACTCCATACATATATATGGGGAGGTACTAGCTCCAACCCGGTTTTACAGTGAAAATTGCAGGAACTTCAAACCGGCACTAGGAAACAGACTGAGAAACCAGAGTAAAAGTTTCTCCTTCAACCCGTTTCCTTTGTGCTAGATGAACGAACGTCTCTCCACATGCTCAGTTCTGAGAGATAAGTGTGTTTGAAAGCCGTAATTCACCTAGCTTGTTGGGAACACAAAGTTTCTTTTCAGTTGCAAATTCCAATCCATACATATATAAGGGGGGTACAAGCTCCAACTCGGTTTTACAGTGAAAACTGCAGGAACTTCAAACCGGCACTAGGAAACAGACTGAGAAACCAGAGTAAAAGTTTCTCCTGCAACCCTTTCCCTTTGTGCTAGATGAACGAACCTCTCTCCACATGCTCAGTTCTGAGAGATATGTGTGTGTGAAAGCCGTAATTCACCTAGCTTGTTGGGAACACAAAGTTTCTTTTCAGTTGCAAACTCCACTCCTTATATATATAAGAGGAGGTACTAGCTCCAACTCGGTTTTACAGTGAAAACTGCAGGAACTTAAAACCGGCACTAGGAAACAGACTGAGAAACCAGAGTAAAAGTTTCTCCTGCAACCGGTTCCCTTTGTGCTAGATGAACGAACGTCTCTCCACATGCTCAGTTCTGAGAGATAAGTGTGTGTGAAAGCCGTAATTCACCTAGCTTGTTGGGAACACAAAGTTTCTTTTCAGTTGCAAACTCCACTCCATACATATATATGGGGAGGTACTGGCTCCAACCCGGTTTTACAGTGAAAATTGCTGGAACTTCAAACCGGCACTAGGAATCAGACTGAGATACCAGTGTAAAAGTTTCTCCTGCAACCCGTTTCCTTTGTGCTAGATGAACGAACGTCTCTCCACATGCTCAGTTCTGAGAGATAAGTGTGTGTGAAAGCCGTAATTCACCTAGCTTGTTGGGAACACAAAGTTTGTTTTGAGTTGCAAATTCCACTCCATACATATATAAGGGGGGTACAAGCTCCAACTCGGTTTTACAGTGAAAACTGCAGGAAATTCAAACCGGCACTAGGAAATAGACTGAGAAACCAGAGTAAAAGTTTCTCCTGCAACCCGTTCCTTTTGTGCTAGATGAACGAACCTCTCTCCACATGCTCAGTTCTGAGAGATAAGTATGTGAGAAAGCCGTAATTCACCTAGCTTGTTGGGAACACAAAGTTTCTTTTCAGTTGCAAACTCCACTCCTTACATATATAAGGGGAGGTACAAGCTCCAACTCGGTTTTACAGTGAAAACTGCAGGAACTTCAAACCGGCACTAGGAAACAGACTGAGAAACCAGAGTAAAAGTTTCTCCTGCAACCCGTTCCCTTTGTGCTAGATGAACCAACGTCTCTCCACATGCTCAGTTCTGAGAGATAAGTGTGTGTGAAAGCCGGCATTCACCTAGCTTGTTGGGAACACAAAGTTTCTTTTCAGTTGCAAAATCCACTCCATACATATATATTGGGAGGTACTAGCTCCAACTCGGTTTTAAAGTGAAAACTGCAGGAACTTCAAACCGGCACTAGGAAACAGACTGAGAAACCAGAGTAATAGTTTCTCCTGCAACCCGTTCCTTTTGTGCTAGATGAACGAACGTCTCTCCACATGCTCAGTTCTGAGAGATAAGTGTGTGTGAAAGCCGTCCTTCACCTAGCTTGTTGGGAACACAAAGTATCTTTTCAGTTGCAAATTCCACTCCATACATATATATGGGGAGGTACTAGCTCCAACCCGGTTTTACAGTGAAAACTGCAGGATCTTCAAACCGGCACTAGGAAACAGACTGAGAAACCAGAGTAATAGTTTCTCCTGCAACCCATTCCCTTTGTGCTAGATGAACGAACGTCTCCCCACATGCTGAGTTCTGAGAGATAAGTGTGTGTGAAAGCCGTCCTTCACCTAGCTTGTTGGGAACACAAAGTTTCTTTTCAGCTGCAAACTCCACTCCATACATATATATGGGGAGGTACTAGCTCCAACTAGATTTTACAGTGAAAACTGCAGGAACTTAAAAACCGCACTAGGAAACAGACTGAGAAACCAGAGTAAAAGTTTCTCCTGCAAACCGTTCCCTTTGTGCTAGATGAACGAACGTCTCTCCACATGCTCAGTTCTGAGAGATAAGAGTGTGTGAAAGCCGTCCTTCACCTAGCTTGTTGGGAACACAAAGTTTCTTTTCAGTTGCAAACTCCACTCCATACATATATATGGGGAGGTACTAGCTCCAACCCGGTTTTACAGTGAAAATTGCAGGAACTTCAAACCGGCACTAGGAAACAGACTGAGAAACCAGAGTAAAAGTTTCTCCTGCAAACCGTTTCCTTTGTGCTAGATGAACGAACGTCTCTCCACATGCTCAGTTCTGAGAGATAAGTGTGTGTGAAAGCCGTAATTCACCTAGCTTGTTGGGAACACAAAGTTTCTTTTCAGTTGCAAATTCCAATCCGTACGTATATAAGGGGGGTACAAGCTCCAACTCGGGTTTACAGTGAAAACTGCAGGAACTTCAAACCGGCACTAGGAAAGAGACTGAGAAACCAGAGTAAAAGTTTCTCCTGCAACAGGTTCCGTTTGTGCTAGATGAACGAACGTCTCTCCACATGCTCAGTTCTGAGAGATAAGTGTGTGTGAAAGCCGTCCTTCACCTAGCTTGTTGGGAACACAAAGTTTCTTTTCAGTTGCAAACTGCACTCCTTATATATATAAGAGGAGGTACTAGCTCCAACTCGGTTTTACAGTGAAAACTGCAGGAACTTAAAACCGGCACTAGGAAACAGACTGAGAAACCAGAGTAAAAGTTTCTCCTGCAACCGGTTCCCTTTGTGCTAGATGAACGAACGTCTCTCCACATGCTCAGTTCTGAGAGATAAGTGTGTGTGAAAGCCGTCCTTCACCTAGCTTGTTGGGAACACAAAGTTTCTTTTCAGTTGCAAACTCCACTCCATACATATATATGGGGAGGTACTGGCTCCAACCCGGTTTTACAGTGAAAATTGCAGGAACTTCAAACCGGCACTAGGAATCAGACTGAGATACCAGTGTAAAAGTTTCTCCTGCAACCCGTTTCCTTTGTGCTAGATGAACGAACGTCTCTCCACATGCTCAGTTCTGAGAGATAAGTGTGTGTGAAAGCCGTAATTCACCTAGCTTGTTGGGAACACAAAGTTTCTTTTGAGTTGCAAATTCCACTCCATACATATATAAGGGGGGTACAAGCTCCAACTCGGTTTTACAGTGAAAACTGCAGGAAATTCAAACCGGCACTAGGAAACAGACTGAGAATCCAGAGTAAAAGTTTCTCCTGCAACCCGTTCCTTTTGTGCTAGATGAACGAACCTCTTTCCACATGCTCAGTTCTGAGAGATAAGTGTGTGAGAAAGCCGTAATTCACCTAGCTTGTTGGGAACACAATGTTTCTTTTCAGTTGCAAACTCCACTCCTTACATATATAAGGGGAGGTACAAGCTCCAACTCGGTTTTACAGTGAAAACTGCAGGAACTTCAAACCGGCACTAGGAAACAGACTGAGAAACCAGAGTAAAAGTTTCTCCTGCAACCCGTTCCCTTTGTGCTAGATGAACCAACGTCTCTCCACATGCTCAGTTCTGAGAGATAAGTGTGTGTGAAAGCCGGCATTCACCTAGCTTGTTGGGAACACAAAGTTTCTTTTCAGTTGCAAACTCCACTCCATACATATATATTGGGAGGTACTAGCTCCAACTCGGTTTTAAAGTGAAAACTGCAGGAACTTCAAACCGGCACTAGGAAACAGACTGAGAAACCAGAGTAATAGTTTCTCCTGCAACCCATTCCCTTTGTGCTAGATGAACGAACGTCTCCCCACATGCTGAGTTCTGAGAGATAAGTGTGTGTGAAAGCCGTCTTCACCTAGCTTGTTGGGAACACAAAGTTTCTTTTCAGTTGCAAACTCCACTCCATACACATATAAGGGGAGGTACTAGCTCCAACTCGGTTTTACAGTGAAAACTGCAGGAACTTCAAACCGGCACTAGGAAACAGACTGAGAAACCAGAGTAAAAGTTTCTCCTGCAATCCGTTCCATTTGTGCTAGATGAACGAACGTCTCTCCACATGCTCATTTCTGAGAGATAAGTGTGTGTGAAAGCCGTCCTTCACCTAGCTTGTTGGGAACACAAAGTTTCGTTTCACTTGCAAACTCCACTCCATACATATATATGGGGAGGTACTAGCTCCAACTCGGTTTTACAGTGAAAATTGCAGGAACTTCAAACCGGCACTAGGAAACAGACTGAGAAACCAGAGTAAAGTTTCTCCTGCAACCCGTTCCTTTGTGCTAGATGAACGAGCGTCTCTCCACATGCTCAGTTCTGAGAGATAAGTGTGTGTGAAAGCCGTCCTTCACCTAGCTTGTTGGGAACACAAAGTTTCTTTTCAGCTGCAAACTCCACTCCATACATATATATGGGTAGGTACTAGCTCCAACTAGGTTTTACAGTGAAAACTGCAGGAAATTAAAACCGGCACTAGGAAACAGACTGAGAAACCAGAGTAAAAGTTTCTCCTGCAACCCGTTCCCTTTGTGCTAGATGAACGAACGTCTCTCCACATGCTCAGTTCTGAGAGATAAGTGTGTGTGAAAGCCGTCCTTCACCTAGCTTGTTGGGAACACAAAGTTTCTTTTCAGTTGCAAACTCCACACCATACATATATATGGGGAGGTACTAGCTCCAACCCGGATTTAAAGTGAAAATTGCAGGAACTTCAAACCGGCACTAGGAAACAGACTGAGAAACCAGAGTAAAAGTTTCTCCTGCAACCCGTTTCCTTTGTGCTAGATGAACGAACCTCTCTCCACATGCTCTGTTCTGAGAGATAAGTGTGTGTGAAAGCCGTCCTTCACCTAGCTTGTTGGGAACACAAAGTTTCTTTTCAGTTGCAAACTGCACTCCTTATATATATAAGAGGAGGTACTAGCTCCAACTCGGTTTTACAGTGAAAACTGCAGGAACTTAAAACCGGCACTAGGAAACAGACTGAGAAACCAGAGTAAAAGTTTCTCCTGCAACCGGTTCCCTTTGTGCTAGATGAACGAACGTCTCTCCACATGCTCAGTTCTGAGAGATAAGTGTGTGTGAAAGCCGTCCTTCACCTAGCTTGTTGGGAACACAAAGTTTCTTTTCAGTTGCAAACTCCACTCCATACATATATATGGGGAGGTACTGGCTCCAACCCGGTTTTACAGTGAAAATTGCAGGAACTTCAAACCGGCACTAGGAATCAGACTGAGATACCAGTGTAAAAGTTTCTCCTGCAACCCGTTTCCTTTGTGCTAGATGAACGAACGTCTCTCCACATGCTCAGTTCTGAGAGATAAGTGTGTGTGAAAGCCGTAATTCACCTAGCTTGTTGGGAACACAAAGTTTCTTTTGAGTTGCAAATTCCACTCCATACATATATAAGGGGGGTACAAGCTCCAACTCGGTTTTACAGTGAAAACTGCAGGAAATTCAAACCGGCACTAGGAAACAGACTGAGAATCCAGAGTAAAAGTTTCTCCTGCAACCCGTTCCTTTTGTGCTAGATGAACGAACCTCTTTCCACATGCTCAGTTCTGAGAGATAAGTGTGTGAGAAAGCCGTAATTCACCTAGCTTGTTGGGAACACAATGTTTCTTTTCAGTTGCAAACTCCACTCCTTACATATATAAGGGGAGGTACAAGCTCCAACTCGGTTTTACAGTGAAAACTGCAGGAACTTCAAACCGGCACTAGGAAACAGACTGAGAAACCAGAGTAAAAGTTTCTCCTGCAACCCGTTCCCTTTGTGCTAGATGAACCAACGTCTCTCCACATGCTCAGTTCTGAGAGATAAGTGTGTGTGAAAGCCGGCATTCACCTAGCTTGTTGGGAACACAAAGTTTCTTTTCAGTTGCAAACTCCACTCCATACATATATATTGGGAGGTACTAGCTCCAACTCGGTTTTAAAGTGAAAACTGCAGGAACTTCAAACCGGCACTAGGAAACAGACTGAGAAACCAGAGTAATAGTTTCTCCTGCAACCCATTCCCTTTGTGCTAGATGAACGAACGTCTCCCCACATGCTGAGTTCTGAGAGATAAGTGTGTGTGAAAGCCGTCTTCACCTAGCTTGTTGGGAACACAAAGTTTCTTTTCAGTTGCAAACTCCACTCCATACACATATAAGGGGAGGTACTAGCTCCAACTCGGTTTTACAGTGAAAACTGCAGGAACTTCAAACCGGCACTAGGAAACAGACTGAGAAACCAGAGTAAAAGTTTCTCCTGCAATCCGTTCCATTTGTGCTAGATGAACGAACGTCTCTCCACATGCTCAGTTCTGAGAGATAAGTGTGTGTGAAAGCCGTCCTTCACCTAGCTTGTTGGGAACACAAAGTTTCTTTTCAGTTGCAAACTCCACACCATACATATATATGGGGAGGTACTAGCTCCAACCCGGATTTAAAGTGAAAATTGCAGGAACTTCAAACCGGCACTAGGAAACAGACTGAGAAACCAGAGTAAAAGTTTCTCCTGCAACCCGTTTCCTTTGTGCTAGATGAACGAACGTCTCTCCACATGCTCAGTTCTGAGAGATAAGTGTGTGTGAAAGCCGTAATTCACCTTGCTTGTTGGGAACACAAAGTTTCTTTTCAGTTGCAAATTCCACTCCATACATATATAAGGGGGGTACAAGCTCCAACTCGGTTTTATAGTGAAAACTGCAGGAACTTCAAACCGGCACTAGGAAACAGACTGAGAAACCAGAGTAAAAGTTTCTCCTGCAACCCATTCCCTTTGTGCTAGATGAACGAACCTCTCTCCACATGCTCTGTTCTGAGAGATAAGTGTGTGTGAAAGCCGTCCTTCACCTAGCTTGTTGGGAACACAAAGTTTCTTTTCAGTTGCAAACTGCACTCCTTATATATATAAGAGGAGGTACTAGCTCCAACTCGGTTTTACAGTGAAAACTGCAGGAACTTAAAACCGGCACTAGGAAACAGACTGAGAAACCAGAGTAAAAGTTTCTCCTGCAACCGGTTCCCTTTGTGCTAGATGAACGAACGTCTCTCCACATGCTCAGTTCTGAGAGATAAGTGTGTGTGAAAGCCGTCCTTCACCTAGCTTGTTGGGAACACAAAGTTTCTTTTCAGTTGCAAACTCCACTCCATACATATATATGGGGAGGTACTGGCTCCAACCCGGTTTTACAGTGAAAATTGCAGGAACTTCAAACCGGCACTAGGAATCAGACTGAGATACCAGTGTAAAAGTTTCTCCTGCAACCCGTTTCCTTTGTGCTAGATGAACGAACGTCTCTCCACATGCTCAGTTCTGAGAGATAAGTGTGTGTGAAAGCCGTAATTCACCTAGCTTGTTGGGAACACAAAGTTTCTTTTGAGTTGCAATTTCCACTCCATACATATATAAGGGGGGTACCAGCTCCAACTCGGTTTTACAGTGAAAACTGCAGGAAATTCAAACCGGCACTAGGAAACAGACTGAGAAACCAGAGTAAAAGTTTCTCCTGCAACCCGTTCCTTTTGTGCTAGATGAACGAACCTCTCTCCACATGCTCAGTTCTGAGAGATAAGTGTGTGAGAAAGCCGTAATTCACCTAGCTTGTTGGGAACACAATGTTTCTTTTCAGTTGCAAACTCCACTCCTTACATATATAAGGGGAGGTACAAGCTCCAACTCGGTTTTACAGTGAAAACTGCAGGAACTTCAAACCGGCACTAGGAAACAGACTGAGAAACCAGAGTAAAAGTTTCTCCTGCAACCCGTTCCCTTTGTGCTAGATGAACCAACGTCTCTCCACATGCTCAGTTCTGAGAGATAAGTGTGTGTGAAAGCCGGCATTCACCTAGCTTGTTGGGAACACAAAGTTTCTTTTCAGTTGCAAACTCCACTCCATACATATATATTGGGAGGTACTAGCTCCAACTCGGTTTTAAAGTGAAAACTGCAGGAACTTCAAACCGGCACTAGGAAACAGACTGAGAAACCAGAGTAATAGTTTCTCCTGCAACCCATTCCCTTTGTGCTAGATGAACGAACGTCTCCCCACATGCTGAGTTCTGAGAGATAAGTGTGTGTGAAAGCCGTCTTCACCTAGCTTGTTGGGAACACAAAGTTTCTTTTCAGTTGCAAACTCCACTCCATACACATATAAGGGGAGGTACTAGCTCCAACTCGGTTTTACAGTGAAAACTGCAGGAACTTCAAACCGGCACTAGGAAACAGACTGAGAAACCAGAGTAAAAGTTTCTCCTGCAATCCGTTCCATTTGTGCTAGATGAACGAACGTCTCTCCACATGCTCATTTCTGAGAGATAAGTGTGTGTGAAAGCCGTCCTTCACCTAGCTTGTTGGGAACACAAAGTTTCGTTTCACTTGCAAACTCCACTCCATACATATATATGGGGAGGTACTAGCTCCAACTCGGTTTTACAGTGAAAATTGCAGGAACTTCAAACCGGCACTAGGAAACAGACTGAGAAACCAGAGTAAAGTTTCTCCTGCAACCCGTTCCTTTGTGCTAGATGAACGAGCGTCTCTCCACATGCTCAGTTCTGAGAGATAAGTGTGTGTGAAAGCCGTCCTTCACCTAGCTTGTTGGGAACACAAAGTTTCTTTTCAGCTGCAAACTCCACTCCATACATATATATGGGTAGGTACTAGCTCCAACTAGGTTTTACAGTGAAAACTGCAGGAAATTAAAACCGGCACTAGGAAACAGACTGAGAAACCAGAGTAAAAGTTTCTCCTGCAACCCGTTCCCTTTGTGCTAGATGAACGAACGTCTCTCCACATGCTCAGTTCTGAGAGATAAGTGTGTGTGAAAGCCGTCCTTCACCTAGCTTGTTGGGAACACAAAGTTTCTTTTCAGTTGCAAACTCCACTCCATACATATATATGGGGAGGTACTAGCTCCAACCCGGATTTAAAGTAAAAATTGCAGGAACTTCAAACCGGCACTAGGAAACAGACTGAGAAACCAGAGTAAAAGTTTCTCCTGCAACCCGTTTCCTTTGTGCTAGATGAACGAACGTCTCTCCACATGCTCAGTTCTGAGAGATAAGTGTGTGTGAAAGCCGTAATTCACCTTGCTTGTTGGGAACACAAAGTTTCTTTTCAGTTGCAAATTCCACTCCATACATATATAAGGGGGGTACAAGCTCCAACCCGGTTTTACAGTGAAAACTGCAGGAACTTCAAACCGGCACTAGGAAACAGACTGAGAAACCAGAGTAAAAGTTTCTCCTGCAACCCATTCCCTTTGTGCTAGATGAACGAACCTCTCTCCACATGCTCAGTTCTGAGAGATAAGTGTGTGTGAAAGCCGTAATTCACCTAGCTTGTTGGGAACACAAAGTTTCTTTTCAGTTGCAAACTGTACTCCTTATATATATAAGAGGAGGTACTAGCTCCAACTCGGTTTTACAGTGAAAACTGCAGGAACTTAAAACCGGCACTAGGAAACAGACTGAGGAACCAGAGTAAAAGTTTCTCCTGCAACCCGTTCCCTTTGTGCTAGATGAACGAACGTCTCTCCACATGCTCAGTTCTGAGAGATAAGTGTGTGTGAAAGCCGTCCTTCACCTAGCTTGTTGGGAACACAAAGTTTCTTTTCAGTTGCAAACTCCACTCCATACATATATATGGGGAGGTACTGGCTCCAACCCGGTTTTACAGTGAAAATTGCAGGAACTTCAAACCGGCACTAGGAATCAGACTGAGAAACCAGAGTAAAAGTTTCTCCTGCAACCCGTTTCCTTTGTGCTAGATGAACGAAAGTCTCTCCACATGCTCATTTCTGAGAGATAAGTGTGTGTGAAAGCCTTAATTCACCTAGCTTGTTGGGAACACAAAGTTTCTTTTCAGTTGCAAATTCCACTGCATACATATATAAGAGGGGTACAAGCTCCAACTCGGTTTTACAGTGAAAACTGCAGGAACTTCAAACTGGCACTAGGAAACAGAATGAGAAACCAGAGTAAAAGTTTCTCCTGCAACCCGTTCCTTTTGTGCTAGATGAACGAACCTCTCTCCACATGCTCAGTTCTGAGAGATAAGTGTGTGTGAAAGCCGTAATTCACCTAGCTTGTTGGGAACACAAAGTTTCTATTCAGTTGCAAACTCCACTCCTTACATATATAAGGGGAGGTACAAGCTCCAACTCGGTTTTACAGTGAAAACTGCAGGAACTTCAAACCGGCACTAGGAAACAGACTGAGAAACCAGAGTAAAAGTTTCTCCTGCAACCCGTTCCCTTTGTGCTAGATGAACGAACGTCTCTCCACATGCTCAGTTCTGAGAGATAAGTGTGTGTGAAAGCCGTCCTTCACCTAGCTTGTTGGGAACACAAAGTTTCTTTTCAGTTGCAAACTCCACTCCATACGTATATATGGGGAGGTACTAGCTCCAACCCGGTTTTACAGTGAAAATTGCAGGAACTTCAAACCGGCACTAGGAAACAGACTGAGAAACCAGAGTAAAAGTTTCTCCTGCAACCCGTTTCCTATGTGCTAGATGAACGAACGTCTCTCCTCATGCTCAGTTCTGAGAGATAAGTGTGTGTGAAAGCCGTAATTCACCTTGCTTGTTGGGAACACAAAGTTTCTTTTCAGTTGCAAATTCCACTCCATACATATATAAGGGGGGTACAAGCTCCAACTCGGTTTTACAGTGAAAACTGCAGGAACTTCAAACCGGCACTAGGAAACAGACTGAGAAACCAGAGTAAAAGTTTCTCCTGCAACCCATTCCCTTTGTGCTAGATGAACGAACCTCTCTCCACATGCTCACTTCTGAGAGATAAGTGTGTGTGAAAGCCGTAATTCACCTAGCTTGTTGGGAACACAAAGTTTCTTTTCAGTTGCAAACTCCACTCCTTATATATATAAGAGGAGGTACTAGCTCCAACTCGGTTTTACAGTGAAAACTGCAGGAACTTAAAACCGGCACTAGGAAACAGACTGAGAAACCAGAGTAAAAGTTTCTCCTGCAACCCGTTCCTTTTGTGCTAGATGAACGAACCTCTCTCCACATGCTCAGTTCTGAGAGTTAAGTGTGTGTGAAAGCCGTAATTCACCTAGCTTGTTGGGAACACAAAGTTTCTATTCAGTTGCTAACTCCACTCCTTACATATATAAGGGGAGGTACAAGCTCCAACTCGGTTTTACAGTGAAAACTGCAGGAACTTCAAACCGGCACTAGGAAACAGACTGAGAAACCAGAGTAAAAGTTTCTCCTGCAACCCGTTCCCATTGTGCTAGATGAACGAACGTCTCTCCACAGGCTCAGTTCTGAGAGATAAGTGTGTGTGAAAGCCGTCTTTAACCTAGCTTGTTGGGAACACAAAGTTTCTTTTCAGTTGCCATTTCCACTCCATAAATATATATGGGGAGGTACTAGCTCCAACCCGGTTTTACAGTGAAAACTGCAGGAACTTCAAACCGGCACTAGGAAACAGACTGAGAAACCAGAGTAAATGTTTCTCCTGCAACCCGTTCCCTTTGTGCTAGATGAACGAACGTCTCTCCACATGCTCAGTTCTGAGAGATAAGTGTGTGTGAAAGCCGTCCTTCACCTACCTTGTTGGGAACACAAAGTTTCTTTTCAGTTGCAAACTCCACTCCATACATATATATGGGGAGGTACTAGCTCCAACCCGGTTTTATAGTGAAAATTGCAGGAATTTCAAACCGGCACTAGGAAACAGACTGAGAAACCAGAGTAAAAGTTTCTCCTGCAACCCGTTTCCTTTGTGCTAGATGAACGAACGTCTCTCCACATGCTCAGTTCTGAGAGATAAGTGTGTGTGAAAGACGTAATTCACCTAGCTTGTTGGGAACACAAAGTTTCTTTTCAGTTGCAAATTCCACTCCATACATATATAAGGGGGGTACAAGCTCCAACTCGGTTTTACAGTGAAAACTGCAGTAACTTCAAACCGGCACTAGGAAACAGACTGAGAAACCAGAGTAAAAGTTTCTCCTGCAACCCGTTCCCTTTGTGCTAGATGAACGAACCTCTCTCCACATGCTCAGTTCTGAGAGATAAGTGTGTGTGAAAGCCGTAATTCACCTAGCTTGTTGGGAACACAAAGTTTCTTTTCAGTTGCAAACTCCACTCCTTACATATATAAGAGGAGGTACAAGCTCCAACTCGGTTTTACAGTGAAAGCTGCAGGAACTTCAAACAGGCACTAGGAAACAGACTGAGAAGCCAGAGTAATAGTTTCTCCTGCAACCCATTCCCTTTGTGCTAGATGAACGAACGTCTCCCCACATGCTGAGTTCTGAGAGATAATTGTGTGTGAAAGCCGTCCTTCACCTAGCTTGTTGGGAACACAAAGTTTCTTTTCAGTTGCAAACTCCACTCCATACACATATAAGGGGAGGTACTATCTCCAACTCGGTTTTACAGTGAAAACTGCAGGAACTTCAAACCGGCACTAGGAAACAGACTGAGAAACCAGAGTAAAAGTTTCTCCTGCAACCCGTTCCCTTTGTGCTAGATGAACGAACCTCTCTCCACATGCTCAGTTCTGAGAGATAAGTGTGTGTGAAAGCCGTCCTTCACCTAGCTTGTTGGGAACACAAAGTTTCGTTTCACTTGCAAACTCCACTCCATACATATATATGGGGAGGTACTAGCTCCAACTCGGTTTTACAGTGAAAACTGCAGGAACTTCAAACCGGCACTAGGAAACAGACTGAGAAACCAGAGTAAAGTTTCTCCTGCAACCCGTTCCTTTGTGCTAGATGAACGAACGTCTCTCCACAGGCTCAGTTCTGAGAGATAAGTGTGTGTGAAAGCCGTCCTTCAACTAGCTTGTTGGGAACACAAAGTTTCTTTTCAGCTGCAAACTCCACTCCATACATATATATGGGGAGGTACTAGCTCCAACCCGGTTTTACAGTGAAAACTGCAGGGACTTAAAATCGGCACTAGGAAACAGACAGAGAAACCAGAGTAAAAGTTTCTCCTGCAACCCGTTCCCTTTGTGCTAGATGAACGAACGTCTCTCCACATGCTCAGTTCTGAGAGATAAGTGTGTGTGAAAGCCGTCCTTCACCTAGCTTGTTGGGAACACAAAGTTTCTTTTCAGTTGCAAACTCCACTCCATACATATATATGGGGAGGAACTAGCTCCAACCCGGTTTTACAGTGAAAATTGCAGGAACTTCAAACCGGCACTAGGAAACAGACTGAGAAACCAGAGTAAAAGTTTCTCCTGCAACCCGTTTCCTTTGTGCTAGATGAACGAACGTCTCTCCACATGCTCAGTTCTGAGAGATAAGTGTGTGTGAAAGCCTCCTTCACCTAGCTAGTTGGGAACACAAAGTTTCTTTTCAGTTGCAAATTCCACTCCATACATATATAAGGGGGGTACAAGCTCCAACTCGGTTTTACAGTGAAAACTGCAGGAACTTCAAACCGGCACTAGGAAACAGACTGAGAAACCAGAGTAAAAGTTTTTCCTGCAACCCGTTCCTTTTGTGCTAGATGAACGAACCTCTCTCCACATGCTCAGTTCTGAGAGATAAGTGTGTGTGAAAGCCGTCCTTCACCTAGCTTGTTGGGAACACAAAGTTTCTTTTCAGTTGCAAACTCCACTCCATACATATATATGGGGAGGTACTAGCTCCAACCCGGTTTTACAGTGAAAACTGCAGGAACTTCAAACCAGCACTAGGAAACAGACTGAGAAACCAGAGTAAAAGTTTCTCCTGCAACCCGTTCCCTTTGTGCTAGATGAACGAACGTCTCTCCACATGCACAGTTCTGAGAGATAAGTGTGTGTGAAAGCCGTAATTCACCTAGCTTGTTGGGAACACAAAGTTTCTTTTCAGTTGCAATTTCCACTTCATACATATAGAAGGGGAGGTACAAGCTCCAACTCAGTTTTACTGTGAAAACTGCAGGAACTTCAAACCGGCACTAGGAAACAGACTGAGAAACCACAGTAAAAGTTTCTCCGGTAAACAGTTCCCTTTGTGCTAGATGAACGAACGTCTCTCCACATGCTCAGTTCTGAGAGATAAGTGTCTGTGAAAGCCGTAATTCACCTAGTTTTTTGGGAACACAAAGTTTCTTTTCAGTTGCATACTCCAATCCATAAATATATATGGGGAGGTACTAGATCCAACTCGGTTTTACAGTGAAAACTGCAGGAACTTCAAACCGGCACTAGGAAACAGACTGAGAAATCAGAGTAAAAGTTTCTCCTGCAACCCGTTCCCTTTCTGCTAGATGAACGAACGTCTCTCCACATGCTCAGTTCTGAGAGATAAGTGTGTGTGAAAGCCGTCCTTCACCTAGCTTGTTGGGAACACAAAGTTTCGTTTCACTTGCAAACTCCACTCCATACATATATATGGGGAGGTACTAGCTCCAACTCGGTTTTACAGTGAAAACTGCAGGAACTTCAAACCGGCACTAGGAAACAGACTGAGAAACCAGAGTAAAGTTTCTCCTGCAACCCGTTCCTTTGTGCTAGATGAACGAACGTTCCTCCACAGGCTCAGTTCTGAGAGATAAGTGTGTGTGAAAGCCGTCCTTCAACTAGCTTGTTGGGAACACAAAGTTTCTTTTCAGCTGCAAACTCCACTCCATACATATATATGGGGAGGTACTAGCTCCAACCCGGTTTTACAGTGAAAACTTCAGGGACTTAAAACCGGCACTAGGAAACAGACAGAGAAACCAGAGTAAAAGTTTCTCCTGCAACCCGTTCCCTTTGTGCTAGATGAACGAACGTCTCTCCACATGCTCAGTTCTGAGAGATAAGTGTGTGTGAAAGCCGTCCTTCACCTAGCTTGTTGGGAACACAAAGTTTCTTTTCAGTTGCAAACTCCACTCCATACATATATATGGGGAGGAACTAGCTCCAACCCGGTTTTACAGTGAAAATTGCAGGAACTTCAAACCGGCACTAGGAAACAGACTGAGAAACCAGAGTAAAAGTTTCTCCTGCAACCCGTTTCCTTTTTGCTAGATGAACGAACGTCTCTCCACATGCTCAGTTCTGAGAGATAAGTGTGTGTGAAAGCCGTCCTTCACCTAGCTTGTTGGGAACACAAAGTTTCTTTTCAGTTGCAAATTCCACTCCATACATATATAAGGGGGGTACAAGCTCCAACTCGGTTTTACAATGAAAACTGCAGGAACTTCAAACCGGCACTAGGAAACAGACTGAGAAACCAGAGTAAAAGTTTTTCCTGCAACCCGTTCCTTTTGTGCTAGATGAACGAACCTCTCTCCACATGCTCAGTTCTGAGAGATAAGTGTGTGTGAAAGCCGTCCTTCACCTAGCTTGTTGGGAACACAAAGTTTCTTTTCAGTTGCAAACTCCACTCCATACATATATATGGGGAGGTACTAGCTCCAACCCGGTTTTACAATGAAAACTGCAGGAACTTCAAACCGGCACTAGGAAACAGCCTGAGAAACCAGAGTAAAAGTTTCTCCTGCAACCCGTTCCCTTTGTGCTAGATGAACGAACGTCTCTCCACATGCACAGTTCTGAGAGATAAGTGTGTGTGAAAGCCGTAATTCACCTAGCTTGTTGGGAACACAAAGTTTCTTTTCAGTTGCAATTTTCTCTTCATACATATAGAAGGGGAGGTACAAGCTCCAACTCAGTTTAACTGTGAAAACTGCAGGAACTTCAAACCGGCACTAGGAAACAGACTGAGAAACCACAGTAAAAGTTTCTCCGGTAAACAGTTCCCTTTGTGCTAGATGAACGAACGTCTCTCCACATGCTCAGTTCTGAGAGATAAGTGTCTGTGAAAGCCGTAATTCACCTAGCTATTTGGGAACACAAAGTTTCTTTTCAGTTGCATACTCCAATCCATAAATATATATGGGGAGGTACTAGATCCAACTCGGTTTTACAGTGAAAACTGCAGGAACTTCAAACCGGCACTAGGAAACAGACTGAGAAATCAGAGTAAAAGTTTCTCCTGCAACCCGTTCCCTTTCTGCTAGATGAACGAACGTCTCTCCACATGCTCAGTTCTGATAGATAAGTGTGTGTGAAAGCCGGCATTCACCTAGATTGTTGGGAACACAAAGTTTCTTTTCAGCTGCAAATTCCACTCCATATATATATATGGGGAGGTACTAGCTCCAACCCGATTTTACAGTGAAAACTGCAGGAACTTCAAACCGGCACTAGGAAACAGACTGAGAAACCAGAGTAAAGTTTCTCCTGCAACCCGTTCCTTTGTGCTAGATGAACGAACGTCTCTCCACAGGCTCAGTTCTGAGAGATAAGTGTGTGTGAAAGCAGTCCTTCACCTAGCTTGTTGGGAATACAAAGTTTCTTTTCAGCTGCAAACTCCACTCCATACATATATATGGGGAGGTACTAGCTCCAACCCGGTTTTACAGTGAAAACTGCAGGAACTTAAAACCGGCACTAGGAAACAGACTGAGAAACCAGAGTAAAAGTTTCTCCTGCAACCCGTTCCCTTTGTGCTAGATGAACGAACGTCTCTCCACATGCTCAGTTCTGAGAGATAAGTGTGTGTGAAAGCCGTCCTTCACCTAGCTTGTTGGGAACACAAAGTTTCTTTTCAGTTGCAAACTCCACTCCATACATATATATGGGGAGGTACTAGCTCCAACCCGGTTTTACAGTGAAAATTGCAGGAACTTCAAACCGGCACTAGGAAACAGACTGAGAAACTAGAGTAAAAGTTTCTCCTGCAACCCGTTTCCTTTGTGCTAGATGAACGAACGTCTCTCCACATGCTCAGTTCTGAGAGATAAGTGTGTGTGAAAGCCGTAATTCACCTAGCTTGTTGGGAACACAAAGTTTCTTTTCAGCTGCAAATTCCACTCCATACATATATAAGGGGGGTACAAGCTCCAACTCGGTTTTACAGTGAAAACTGCAGGAACTTCAAACCGGCACTAGGAAACAGACTGAGAAACCAGAGTAAAAGTTTCTCCTGCAACCCGTTCCCTTTGTGCTAGATGAACGAACCTCTCTCCACATGCTCAGTTCTGAGAGATAAGTGTGTGTGAAAGCCGTAATTCACCTAGCTTGTTGGGAACACAAAGTTTCTATTCAGTTGCAAACTCCACTCCTTACATATATAAGAGGAGGTACAAGCTCCAACTCGGTTTTACAGTGAAAACTGCAGGAACTTCAAACCGGCACTAGGAAACAGACTGAGAAGCCAGAGTAATAGTTTCCCCTGCAACCCATTCCCTTTGTGCTAGATGAACGAACGTCTCCCCACATGCTGAGTTCTGAGAGATAAGTGTGTGTGAAAGCCGTCCTTCACCTAGCTTGTTGGGAACACAAAGTTTCTTTTCAGTTGCAAACTCCACTCCATACACATATAAGGGGAGGTACTAGCTCCAACTCGGTTTTACAGTGAAAACTGCAGGAACTTCAAACCGGCACTAGGAAACAGACTGAGAAACCAGAGTAAAAGTTTCTCCTGCAATCCTTTCCCTTTGTGCTAGATGAACGAACGTCTCTCCACATGCTCATTTCTGAGAGATAAGTGTGTGTGAAAGCCGTCCTTCACCTAGCTTGTTGGGAACACAAAGTTTCGTTTCACTTGCAAACCCCACTCCATACATATATATGGGGAGGTACTAGCTCCAACTCGGTTTTACAGTGAAAACTGCAGGAACTTCAAACCGGCACTAGGAAACAGACTGAGAAACCAGAGTAAAGTTTCTCCTGCAACCCGTTCCTTTGTGCTAGATGAACGAACGTCTCTCCACAGGCTCAGTTCTGAGAGATAAGTGTGTGTGAAAGCCGTCCTTCACCTAGCTTGTTGGGAACACAAAGTTTCTTTTCAGCTGCAAACTCCACTCCATACATATATATGGGGAGGTACTATTCCAACCCGGTTTTACAGTGAAAACTGCAGGGACTTAAAACCGGCACTAGGAAACAGACTGAGAAACCAGAGTAAAAGTTTCTCCTGCAACCCGTTCCCTTTGTGCTAGATGAACGAACGTCTCTCCACATGCTCAGTTCTGAGAGATAAGTGTGTGTGAAAGCCGTCCTTCACCTAGCTTGTTGGGAACACAAAGTTTCTTTTCAGTTGCAATTTCCACTTCATACATATAGAAGGGGAGGTACAAGCTCCAACTCGGTTTTACTGTGAAAACTGCAGGAACTTCAAACCGGCACTAGGAAACATACTGAGAAACCACAGTAAAAGTTTCTCCGGTAAACCTTTCCCTTTGTGCTAGATGAACGAACGTCTCTCCACATGCTCAGTTCTGAGAGATAAGTGTCTGTGAAAGCCGTAATTCACCTAGCTTTTTGGGAACACAAAGTTTCTTTTCAGTTGCAAACTCCACACCATAAATATATATGGGGAAGTACTAGATCCAACTCGGTTTTACAGTGAAAACTGCAGGAACTTCAAACCGGCACTAGGAAACAGACTGAGAAATCAGAGTAAAAGTTTCTCCTGCAACCCGTTCCCTTTCTGCTAGATGAACGAACGTCTCTCCACATGCTCAGTTCTGAGAGATAAGTGTGTGTGAAAGCCGTCCTTCACCTAGCTTGTTGGGAACACAGAGTTTCTTTTCAATTGCAAACTCCACTCCATACATATATATGGGGAGGTACTAGCTCCAACCCGGGTTTACAGTGAATACTGCAGGAACTTCAAACCGGCATTAGGATACAGACTGAGAAACCAAAGTAAATGTTTCTCCTGCAACCCGTTCCCTTTGTACTAGATGAACGAACGTCTCTCCACATGCTCAGTTCTGAGAGATAATTGTGTGTGAAAGCCGGCATTCACCTAGCTTGTTGGGAACACAAAGTTTCTTTTCAGCTGCAAACTCCACTCCATACATATATATGGGGAGGTACTAGCTCCAACTCGGTTTTACAGTGAAAACTGCAGGAACTTCAAACCGGCACTAGGAAACAGACTGAGAAACCAGAGTAAAAGTTTCTCCTGCAACCCGTTCCCTTTGTGCTAGATGAACGAACGTCTCTCCACATGCTCAGTTCTGAGAGATAAGTGTGTGTGAAAGCCGTCCTTCACCTAGCTTGTTGGGAACACAAAGTTTCTTTTCAGTTGCAAACTCCACTCCATACATATATATGGGGTGGTACTAGCTCCAACCCGGTTTTACAGTGAAAATTGCAGGAACTTCAAACCGGCACTAGGAAACAGACTGAGAAACCAGAGTAAAAGTTTCTCCTGCAACCCGTTTCCTTTGTGCTAGATGAACGAACGTCTCTCCACATGCTCAGTTCTGAGAGATAAGTGTGTGTGAAAGCCGTAATTCACCTAGCTTGTTGGGAACACAAAGTTTCTTTTCAGTTGCAAATCCCACTCCATACATATATAAGGGGGGTACAAGCTCCAACTCGGTTTTACAGTGAAAACTGCAGGAACTTCAAACCGGCACTAGGAAACAGACTGAGAAACCAGAGTAAAAGTTTCTCCTGCAACCCATTCCCTTTGTGCTAGATGAACGAACCTCTCTCCACATGCTCAGTTCTGAGAGATAAGTGTGTGTGAAAGCCGTCCTTCACCTAGCTTGTTGGGAACACAAAGTTTCTTTTCAGTTGCAAACTCCACTCCTTATATATATAAGAGGAGGTACTAGCTCCAACTCGGTTTTACAGTGAAAACTGCAGGAACTTAAAACCGGCACTAGGAAACAGACTGAGAAACCAGAGTAAAAGTTTCTCCTGCAACCGGTTCCCTTTGTGCTAGATGAACGAACGTCTCTCCACATGCTCAGTTCTGAGAGATAAGTGTGTGTGAAAGCCGTCCTTCACCTAGCTTGTTGGGAACACAAAGTTTCTTTTCAGTTGCAAACTCCACTCCATACATATATATGGGGAGGTACTGGCTCCAACCCGGTTTTACAGTAAAAATTGCAGGAACTTCACACCGGCACTAGGAATCAGACTGAGAAACCAGAGTAAAAGTTTCTCCTGCAACCCGTTTCCTTTGTGCTAGATGAACGAACGTCTCTCCACATGCTCAGTTCTGAGAGATAAGTGTGTGTGAAAGCCGTAATTCACCTAGCTTGTTGGGAACACAAAGTTTCTTTTCAGTTGCAAATTCCACTCCATACATATATAAGGGGGGTACAAGCTCCAACTCGGTTTTACAGTGAAAACTGCAGGAACTTCAAACCGGCACTAGGAAACAGACTGAGAAACCAGAGTAAAAGTTGCTCCTGCAACCCGTTCCTTTTGTGCTAGATGAACGAAACTCTCTCCACATGCTCAGTTCTGAGAGATAAGTGTGTGTGAAAGCCGTAATTCTCCTAGCTTGTTGGGAACACAAAGTTTCTATTCAGTTGCAAACTCCACTCCTTACATATATAAGGGGAGGTACAAGCTCCAACTCGGTTTTACAGTGAAAACTGCAGGAACTTCAAACCGGTACTAGGAAACAGACTGAGAAACCAGAGTAAAAGTTTCTCCTGCAACCCGTTCCCTTTGTGCTAGATGAACGAACGTCTCTCCACATGCTCAGTTCTGAGAGATAAGTGTGTGTGAAAGCCGTCCTTCACCTACCTTGTTGGGAACACAAAGTTTCTTTTCAGCTGCAAACTCCACTCCATACATATATATGGGGAGGTACTAGCTCCAACCCGGTTTTACAGTGAAAACTGCAGGAACTTAAAACCGGCACTAGGAAACAGACTGAGAAACCAGAGTAAAAGTTTCTCCTGCAACCCGTTCCCTTTGTGCTAGATGAACGAACGTCTCTCCACATGCTCAGTTCTGAGAGATAAGTGTGTGTGAAAGCCGTCCTTCACCTAGCTTGTTGGGAACACAAAGTTTCTTTTTCGTTGCAAACTCCACTCCATACATATATATGGGGAGGTACTAGCTCCAACCCGATTTTACAGTGAAAATTGCAGGAACTTCAAACCGGCACTAGGAAACAGACTGAGAAACCAGAGTAAAAGTTTCTCCTGCAACCCGTTTCCTTTGTGCTAGATGAACGAAAGTCTCTCCACATGCTCAGTTCTGAGAGATAAGTGTGTGTGAAAGCCGTAATTCACCTAGCTTGTTGGGAACACAAAGTTTCTTTTCAGTTGCAAATTCCACTCCATACATACATAAGGGGGGTACAAGCTCCAACTCGGTTTTACAGTGAAAACTGCAGGAACTTCAAACCGGCACTAGGAAACAGACTGAGAAACCAGAGTAAAAGTTTCTCCTGCAACCCGTTCCCTTTGTGCTAGATGAACGAACCTCTCTCCACATGCTCAGTTCTGAGAGATAAGTGTGTGTGAAAGCCGTAATTCACATAGCTTGTTGGGAACACAAAGTTTCTTTTCAGTTGCAAACTCCACTCCTTACATATATAAGAGGAGGTACAAGCTCCAACTCGGTTTTACAGTGAAAACTGCAGGAACTTCAAACCGGCACTAGGAAACAGACTGAGAAGCCAGAGTAATTGTTTTTCCTGCAACCCATTCCCTTTGTGCTAGATGAACGAACGTCTCCCCACATGCTGAGTTCTGAGAGATAAGTGTGTGTGAAAGCCGTCCTTCACCTAGCTTGTTGGGAACACAAAGTTTCTTTTCAGTTGCAAATTCCACTCCATACATATATAAGGGGGGTACAAGCTCCAACTCGGTTTTACAGTGAAAACTGCAGGAACTTCAAACCGGCACTAGGAAACAGACTGAGAAACCAGAGTAAAAGTTTCTCCTGCAACCCGTTCCCTTTGTGCTAGATGAACGAACCTCTCTCCACATGCTCAGTTCTGAGAGATAAGTGTGTGTGAAAGCCGTCCTTCACCTAGCTTGTTGGGAACACAAAGTTTCTTTTCAGTTGCAAAATCCACTCCATACATATATAAGGGGGGTACAAGCTCCAACTCGGTTTTACAGTGAAAAATGCAGGAACTTCAAACCGGCACTAGGAAACAGACTGAGAAACCAGAGTAAAAGTTTCTCCTGCAACCCGTTCCCTTTGTGCTAGATGAACGAACGTCTCTCCACATGCTCAGTTCTGAGAGATAAGTGTGTGTGAAAGCCGTCCTTCACCTAGCTTTTTGGGAACACAAAGTTTCTTTTCAGTTGCAAACTCCAGTCCATACATATATATGGGGAGGTACTAGCTCCAACCCGGTTTTACAGTGAAAATTGCAGGAACTTCAAACCGGCACTAGGAAACAGACTGAGAAACCAGAGTAAAAGTTTCTCCTGCAACCCGTTTCCTTTGTGCTAGATGAACGAACGTCTCTCCACATGCTCAGTTCTGAGAGATAAGTGTGTGTGAAAGCCGTCCTTCACCTAGCTTGTTGGGAACACAAAGTTTCTTTTCAGTTGCAAACTCCACTCCATACATATATATGGGGAGGTACTAGCTCCAACCCGTTTTTACAGTGAAAATTGCAGGAACTTCAAACCGGCACTAGGAAACAGACTGAGAAACCAGAGTAAAAGTTTCTCCTGCAACCCGTTTCCTTTGTGCTAGATGAACGAACCTCTCTCCACATGCTCAGTTCTGAGAGATAAGTGTGTGTGAAAGCCGTAATTCACCTAGCTTGTTGGGAACACAAAGTTTCTTTTCAGTTGCAAATTCCACTCCATACATATATAAGGGGGGTACAAGCTCCAACTCGGTTTTACAGTGAAAACTGCAGGAAATTCAAACCGGCACTAAGAAACAGACTGAGAAACCAGAGTAAAAGTTTCTCCTGCAACCCATTCCCTTTGTGCTAGATGAACGAACCTCTCTCCACATGCTCAGTTCTGAGAGATAAGTGTGTGTGAAAGCCGTAATTCACCTAGCTTGTTGGGTACATAAAGTTTCTTTTCAGTTGCAAACTCCACTCCTTATATATATAAGAGGAGGTACTAGCTCCAACTCGGTGTTACAGTGAAAACTGCAGGAACTTAAAACCGGCACTAGGAAACAGACTGAGAAACCGGAGTAAAAGTTTCTCCTGCAACCCGTTCCCTTTGTGCTAGATGAACGAACGTCTCCCCACATGCTCAGTTCTGAGAGATAAGTGTGTGTGAAAGCCGTCCTTCACCTAGCTTGTTGGGAACACAAAGTTTCTTTTCAGTTGCAAACTCCACTCCATACATATATATGGGGAGGTACTGGCTCCAACCCGGTTTTACAGTGAAAATTGCAGGAACTTCAAACCGGCACTAGGAATCAGACTGAGAAACCAGAGTAAAAGTTTCTCCTGCAACCCGTTTCCTTTGTGCTAGATGAACGAACTTCTCTCCACATGCTCAGTTCTGAGAGATAAGTGTGTGTGAAAGCCGTAATTCACCTAGCTTGTTGGGAACACAAAGTTTCTTTTCAGTTGCAAATTCCACTCAATAAATATATAAGGGGGGTACAAGCTCCAACTCGGTTTTACAGTGAAAACTGCAGGAACTTCAAACCGGCACTAGGAAACAGACTGAGAAACCAGAGTAAAAGTTTCCCCTGCAACCCCTTCCTTTTGTGCTAGATGAACGAACCTCTCTCCACATGCTCAGTTCTGAGAGATAAGTGTGTGTGAAAGCCGTAATTCACCTAGCTTGTTGGGATCACAAAGTTTCTATTCAGTTGCAAACTCCACTCCTTACATATATAAGGGGAGGTACAAGCTCCAACTCGGTTTTACAGTGAAAACTTCAGGAACTTCAAACCGGCACTAGGAAACAGACTGAGAAACCACAGTAAAAGTTTCTCCTGCAATCCTTTCCCTTTGTGCTAGATGAACGAACGTCTCTCCACATGCTCATTTCTGAGAGATAAGTGTGTGTGAAAGCCGTCCTTCACCTAGCTTGTTGGGAACACAAAGTTTCTTTTCAGCTGCAATCTCCACTCCATACATATATATGGGGAGGTACTAGCTCCAACCCGGTTTTACAGTGAAAACTGCAGGAACTTCAAACCGGCACTAGGAAACAGACTGAGAAACCAGAGTAAAAGTTTCTCCTGCAACCCGTTCCCTTTGTGCTAGATGAACGAACGTCTCTCCACATGCTCAGTTCTGAGAGATAAGTGTGTGTGAAAGCCGTCCTTCACCTACCTTGTTGGGAACACAAAGTTTCTTTTCAGTTGCAAACTCCACTCCATACATATATATGGGGAGGTACTAGCTCCAACCCGGTTTTACAGTGAAAATTGCAGGAACTTCAAACCGGCACTAGGAAACAGACTGAGAAACCAGAGTAAAAGTTTCTCCTGCAACCCGTTTCTTTGTGCTAGATGAACGAACGTCTCTCCACATGCTCAGTTCTGAGAGATAAGTGTGTGTGAAAGCCTTAATTCACCTAGCTTGTTGGGAACACAAAGTTTCTTTTCAGTTGCAAATTCCACTCCATACATATATAAGGGGGGTACAAGCTCCAACTCGGTTTTACAGTGAAAACTGCAGGAACTTCAAACCGGCACTAGGAAACAGACTGAGAAACCAGAGTAAAAGTTTCTCCTGCAACCCGTTCCCTTTGTGCTAGATGAACGAACCTCTCTCCACATGCTCAGTTCTGAGAGATAAGTGTGTGTGAAAGCCGTCCTTCACCTAGCTTGTTGGGAACACAAAGTTTCTTTTCAGTTGCAAACTCCACTCCATACACATATAAGGGGAGGTACTAGCTCCAACTCGGTTTTACAGTGAAAACTGCAGGAACTTCAAACCGACACTAGGAAACAGTCTGAGAAACCAGAGTAAAAGTTTCTCCTGCAATCCTTTCCCTTTGTGCTAGATGAACGAACGTCTCTCCACATGCTCATTTCTGAGAGATAAGTGTGTGTGAAACCCGTCCTTCACCTAGCTTGTTGGGAACACAAAGTTTCGTTTCACTTGCAAACTCCACTCCATACATATATATGGGGAGGTTCTAGCTCCAACTCGGTTTTACAGTGAAAACTGCAGGAACTTCATACCGGCACTAGGAAACAGACTGAGAAACCAGAGTAAAGTTTCTCCTGCAAACCGTTCCTTTGTGCTAGATGAACGAACGTCTCTCCACAGGCTCAGTTCTGAGAGATAAGTGTGTGTGAAAGCCGTCCTTCACCTAGCTTGTTGGGAACACAAAGTTTCTTTTCAGCTGCAAACTCCACTCCATACATATATATCTGGAGGTACTAGCTCCAACCCGGTTTTACAGTGAAAACTGCAGGGACTTAAAACCGGCACTAGGAAACAGACTGAGAAACCAGAGTAAAAGTTTCACCTGCAACCCGTTCCCTTTTTGCTAGATGAACGAACGTCTCTCCACATGCTCAGTTCTGAGAGATAAGTGTGTGTGAAAGCCGTCCTTCACCTAGCTTGTTGGGAACACAAACTTTCTTTTCAGTTGCAAACTCCACTCCATACACATATAAGGGGAGGTACTAGCTCCAACTCGGTTTTACAGTGAAAACTGCAGGAACTTCAAACCGGCACTAGGAAACAGACTGAGAAACCAGAGTAAAAGTTTCTCCTGCAATCCGTTCCCTTTGTGCTAGATGAACGAACGTCTCTCCACATGCTCATTTCTGAGAGATAAGTGTGTGTGAAAGCCGTCCTTCACCTAGCTTGTTGGGAAAACAAAGTTTCGTTTCACTTGCAAACTCCACTCCATACATATATATGGGGAGGTACTAGCTCCAACTCGGTTTTACAGTGAAAACTGCAGGAAATTCAAACCCGCACTAGGAAACAGACTGAGAAACCAGAGTAAATTTTCTCCTGCAACCCGTTCCTTTGTGCTAGATGAACGAACGTCTCTCCACAGGCTCAGTTCTGAGACATAAGTGTGTGTGAAAGCCGTCCTTCACCTAGCTTGTTGGGAACACAAAGTTTCTTTTCAGCTGCAAACTCCACTCCATACATATATATGGGGAGGTACAAGCTCCAACCCGGGTTTACAGTGAAAATTGCAGGAACTTCAAACCGGCACTAGGAAACAGACTGAGAAACCAGAGTAAAAGTTTCTCCTGCAACCCGTTTCCTTTGTGCTAGATGAACGAACGTCTCTCCGCATGCTCAGTTCTGAGAGATAAGTGTGTGTGAAAGCCGTAATTCACCTAGCTTCTTGGGAACACAAAGTTTCTTTTCAGTTGCAAATTCCACTCCATACATATATAAGGGGGGTACAAGCTCCAACTCCGTTTTACAGTGAAAACTGCAGGAACTTCAAACCGGCACTAGGAAACAGACTGAGAAACCAGAGTAAAAGTTTCTCCTGCAACCCGTTTCCTTTGTGCTAGATGAACGAAAGTCTCTCCACATGCTCAGTTCTGAGAGATAAGTGTGTGTGAAAGCCGTAATTCACCTAGCTTGTTGGGAACACAAAGTTTCTTTTCAGTTGCAATTTCCACTTCATACATATAGAAGGGGAGGTACTAGCTCCAACTCGGTTTTACAGTGAAAACTGCAGGAACTTCAAACCGGCACTAGGAATCAGACTGAGAAACCAGAGTAAAAGTTTCTCCTGCAACCCGTTCCCTTTGTGCTAGATGAACGAACGTCTCTCCACATGCTCAGTTCTGAGAGATAAGTGTGTGTGAAAGCCGTCCTTCACCTAGCTTGATGGGAACACAAAGATTCTTTTCAGTTGCAAACTCCACTCCATACATATATATGGGGAGGTACTAGCTCCAACCCGGTTTTACAGTGAAAACTGCAGGAACTTCAAACCGGCACTAGGAAACAGACTGAGAAACCAGAGTAATAGTTTCTCCTGCAACCCGTTTCCTTTGTGCTATATGAACGAACGTCTCTCCACATGCTCAGTTCTCTGAGATAAGTGTGTGTGAAATCCGTAATTCACCTAGTTGTTGGGAACACAAAGTTTCTTTTCAGTTGCAAATTCCACTCCATACATATATAAGGGGGGTACAAGCTCCAACTCGGTTTTACAGTGAAAACTAGAGGAACTTCAAACCGGCACTAGGAAACAGACTGAGAAACCAGAGTAAAAGTTTCTCCTGCAACCCGTTCCCTTTGTGCTAGATGAACGAACCTCTCTCCACATGCTCAGTTCTGAGAGATAAGTGTGTGTGAAAGCCGGCATTCACATAGCTTGTTGGGAACACAAAGTTTCTTTTCAGTTGCAAACTCCACTCCATACGTATATAAGGGGAGGTACTAGCTCCAACCCGGTTTTACAGTGAAAACTGCAGGAACTTCAAACCGGCACTAGGAAACAGACTGAGAAACCAGAGTAAAAGTTTCTCCTGCAACCCGTTCCCTTTGTGCTAGATGAACGAACGTCTCTCCACATGCTCAGTTCTGAGAGATAAGTGTGTGTGAAAGCCGTCCTTCACCTAGCTTGTTGGGAACACAAAGTTTCTTTTCAGTTGCAAACTCCACTCCATACATATATATGGGGAGGTACTAGCTCCAACCCGAGTTTACCGTGAAAATTGCAGGAACTTCAAACCGGCACTAGGAAACAGACTGAGAAACCAGAGTAAAAGTTTCTCCTGCAACCCGTTTCCTTTGTGCTAGAATAACGAACGTCTCTCCACATGCTCAGTTCTGAGAGATAAGTGTGTGTGAAAGCCGTAATTCACCTAGCTTCTTGGGAACACAAAGTTTCTTTTCAGTTGCAAATTCCAGTCCATACATATATAAGGGGGGTACAAGCTCCAACTCGGTTTTACAGTGAAAACTGCAGGAACTTCAAACCGGCACTAGGAAACAGACTGAGAAACCAGAGTAAAAGTTTCTCCTGCAACCCGTTCCCTTTCTGCTAGATGAACGAACCTCTCTCCACATGCTCATTTCTGAGAGATAAGTGTGTGTGAAAGCCGTAATTCACATTGCTTGTTGGGAACACAAAGTTTCTTTTCAGTTGCAAACTCCACTCCATACATATATATGGGGAGGTACTAGCTCCAACTCGGTTTTACAGTGAAAACTGTAGGAACTTCAAACCGGCACTAGGAAACAGACTGAGAAACCAGAGTAAAAGTTTCTCCTGCAACCCGTTCCCTTTGTGCTAGATGAACGAACGTCTCTCCACATGCTCAGTTCTGAGAGATAAGTGTGTGTGAAAGCCGTACTTCACCTAGCTTGATGGGAACACAAAGTTTCTTTTCAGTTGCAAACTCCACTCCATACATATATATGGGGTGGTACTAGCTCCAACCCGGTTTTACAGTGAAAACTTCAGGAACTTCAAACCGGCACTAGGAAACAGACTGAGAAACCAGAGTAATAGTTTCTCCTGCAACCCGTTTCCTTTGTGCTAGATGAACGAACGTCACTCCACATGCTCAGTTCTGAGAGATAAGTGTGTGTGAAATCCGTAATTCACCTAGTTGTTGGGAACACAAAGTTTCTTTTCAGTTCCAAATTCCACTCCATAAATATATAAGGGGGGTACAAGTTCCAACTCGGTTTTACAGTGAAAACTACAGGAACTTCAAACCGGCACTAGGAAAGAGACTGAGAAACCAGAGTAAAAGTTTCTCCTGCAACCCGTTCCCTTTGTGCTAGATGAACGAACCTCTCTCCACATGCTCAGTTCTGAGAGATAAGTGTGTGTGAAAGCCGGCATTCACATAGCTTGTTGGGAACACAAAGTTTCTTTTCAGTTGCAAACTCCACTCCATACGTATATATGGGGAGGTACTAGCTCCAACCCGGTTTTACAGTGAAAACTGCAGGAACTTCAAACCGGCACTAGGAAACAGACTGAGAAAACAGAGTAAAAGTTTCTCCTGCAACCCGTTCCCTTTGTGCTAGATGAACGAACGTCTCTCCACAGGCTCAGTTCTGAGAGATAAGTGTGTGTGAAAGCCGTCCTTCACCTAGCTTGTTGGGAACACAAAGTTTCTTTTCAGCAGCAAACTCCACTCCATACATATATATGGGGAGGTACTAGCTCCAACTCGGTTTTACAGTGAAAACAGCAGGAACTTAATACCGGCACTAGGAAACAGACTGAGAAACCAGAGTAAAAGTTTTTCCTGCAACCCGTTCCCTTTGTGCTAGATGAACGAACGTCTCTCCACATGCTCAGTTCTGAGTGATAAGTGTGTGTGAAAGCCGTCCTTCACCTAGCTTGTTGGGAACACAAAGTTTCTTTTCAGTTTCAAGCTCCACTCCATACTTATATATGGGGAGGTTCTAGCTCCAACTCGGTTTTACAGTGAAAACTGCAGGAACTTCAAACCGGCACTAGGAAACAGACTGAGAAACCAGAGTAAAAGTTTCCCCTGCAACCCGTTCCCTTTGTGCTAGATGAACGAACTTCTCTCCACATGCTCAGTTCTGAGAGATAAGTGTGTGTGAAAGCCGTAATTCATCTAGCTTGTTGGGAACACAAAGATTCTTTTCAGTTGTAAACTCCACTCCATACATATATAAGGGGAGGTACAAGCTCCAACTCGGATTTACAGTGAAAACTGCAGGAACTTCAAACCGGCACTAGTAAACAGACTGAGAAACCAGAGTAAAAGTTTCTCCTGCAACCCGTTCCCTTTGTGCTAGATGAACGAATGTCTCTCCACATGCTCAGTTCTGAGAGATAAGTGTGTGTGAATGCCGTTCTTCACCTAGCTTATTGGGAACACAAAGATTCTTTTCAGTTGCAAACTCCACTCCATATATATATATGGGGAGGTACTAGCTCCAACTCGGTTTTACAGTGAAAACTGCAGGAACTTCAAACCGGCACTAGGAAACAGACTGAGAAACCAGAGTAAAAGTTTCTCCTGCAACCCATTCCCTTTGTGCTAGATGAACGAACGTCTCCCCACATGCTGAGTTCTGAGAGAAAGTGTGTGTGAAAGCAGTCCTTCACCCAGCTTGTTGGGAACACAAAGTTTCTTTTCAGTTGCAAACTCCACTCCATACACATATAAGGGGAGGTACTAGCTCCAACTCGGTTTTACAGTGAAAACTGCAGGAACTTCCAACCGGCACTAGGAAACAGACTGAGAAACCAGAGTAAAAGTTTCTCCAGCAACCCATTCCCTTTGTGCTAGATGAACGAACGTCTCCCCACATGCTGAGTTCTGAGAGATAAGTGTGTGTGAAAGCCGTACTTCACCAAGCTTGTTGGGAACACAAAGTTTCTTTTCAGTTGCAAACTCCACTCCATACACATATAACGGTAGGTACTAGCTCCAACTCGGTTTTACAGTGAAAACTGCAGGAACTTCAATCCGGCACTAGGAAACAGACTTAGAAACCGGAGTAAAAGTTTCTCCTGCAACCCGTTCCCTTTGTGCTAGATGAACGAAGGTCTTTCCACATGCTCATTTCTGAGAGATAAGTGTGTGTGAAAGCCGTCCTTCACCTAGCTTGTTGGGAACACAAAGTTTCTTTTCAGTTGCAAACGCCACTCCATACATATATATGGGAGGTACTAGCTCCACCTCGATTTTACAGTGATAACTGCAGGAACTTCAAACCGGCACTAGGAAACAGACTGAGAAACCAGAGTAAATGTTTCTCCTGCAACCCTTTCCCTTTGTGCTAGATGAACGAACGTCTCTCCTCATGCTGAGTTCTGAGAGATAAGTGTGTGTGAAAGCCTTCCTTCACCTAGCTTGTTGGGAACACAAAGTTTCTTTTCAGTTGCAAACTCCTCTCCATACATACATATGGGGAGGTACTAGCTCCAAACCGGTTTTACAGTGAAAAATGCAGGAACTTCAAACCGGCACTAGGAAACAGACTGAGAAACCAGAGTAAAAGTTTCTCCTGCAACCCGTTCCCTTTGTGCTAGATGAACGAACGTCTCTCCACATGCTCATTTCTGAGAAATAATTGTGTGTGAAAGCCGTCCTTCACCTAGCTTGTTGGGAACACAAAGTTTCTTTTCAGTTGCAATCTCCACTCTATACATATATATGGGGAGGTACAAGCTCCAACTCGGTTTTCCAGTGAAAACTGCAGGAACTTCAAATCGGCACTAGGAAACAGACTGAGAAACCAGAGTAAAAGTTTCTCCTGCAACCCGTTCCCTTTGTGCTAGATGAACGAACGTCTCTCCACATGCTCAGTTCTGAGAGATAAGTGTGTGTGAAAGCCGTCCTTCACCTAGCTTGTTCGGAACACAAAGTTTCTTTTCAGTTGCAAACTCCACTCCATACATATATATGGGGATGTTCTAGCTCCAACTCGGTTTTACAGTGAAAACTGCAGGAACTTCAAACCGGCACTAGGAAACAGTCTGAGAAACCAGAGTAAAATTTTCTACTGCAAACCGTTCCATTTGTGCTAGATGAACGAACGATTCTCCACATGCTCAGTTCTGAGAGATAAGTGTGTGTGAAAGCCGTCCTTCACCTAGCTTGTTGGGAACACAAAGTTTCTTTTCATTTGCAAACTCCTCTCCATACATATATATGGGGAGGTACTAGTTCCAACTCGGTTTTACAGTGAAAACTGCAGGAACTTCAAGCCGACACTAGGAAACTGACTGAGAAACTAGAGTAAAGTTTCTCCTGCAAACCGTTCCCATTGTGCTAGATGAACGAACGTCTCTCCACAGGCTAAGTTCTGAGAGATAAGTGTGTGTGAAAGCATTACTTCACCTAGCTTCTTGGGAACACAAAGTTTCTTTTCAGATGCAAACTCCACCCCATACATATATATGGGGAGGTACTAGCTCCAACCCGGTTTTACAGTGAAAACTGCAGGGACTACAAACCGGCATAAGAAACAGACTGAGAAACCAGAGTAAAAATTTCTCCTGCAACCCGATCCCTTTTTCCTAGATGAACGAACGTCTCTCCACATGCTCAGTTCTGAGAAATAAGTGTGTGTGAAAGCCGTAATTCACCTAGCTTGTTGGGAACACAAAGATTTTTCAGTTGCAAACTCCACTCCATACATATATAAGGGGGGTACAAGCTCCAACTCGGTTTTACAGTGAAAACTACAGGAACTTCAAACCGGCACTAGGAAACAGACTGAGAAACCAGAGTAAAAATTTCTCCTGCTACCCGTTTCCTTTGTGTTAGATGAACGAACCTCTCTCCACATGCTCAGTTCTGAGAGATAAGTGTGTGTGAAAGCCGGCATTCAAATAGCTTGTTGGGAACACAAAGTTTCTTTTCAGTTGCAAACTCCACTCCATACGTATATATGGGGAGGTACTAGCTCCAACCCGGTTTTACAGTGAAAACTGCAGGAACTTCAAACCGGCACTAGGAAACAGACTGAGAAACCAGAGTAAAAGTTTCTCCTGCAACCCGTTCCCTTTGTCCTAGATGAACGAACGTCTCTCCACAGGCTCAGTTCTGAGACATAAGTGTGTGTGAAAGCCGTCCTTCACCTAGCTTGTTGGGAACACAAAGTTTCTTTTCAGCTGCAAACTCCACTCCATACATATATATGGGGAGGTACTAGCTCCAACTCGGTTTTACAGTGAAAACAGCAGGAACTTAAAACTGGCACTAGGAAACAGACTGAGAAACCAGAGTAAAAGTTTTTCCTGCAACCCGTTCCCTTTGTGCTAGATGAACGAACGTCTCTCCACATGCTCAGTTCTGAGTGATAAGTGAGTGTGAAAGCCGTCCTTCACCTAGCTTGTTGGGAACACAAAGTTTCTTTTCAGTTGCAAACTCCACTCCATACTTATATATGGGGAGGTTCTAGCTCCAACACGGTTTTACAGTGAAAACTGCAGGAACTTCAAACCGGCACTTGGAAACAGACTGAGAAACCAGAGTAAAAGTTTCCCCTGCAACCCGTTCCCTTTGTGCTAGATGAACGAACGTCTCACCACATGCTCAGTTCTGAGAGATAAGTGTGTGTGAAAGCCGTAATTCATCTAGCTTGTTGGGAACACAAAGTTTCTTTTCAGTTGTAAACTCCACTCCATACATATATATGGTGAGGTACAAGCTCCAACTCGGTTTTACAGTGAAAACAGCAGGAACTTAAAACCGGCACTAGGAAACAGACTGAGAAACCAGAGTAAAAGTTTTTCCTCCAACCCTTTCCCTTTGTGCTAGATGAACGAATGTCTCTCCACATGCTCAGTTCTGAGAGATAAGTGTGTGTGAATGCCGTTCTTCACCTAGCTTATTGGGAACACAAAGATTCTTTTCAGTTGCAAACTCCTCTCCATACATATATATGGGGAGGTACTAGCTCCAACTCGGTTTTACAGTGAAAACTGCAGGAACTTCAAACCGGCACTAGGAAACAGACTGAGAAACCAGAGTAAAAGTTTCTCCTGCAACCCATTCCCTTTGTGCTAGA
Source organism: Camelus bactrianus (assembly GCF_048773025.1). Taxonomy (NCBI): domain Eukaryota; kingdom Metazoa; phylum Chordata; class Mammalia; order Artiodactyla; family Camelidae; genus Camelus; species Camelus bactrianus. The sequence continues at coordinate 200,813 of NW_027413954.1, read as the reverse complement.
TGAACGAACGTCTCCCCACATGCTGAGTTCTGAGAGAAAGTGTGTGTGAAAGCAGTCCTTCACCCAGCTTGTTGGGAACACAAAGTTTCTTTTCAGTTGCAAACTCCACTCCATACACATATAAGGGGAGGTACTAGCTCCAACTCGGTTTTACAGTGAAAACTGCAGGAACTTCCAACCGGCACTAGGAAACAGACTGAGAAACCAGAGTAAAAGTTTCTCCAGCAACCCATTCCCTTTGTGCTAGATGAACGAACGTCTCCCCACATGCTGAGTTCTGAGAGATAAGTGTGTGTGAAAGCCGTACTTCACCAAGCTTGTTGGGAACACAAAGTTTCTTTTCAGTTGCAAACTCCACTCCATACACATATAACGGTAGGTACTAGCTCCAACTCGGTTTTACAGTGAAAACTGCAGGAACTTCAATCCGGCACTAGGAAACAGACTTAGAAACCGGAGTAAAAGTTTCTCCTGCAACCCGTTCCCTTTGTGCTAGATGAACGAAGGTCTTTCCACATGCTCATTTCTGAGAGATAAGTGTGTGTGAAAGCCGTCCTTCACCTAGCTTGTTGGGAACACAAAGTTTCTTTTCAGTTGCAAACGCCACTCCATACATATATATGGGAGGTACTAGCTCCACCTCGATTTTACAGTGAAAACTGCAGGAACTTCAAACCGGCACTAGGAAACAGACTGAGAAACCAGAGTAAATGTTTCTCCTGCAACCCTTTCCCTTTGTGCTAGATGAACGAACGTCTCTCCTCATGCTGAGTTCTGAGAGATAAGTGTGTGTGAAAGCCTTCCTTCACCTAGCTTGTTGGGAACACAAAGTTTCTTTTCAGTTGCAAACTCCTCTCCATACATACATATGGGGAGGTACTAGCTCCAAACCGGTTTTACAGTGAAAAATGCAGGAACTTCAAACCGGCACTAGGAAACAGACTGAGAAACCAGAGTAAAAGTTTCTCCTGCAACCCGTTCCCTTTGTGCTAGATGAACGAACGTCTCTCCACATGCTCATTTCTGAGAAATAATTGTGTGTGAAAGCCGTCCTTCACCTAGCTTGTTGGGAACACAAAGTTTCTTTTCAGTTGCAATCTCCACTCTATACATATATATGGGGAGGTACAAGCTCCAACTCGGTTTTCCAGTGAAAACTGCAGGAACTTCAAATCGGCACTAGGAAACAGACTGAGAAACCAGAGTAAAAGTTTCTCCTGCAACCCGTTCCCTTTGTGCTAGATGAACGAACGTCTCTCCACATGCTCAGTTCTGAGAGATAAGTGTGTGTGAAAGCCGTCCTTCACCTAGCTTGTTCGGAACACAAAGTTTCTTTTCAGTTGCAAACTCCACTCCATACATATATATGGGGATGTTCTAGCTCCAACTCGGTTTTACAGTGAAAACTGCAGGAACTTCAAACCGGCACTAGGAAACAGTCTGAGAAACCAGAGTAAAATTTTCTACTGCAAACCGTTCCCTTTGTGCTAGATGAACGAACGATTCTCCACATGCTCAGTTCTGAGAGATAAGTGTGTGTGAAAGCCGTCCTTCACCTAGCTTGTTGGGAACACAAAGTTTCTTTTCATTTGCAAACTCCTCTCCATACATATATATGGGGAGGTACTAGTTCCAACTCGGTTTTACAGTGAAAACTGCAGGAACTTCAAGCCGACACTAGGAAACTGACTGAGAAACTAGAGTAAAGTTTCTCCTGCAAACCGTTCCCATTGTGCTAGATGAACGAACGTCTCTCCACAGGCTAAGTTCTGAGAGATAAGTGTGTGTGAAAGCTTTACTTCACCTAGCTTCTTGGGAACACAAAGTTTCTTTTCAGATGCAAACTCCACCCCATACATATATATGGGGAGGTACTAGCTCCAACCCGGTTTTACAGTGAAAACTGCAGGGACTACAAACCGGCATAAGAAACAGACTGAGAAACCAGAGTAAAAATTTCTCCTGCAACCCGATCCCTTTTTCCTAGATGAACGAACGTCTCTCCACATGCTCAGTTCTGAGAAATAAGTGTGTGTGAAAGCCGTAATTCACCTAGCTTGTTGGGAACACAAAGATTTTTCAGTTGCAAACTCCACTCCATACATATATATGGGGAGGTACAAGCTCCAACCCGGTTTTACAGTGAAAATTGCAGGAACTTCAAACAGCACTAGGAAACAGACTGAGAAACCAGAGAAAAGTTTCTCCTGCAACCCGTTTCCTTTGTGCTAGATGAACGAACGTCTCTCCACATGCTCAGTTCTGAGAGATAAGTGTGTGTGAAAGCCGTAATTCACCTAGCTTCTTGGGAACACAAAGTTTCTTTTCAGTTGCAAATTCCACTCCATAAATATATAAGGGGGGTACAAGCTCCAACTCGGTTTTACAGTGAAAACTGCAGGAACTTCAAACCGGCACTAGGAAACAGACTGAGAAACCAGAGTAAAAGTTTCTCCTGCAACCCGTTCCCTTTCTGCTAGATGAACGAACCTCTCTCCACATGCTCAGTTCTGAGAGATAAGTGTGTGTGAAAGCCGTAATTCACATTGCTTGTTGGGAACACAAAGTTTCTTTTCAGTTGCAAACTCCACTCCTTACATATATAAGGGGAGGTACTAGCTCCAACTCGGTTTTACAGTGAAAACTGCAGGAACTTCAAACCGGCACTAGGAAACAGACTGAGAAACCAGAGTAAAAGTTTCTCCTGCAACCCGTTCCCTTTGTGCTAGATGAACGAACGTCTCTCCACATGCTCAGTTCTGAGAGATAAGTGTGTGTGAAATCCGTAATTCACCTAGTTGTTGGGAACACAAAGTTTCTTTTCAGTTGCAAATTCCACTCCATACATATATAAGGGGGGTACAAGCTCCAACTCGGTTTTACAGTGAAAACTACAGGAACTTCAAACCGGCACTAGGAAACAGACTGAGAAACCAGAGTAAAAGTTTCTCCTGCAACCCGTTCCCTTTGTGCTAGATGAACGAACGTCTCTCCACAGGCTCAGTTCTGAGACATAAGTGTGTGTGAAAGCCGTCCTTCACCTAGCTTGTTGGGAACACAAAGTTTCTTTTCATCTGCAAACTCCACTCCATACATATATATGGGGAGGTACTAGCTCCAACTCGGTTTTACAGTGAAAACAGCAGGAACTTAAAACTGGCACTAGGAAACAGACTGAGAAACCAGAGTAAAAGTTTTTCCTGCAACCCGTTCCCTTTGTGCTAGATGAACGAACGTCTCTCCACATGCTCAGTTCTGAGTGATAAGTGAGTGTGAAAGCCGTCCTTCACCTAGCTTGTTGGGAACACAAAGTTTCTTTTCAGTTGCAAACTCCACTCCATACTTATATATGGGGAGGTTCTAGCTCCAACACGGTTTTACAGTGAAAACTGCAGGAACTTCAAACCGGCACTTGGAAACAGACTGAGAAACCAGAGTAAAAGTTTCTCCTGCAACCCGTTCCCTTTGTGCTAGATGAACGAACGTCTCACCACATGCTCAGTTCTGAGAGATAAGTGTGTGTGAAAGCCGTAATTCATCTAGCTTGTTGGGAACACAAAGTTTCTTTTCAGTTGTAAACTCCACTCCATACATATATATGGTGAGGTACTAGCTCCAACTCGGTTTTACAGTGAAAACAGCAGGAACTTAAAACCGGCACTAGGAAACAGACTGAGAAACCAGAGTAAAAGTTTTTCCTCCAACCCTTTCCCTTTGTGCTAGATGAACGAACGTCTCTCCACATGCTCAGTTCTGAGTGATAAGTGAGTGTGAAAGCCGTCCTTCACCTAGCTTGTTGGGAACACAAAGTTTCTTTTCAGTTGCAAACTCCACTCCAAACTTATATATGGGGAGGTTCTAGCTCCAACTCGGTTTTACAGTGAAAACTGCAGGAACTTCAAACCGGCACTAGGAAACAGACTGAGAAACCAGAGTAAAAGTTTCCCCTGCAACCCGTTCCCTTTGTGCTAGATGAACGAACGTCTCTCCACATGCTCAGTTCTGAGAGATAAGTGTGTGTGAAAGCCGTAATTCATCTAGCTTGTTGGGAACACAAAGTTTCTTTTCAGTTGTAAACTCCACTCCATACATATATAAGGGGAGGTACAAGCTCCAACTCGGATTTACAGTGAAAACTGCAGGAACTTCAAACCGGCACTAGGAAACAGACTGAGAAACCAGAGTAAAAGTTTCTCCTGCAACCCGTTCCCTTTGTGCTAGATGAACGAATGTCTCTCCACATGCTCAGTTCTGAGAGATAAGTGTGTGTGAAAGCCGTTCTTCACCTAGCTTATTGGGAACACAAAGATTCTTTTCAGTTGCAAACTCCACTCCATACATATATATGGGTAGGTACTAGCTCCAACTCGGTTTTACAGTGAAAACTGCAGGAACTTCAAAACGGCACTAGGAAACAGACTGAGAAACCAGAGTAAAAGTTTCTCCTGCAACCCATTCCCTTTGTGCTAGATGAACGAACGTCTCCCCACATGCTGAGTTCTGAGAGAAAGTGTGTGTGAAAGCCGTCCTTCACCCAGCTTGTTGGGAACACAAAGTTTCTTTTCAGTTGCAAACTCCACTCCATACACATATAAGGGGAGGTACTAGCTCCAACTCGGTTTTACAGTGAAAACTGCAGGAACTTCAAAACGGCACTAGGAAACAGACTGAGAAAGCAGAGTAAAAGTTTCTCCTGCAACCCGTTCCCTTTGTGCTAGATGAACGAACGTCTCCCCACATGCTGAGTTCTGAGAGAAATTGTGTGTGAAAGCCGTCCTTCACCCAGCTTGTTGGGAACACAAAGTTTCTTTTCAGTTGCAATCTCCACTCCATACACATATAAGGGGAGGTACTAGCTCCAACTCGGTTTTACAGTGAAAACTGCAGGAACTTCAAACCGGCACTAGGAAACAGACTGAGAAACCAGAGTAAAAGTTTCTCCTGCAAACCGTTCCCTTTGTGCTAGATGAACGAACGTCTTTCCACATGCTCATTTCTGAGAGATAAGTGTGTGTGAAAGCCGTCCTTCACCTAGCTTGTTGGGAACACAAAGTTTCTTTTCAGTTGCAAACGCCACTCCATACATATATATGGGGAGGTACTAGCTCCACCTCGATTTTACAGTGAAAACTGAAGGAACTTCAAACCGGCACTAGGAAACAGACTGAGAAACCAGAGTAAAAGTTTCTCCTGCAACCCGTTCCCTTTGTGCTAGATGAACGAACGTCTCTCCTCATGCTGAGTTCTGAGAGATAAGTGTGTGTGAAAGCCTTCCTTCACCTAGCTTGTTGGGAACACAAAGTTTCTTTTCAGTTGCAAACTCCTCTCCATACATACATATGGGGAGGTACTAGCTCCAAACTGGTTTTACAGTGAAAACTGCAGGAACTTCAAACCGGCACTAGGAAACAGACTGAGAAACCAGAGTAAAAGTTTCTCCTGCAACCCGTTCCCTTTGTGCTAGATGAACGAACGTCTCTCCACATGCTCATTTCTGAGAAATAATTGTGTGTGAAAGCCGTCCTTCACCTAGCTTGTTGGGAACACAAAGTTTCTTTTCAGTTGCAATCTCCACTCTATACATATATATGGGGAGGTACAAGCTCCAACTCGGTTTTCCAGTGAAAACTGCAGGAACTTCAAACCGGCACTAGGAAACAGACTGAGAAACCAGAGTAAAAGTTTCTCCTGCAACCCGTTCCCTTTGTGCTAGATGAACGAAAGTCTCTCCACATGCTCAGTTCTTAGAGATAAGTGTGTGTGAAAGCCGTAATTCACCTAGCTTGTTGGGAACACAAAGTTTCTTTTCAGTTGCAAACTCCAATCCATACATATATATGGGGAGGTACTAGCTCCAACCCAGTTTTACAGTGAAAACTGCAGGAACTTCAAACCGGCACTAGGAAACAGACTGAGAAACCAGAGTAAAAGTTTCTCCTGCAACCCGTTCCCTTTTTGCTAGATGAACGAACGTCTCTCCACATGCTCAGTTCTGAGAGATAAGTGTGTGTGAAAGGCGTAATTCACCTAGCTTGTTGGGAACACAAAGTTTCTTTCAGTTGCAAATTCCACTCCATACAAATATAAGGGGAGGTACAAGCAACAACTCGGTTTTACAGTGAAAACTGCAGGAACTTCAAACCGGCACTAGGAAACAGACTGAGAAACCAGAGTAAAAGTTTCTAGTTGAAACATGTTCCCTTTGTGCTACATGAACGAACGTCTCTCCACATGCTCAGTTCTGAGAGATAAGTGTGTGTGAAAGCCGTCCTTCACCTAGCTTGTTGGGAACACAAAGTTTCTTTTCAGTTGCAAACTCCACTCCATACATATATATGGGGAGGTTCTAGCTCCAACTCGGTTTTACAGTGAAAACTGCAGGAACATCAAACCGGCACTAGGAAACAGTCTGAGAAACCAGAGTAAAATTTTCTACTGCAAACCGTTCCCTTTGAGCTAGATGAACGAACGTCTCTCCACATGCTCAGTTCTGAGAGATAAGTGTGTGTGAAAGCCGTCCTTCACCTAGCTTGTTGGGAACACAAAGTTTCTTTTCATTTGCAAACTCCTCTCCATACATATATATGGGGAGGTACTAGTTCCAACTCTGTTTCACAGTGAAAACTGCAGGAACTTCAAACCGACACTAGGAAACAGACTGAGAAACTAGAGTAAAGTTTCTCCTGCAAACCGTTCCCTTTGTACTAGATGAACGAACGTCTCTCCACAGGCTCAGTTCTGAGAGATAAGTGTGTGAGAAAGCTTTCCTTCACCTAGCTTCTTGGGAACACAAAGTTTCTTTTCAGATGCAAAATCCACCCCATACATATATATGGGGAGATACTAGCTCCAACCCGGTTTTACAGTGAAATCTGCAGGGACTACAAACCGGCATAAGAAACAGCCTGAGATACCAGAGTAAAAATTTCTCCTGCAACCCGTTCCCTTTTTGCTAGATGAACGAACGTCTCTCCACATGCTCAGTTCTGAGAAATAAGTGTGTGTTAAAGCCGTAATTCACCTAGCTTGTTGGGAACACAAAAATTTTTCAGTTGCAAACTCCACTCCATACATATATATGGGGAGGTACTAGCTCCAACCCGGTTTTACAGTGAAAACTGCAGGAACTTCAAACCGGCACTAGGAAGCAGACTGAGAAACCAGAGTAAAAGTTTCTCCTGCAACCCGTTCCCTTTGTGCTAGATGAACGAACGTCTCTCCACATGCTCAGTTCTGAGAGATAAGTGTGTGTGAAAGCCATAATTCACCTAGCTTGTTGGGAACACAAAGTTTCTTTTCAGTTGCAAACTCCACTCCATACATATATATGGGGAGGTACTAGTTCCAACCCGGTTTTACAGTGAAAACTGCAGGAACTTCAAACCGGCACTAGGAAACAGACTGAGAAACCAGAGTAAAAGTTTCTCCTGCAACCCGTTCCCTTTTTGCTAGATGAACGAACGTCTCTCCACATGCTCAGTTCTGAGAGATAAGTGTGTGTGAAAGCCGTAATTCACATAGCTTCTTGGGAACACAAAGGTTCTTTTCAGTTGCAAATTCCACTCCATACAAATATAAGGGGAGGTACAAGCAACAACTCGGTTTTACAGTGAAAACTGCAGGAACTTCAAACAGGCACTAGGAAACAGACTGAGAAACCAGAGTAAAAGTTTCTCCTGCAACCCGTTCCCTTTGTGCTACATGAACGAACGTCTCTCCACATGCTCAGTTATGAGAGATAAGTGTGTGTGAAAGCCGTCCTTCAACTAGCTTGTTGGGAACACAAAGTTTCTTTTCTGTTGCAAAATCCACTCCATACATGTATATGGGGAGGTACTATTTCCAACCCGGTTTTACAGTGAAAACTGCAGGAACTTCAAACCGGCACTAGGAAACAGTCTGAGAAACCAGAGTAAAATTTTCTACTGCAAACCGTTCCCTTTGTTCTAGATGAACGAACGTCTCTCCCCAGGCTCAGTTCTGAGAGATAAGTGTGTGGGAAAGCCGTCCTTCAAGTAGCTTGTTGGGAACACAAAGTTTCTTTTCAGTTGCCAACTACACTCCATACATATATATGTGGAGGTACAAGCTCCAACCCGGTTTTACAGTGAAAACTGCAGGAACTACACACCGGCACTAGGAAACAGACTGAGAAACCAGAGTAAAAGTTTCTCCTGCAACCCGTTCCCTTTGTGCTAGATGAACGAACGTCTCTCCACATGCTCAGTTCTGAGCGATAAGTGTGTTTGAAAGCCGTCCTTCAAGAAGCTTGTTGGGAACACAAAGTTTCTTTTCATTTGCAAACTCCTCTCCATACATATATATGGGGAGGTACTAGTTCCAACTCGGTTTTACAGTGAAAACTGCAGGAACTTCAAACCGACACTAGGAAACAGACTGAGAAACTAGAGTAAAGTTTCTCCTGCAACCCGTTCCCTTTGTGCTAGATGAACGAACGTCTCTCCACAGGCTCAGTTCTGAGAGATAAGTGTGTGTGAAAGCCTTACTTCACATAGCTTGTTGGGAACACAAAGTTTCTTTTCAGTTGCAAACTCCACTCCATACATATATATGGGAAGGTACAAGCTCCAACTCCGGTTTACAGTGAAAACTGTAGGAAATTCAAACCGGCACTAGGAAACAGACTGAGAAACCAGAGTAAAAGTTTCTACTGCAACCCGTTCCATTTGTGCTAGATGAACGAACGTCTCTCCACATGCTCAGTTCTGAGAGTTAAGTGTGTGTGAAAGCCGTCCTTCACCTAGCTTGTTGGGAACACAAAGTTTCTTTTCAGTTGCAAACTCCACTCCATACATATATATGGGGAGGTTCTAGCTCCAACTCGGTTTTACAGTGAAAACTGCAGGAACTTCAAACCGGCACTAGGAAACAGTCTGAGAAACCAGAGTAAAATTTTCTACTGCAAACCGTTCCCTTTGAGCTAGATGAACGAACGTCTCTCCACATGCTCAGTTCTGAGAGATAAGTGTGTGTGTGAAAGCCGACCTTCACCTAGCTTGTTGGGAACACAAAGTTTCTTTTCATTTGCAAACTCCTCTCCATACATATATATGGGGAGGTACTAGTTCCAACTCGGTTTTACAGTGAAAACTGCAGGAACTTCAAACCGACACTAGGAAACAGACTGAGAAACTAGAGTAAAGTTTCTCCTGCAAACCTTTCCCTTTGTACTAGATGAACGAACGTCTCTCCACAGGCTCAGTTCTGAGAGATAAGTGTGTGAGAAAGCTTTCCTTCAACTAGCTTCTTGGGAACACAAAGTTTCTTTTCAGATGCAAACTCCACCCCATACATATATATGGGGAGGTACTAGCTCCAACCCGGTTTTACAGTGAAAACTGCAGGAACTTCAAACCGGCACTAGGAAACAGACTGAGAAACCAGAGTAAATGTTTCTCCTGCAACCCGTTCCCTTTGTGCTAGATGAACGAACGTCTCTCCACATGCTCATTTCTGAGAAATAATTGTGTGTGAAAGCCGTCCTTCACCTAGCTTGTTGGGAACACAAAGTTTCTTTTCAGTTGCAATCTCCACTCTAAACATATATATGGGGAGGTACAAGCTCCAACTCGGTTTTCCAGTGAAAACTGCAGGAACTTCAAACCGGCACTAGGGAACAGACTGAGAAACCAGAGTAATAGTTTCTCCTGCAACCCGTTCCCTTTGTGCTAGATGAACGAACGTCTCTCCACATGCTCAGTTCTGAGAGATAAGTGTGTGTGAAAGCCATAATTCACCTAGCTTGTTGGGAACACAAAGTTTCTTTTCAGTTGCAAACTCCATTCCATACATATATATGGGGAAGTACTAGTTCCAACCCGGTTTTACAGTGAAAACTGCAGGAACTTCAAACCGGCACTAGGAAACAGACTGAGAAACCAGAGTAAAAGTTTCTCCTGCAACCCGTTCCCTTTTTGCTAGATGAACGAACGTCTCTCCACATGCTCAGTTCTGAGAGATAAGTGTGTGTGAAAGCCGTAATTCACATAGCTTCTTGGGAACACAAAGTTTCTTTTCTGTTGCAAATTCCACTCCATACAAATATAAGGGGAGGCACAAGCAACAACTCGGTTTTACAGTGAAAACTGCATGAACTTCAAACAGGCACTAGGAAACAGACTGAGAAACCAGAGTAAAAGTTTCTCCTGCAACCCGTTCCCTTTGTGCTAGATGAACGAACGTCTCTCCACATGCTCAGTTATGAGAGATAAGTGTGTGTGAAAGCCGTCCTTCCCCTAGCTTGTTGGGAACACAAAGTTTCTTTTCTGTTGCAAACTCCACTCCATACATGTATATGGGGAGGTACTATTTCCAACCCTGTTTTACAGTGAAAACTGCAGGAACTTCAAACCGGTACTAGGAAACAGTCTGAGAAACCAGAGTAAAATTTTCTACTGCAAACCGTTCCCTTTGTTCTAGATGAACGAACGTCTCTCCACATGCTCAGTTCTGAGAGATAAGTGTGTGTGAAAGCCGTCCTTCATCTAGCTTGTTGGGAACACAAAGTTTCTTTTCATTTGCAAACTCCTCTCCATACATATATATGGGGAGGTACTAGTTCCAACTCGGTTTTACAGTGAAAACTGCAGGAACTTCAAACCGACACTAGGAAACAGACTGAGAAACTAGAGTAAAGTTTCTCCTGCAACCCGTTGCCTTTGTGCTAGATGAACGAACGTCTCTCCACAGGCTCAGTTCTGAGAGATAAGTGTGTGTGAAAGCCTTCCTTCACCTAGCTTGTTGGGAACACAAAGTTTCTTTTCAGTTGCAAACTCCACTCCATACATATATATGGGAAGGTACAAGCTCCAACTCCGGTTTACAGTGAAAACTGTAGGAAATTCAAACCGGCACTAGGAAACAGACTGAGAAACCAGAGTAAAAGTTTCTCCTGCAACCCGTTCCCTTTGTGCTAGATGAACGAACGTCTCTCCACATGCTCAGTTCTGAGAGATAAGTGTGTGGGTAAGCCGTGCTTCAAGTAGCTTGTTGGGAACACAAAGATTCTTTTCAGTTGCCAACTACACTCCATACATATATATGGGGAGGTACAAGTTCCAACCCGGTTTTACAGTGAAAACTGCAGGAACTACACACCGGCACTAGGAAACAGACTGAGAAACCAGAGTAAAAGTTTCTCCTGCAACCCGTTCCCTTTGTGCTAGATGAACGAACGTCTCTCCACATGCTCAGTTCTGAGCGATAAGTGTGTTTGAAAGCCGTCCTTCAAGAAGATTGTTGGGAACACAAAGTTTCTTTTCAGTTGCCAAATCCACTCCATACATATATATGGGGAGGTACTAGCTCCAACCCAGTTTTACAGTGAAAACTGCAGGAACTTCAAACCGGCACTAGGAAACAGACTGAGAAACCAGAGTAAAAGTTTCTCCTGCAACCAGTTCCATTTGTGCTAGATGAACGAACGTCTCTCCACATGCTCAGTTCTGAGAGAAAATTGTGTGTGAAAGCCGTCCTTTACCTAGCTTGTTGGGAACACAAAGTTTCTTTTCAGTTGCAAACTCCACTCCATACGTATATATGGGGAGGTAGTAGCTCCAACACGGTTTTACAGGGAAAATTGCAGGAACTTCAAACCGGCACTAGGAAACACACTGAGAAACCAGAGTAAAAGTTTCTACTGCAACCCGTTCCATTTGTGCTAGATGAACGAACGTCTCTCCACATGCTCAGTTCTGAGAGTTAAGTGTGTGTGAAAGCCGTCCTTCACCTAGCTTGTTGGGAACACAAAGTTTCTTTTCAGTTGCAAACTCCAATCCATACATTTATATGGGGAGGTACTAGCTCCAACTCGGTTTTACAGTGAAAACTGCAGGAACTTCAAACCGGCACTAGGAAACAGACTGAGAAACCAGAGTAAAAGTTTCTCCTGCAACGCGTTCCTTTTGTGCTAGATGAACGAACGTCTCTCCACATTCTCAGTTCTGAGAGATAAGTGTGTGTGAAAGCTGTCCTTCACCTAGCTTGTTGGGAACACAAAGTTTCTTTTCAGTTGCAAACTCCACTCCATACATATATATAGGGAGGTACTAGCTCCAACCCGGTTTTACAGTGAAAACTGCAGGAACTTCAAACCGGCACTAGGAAACAGACTGAGAAACCAGAGTAAAAGTTTTTCCTGCAACCCGTTCCCTTTGTGATAGATGAACGAACGTCTCTCCACATGCTCACTTCTGAGAGATAAGTGTGTGAGAAAGCCGTCCTTCACCTAGCTTGTTGGGAACACAAAGTTTCTTTCCAGTTGCAAACTCCTCTCCATACATATATATGGGGAGGTACTAGCTCCAATTGGTTTTACAGTGAAAACTGCAGGAACTTCAAACCGGCACTAGGAAACAGACTGAGAAACCAGAGTAAAAGTTTCTCCTGCAACCCGGTCCCTTTGTGCTAGATGAACGAACGTCTCTCCACATGCTCAGTTCTGAGAGCTAAGTGTGTGTGAAAGCCGTCCTTCACCTAGCTTGTTGGGAACACAAAGTTTCTTTTCAGTTGCAAACTCCACTCCATACATATATATGGGGAGGTACAAGCTCCAACTCCGTTTTACAGTGAAAACTGCAGGAACTTCAAACCGGCACTAGGAAAGAGTCTGAGAAACCAGAGTAAAAGTTTCTCCTGCAACAGGTTCCGTTTGTGCTAGATGAACGAACGTCTCTCCACATGCTCAGTTCTGAGAGATAAGTGTGTGTGAAAGCCGTCCTTCACCTAGCTTGTTGGGAACACAAAGTTTCTTTTCAGTTGCAAACTCCACTCCATACATATATATGGGGAGGTACTAGCTCCAACTCGGTTTTAAAGTGAAAAGTGCAGGAATTTCAAACCGGCACTAGGAAACAGACTGAGAAACCAGAGTAAAAGTTTCTCCTGCAACCCGTTCCCTTTGTGCTAGATGAACGAACGTCTCTCCACATGCTCAGTTCTGAGAGATAAGTGTGTGTGAAAGCCGTCCTTCACCAAGGTTGTTGGGAACACAAAGTTTCTTTTCAGTTGCAAACTCCAATCCATACATATATATGGGGAGGTACTAGCTCCACCACGGGTTTACAGTGAAAACTGCAGGAACTTCAAACCGGCACTAGGAAACAGACTGAGAAACCAGAGTAAAAGTTTCCCCTGCAACCCGTTCCATTTGTGCTAGATGAACGAACGCCTCTCCACATGCTCAGTTCTGAGAGATAAGTGTGTGTGAAAGCCGTCCTTCACCTAGCTTGTTGGGAACACAAAGTTTCTTTTTAGTTGCAAAATCCACTCCATACATGTATATGGGGCAGTACTAGCTCCAACTCGGTTTTACAGTGAAAACTGCAGGAACTTCAAACCGGCACTAGGAAACAGACTGAGAAACCAGAGTAAAAGTTTCTCCTGCAACCCGTTCCTTTTGTGCTAGATGAACGAACGTCTCTCCACATTCTCAGTTCTGAGAGATAAGTGTGTGTGAATGCTGTCCTTCACCTAGCTTGTTGGGAACACAAAGTTTCTTTTCAGTTGCAAACTCCACTCCATACATATATATAGGGTGGTACTAGCTCCAACCATGTTTTACAGTGAAAACTGCAGGAACTTCAAACCGGCACTAGGAAACAGACTGAGAAACCAGAGTAAAAGTTTCTCCTGCAACCCGTTCCCTTTGTGCTAGATGAACGAACGTCTCTCCACATGCTCAGTTCTGAGAGATAATTGTGTGAGAAAGCCGTCCTTCACCTAGCTTGTTGGGAACACAAAGTTTTTTTCCAGTTGCAAACTCCACTCCATACATATATATGGGGAGGTACTAGCTCCAACTCGGTTTTACAATGAAAACTGCAGGAACTTCAAACCGGCACTAGGAAACAGACTGAGAAACCAGAGTAAAAGTTTCTTCTGCAACCCGTTCCCTTTGTGCTAGATGAACGAACGTCTCTCCACATGCTCAGTTCTGAGAGCTAAGTGTGTGTGAAAGCCGTCCTTCACCTAGCTTGTTGGGAACACAAAGTTTCTTTTCAGTTGCAAACTCCACTCCATACATATATATGGGGAGGTACAAACTCCAACTCCGTTTTACAGTGAAAACTGCAGGAACTTCAAACCGGCACTAGGAAACAGACTGAGAAACCAGAGTAAATGTTTCTCCTGCAACAGGTTCCCTTTGTGCTAGATGAACGAACGTCTCTCCACATGCTCAGTTCTGAGAGATAATTGTGTGTGAAAGCCGCCTTAAAGTAGCTTGTTGGGAACACAAATTTTCTTTTCAGTTGCCAACTCCACACCATACATATATATGGGGAGGAACTAGCTCCAACCCGATTTTACAGTGAAAACTGCAGGAACTACAAACTGGCACTAGGAAACAGACTGAGAAACCAGAGTAAAAGTTTCTCCTGCAACCCGTTCCCTTTGTGCTAGATGAACGAACGTCTCTCCACATGCTCAGTTCTGAGAAATAAGTGTGTGTGAAAGCCGTCCTTCACCTAGCTTGTTGGGAACACAAAGATTCTTTTCAGTTGCAAACTCCACTCCATACATATATATGGGGAGGTACAATTTCCAAACCGGTTTTACAGTGAAAACTGCAGGAACTTCAAACCGGCACTAGGAAACAGACTGAGAAACCAGAGTAAAAGTTTCTCCTGCAACCCGTTCCCTTTATGCTAGATGAACGAACGTCTCTCCACATGCTCAGTTCTGAGAGATAAGTGTGTGTGAAAGCCGTCCTTCACCTAGCTTGTTGGGAACACAAAGTTTCTTTTCATTTGCAAACTCCTTTCCATACATATATATGGGGCGGTACTAGCTCCAACCCGGTTTTACAGTGAAAACTGCAGGAACTTCAAACCGGCACTAGGAAACAGACTGAGAAACCAGAGTAAAAGTTTCTCCTGCAACCCGTTCCCATTGTGCTAGATGAACGAACGTCTCTCCACATGCTCAGTTCTGAGAGATAAGTGTGTGTGAAAGCCGTCCTTCACCTAGCTTGTTGGGAACACAAAGTTTCTTTTCAGTTGCAAACTCCACTCCATACATATATATGGGGAGGTACTAGCTCCAACCCTGTTTTACAGTGAAAACTGCAGGAACTTCAAACCGGCACTAGGAAACAGACTGAGAAACCAGAGTAAAAGTTTCTCCTGCAACTCGTTCCCTTTGTGCTAGATGAACGAACGTCTCTCCACATGCTCAGTTCTGAGAGATAATTGTGTGTGAAAGCCGTCCTTCACCTAGCTTGTTGGGAACACAAAGTTTCTTTTCAGTTGCAAACTCCACTCCATATATGTATATGGGGCAGTACTAGCTCCAACTCGGTTTTACAGTGAAAACTGCAGGAACTTCAAACCGGCACTAGGAAACAGACTGAGAAACCAGAGTAAAAGTTTCTCCTGCAACCCGTTCCCTTTGTGCTAGATGAACGAACGTCTCTCCACATGCTCAGTTCTGAGAGATAAGTGTGTGAGAAAGCCGTCCTTCACCTAGCTTGTTGGGAACACAAAGTTTCTTTCCAGTTGCAAACTCCACTCCATACATATATATAGGGAGGTACTAGCTCCAACTCGGTTTTACAGTGAAAACTGCAGGAACTTCAAACCGGCACTAGGAAACAGACTGAGAAACCAGAGTAAAAGTTTCTCCTGCAACCCGTTCCCTTTATGCTAGATGAACGAACGTCTCTCCACATGCTCAGTTCTGAGAGATAAGTGTGTGTGAAAGCCGTCCTTCACCTAGCTTGTTGGGAACACAAAGTTTCTTTTCATTTGCAAACTCCTTTCCATACATATATATGGGGCGGTACTAGCTCCAACCCGGTTTTACAGTGAAAACTGCAGGAACTTCAAACCGGCACTAGGAAACAGACTGAGAAACCAGAGTAAAAGTTTCTCCTGCAACCCGTTCCCATTGTGCTAGATGAACGAACGTCTCTCCACATGCTCAGTTCTGAGAGATAAGTGTGTGTGAAAGCCGTCCTTCACCTAGCTTGTTGGGAACACAAAGTTTCTTTTCAGTTGCAAACTCCACTCCATACATATATATGGGGAGGTACTAGCTCCAACCCTGTTTTACAGTGAAAACTGCAGGAACTTCAAACCGGCACTAGGAAACAGACTGAGAAACCAGAGTAAAAGTTTCTCCTGCAACTCGTTCCCTTTGTGCAAGATGAACGAACGTCTCTCCACATGCTCAGTTCTGAGAGATAAGTGTGTGTGAAAGCCGTCCTTCATCTAGCTTGTTGGGAACACAAAGTTTCTTTTCAGTTGCAAACTCCACTCCATACATATATATGGGGAGGTACTAGCTCCAACTCGGTTTTACAGTGAAAACTGCAGGAACTTCAAACCGGCACTAGGAAACAGACTGAGAAACCAGAGTAAAAGTTTCTCCTGCAACCCGTTCCCTTTGTGCTAGATGAACGAACGTCTCTCCACATGCTCAGTTCTGAGAGATAATTGTGTGTGAAAGCCGTCCTTCACCTAGCTTGTTGGGAACACAAAGTTTCTTTTCAGTTGCAAACTCCACTCCATATATGTATATGGGGCAGTACTAGCTCCAACTCGGTTTTACAGTGAAAACTGCAGGAACTTCAAACCGGCACTAGGAAACAGACTGAGAAACCAGAGTAAAAGTTTCTCCTGCAACCCGTTCCCTTTGTGCTAGATGAACGAACGTCTCTCCACATGCTCAGTTCTGAGAGATAAGTGTGTGAGAAAGCCGTCCTTCACCTAGCTTGTTGGGAACACAAAGTTTCTTTCCAGTTGCAAACTCCACTCCATACATATATATAGGGAGGTACTAGCTCCAACTCGGTTTTACAGTGAAAACTGCAGGAACTTCAAACCGGCACTAGGAAACAGACTGAGAAACCAGAGTAAAAGTTTCTCCTACAACCCGGTCCCTTTGTGCTAGATGAACGAACGTCTCTCCACATGCTCAGTTCTGAGAGATAAGTGTGTGTGAAAGCCGTCCTTCACCTAGCTTGTTGGGAACACAAAGTTTCTTTTCAGTTGCAAACTCCACTCCATACATATATATGGGGAGGTACTAGCTCCAACTCGGTTTTACAGTGAAAACTGCAGGAACTTCAAACCGGCACTAGGAAACAGACTGAGAAACCAGAGTAAAAGTTTCTCCTGCAACGCGTTCCTTTTGTGCTAGATGAACGAACGTCTCTCCACATTCTCATTTCTGAGAGATAAGTGTGTGTGAAAGCTGTCCTTCACCTAGCTTGTTGGGAACACAAAGTTTCTTTTCAGTTGCAAACTCCACTCCATACATATATATAGGGAGGTACTAGCTCCAACCCGGTTTTACAGTGAAAACTGCAGGAACTTCAAACCGGCACTAGGAAACAGACTGAGAAACCAGAGTAAAAGTTTTTCCTGCAACCCGTTCCCTTTGTGATAGATGAACGAACGTCTCTCCACATGCTCAGTTCTGAGAGATAAGTGTGTGAGAAAGCCGTCCTTCACCTAGCTTGTTGGGAACACAAAGTTTCTTTCCAGTTGCAAACTCCACTCCATACATATATATGGGGAGGTACTAGCTCCAACTCGGTTTTACAGTGAAAACTGCAGGAACTTCAAACCGGCACTAGGAAAGAGACTGAGAAACCAGAGTAAAATTTTCTCCTGCAACAGTTTCCGTTTGTGCTAGATGAACGAACGTCTCTCCACATGCTCAGTTCTGAGAAATAAGTGTGTGTGAAAGCCGTCCTTCACCTAGCTTGTTGGGAACACAAAGTTTCTTTTCAGTTGCAAACTCCACTCCATAAATATATATGGGGAGGTACTATCTCCAACTCGCTTTTAAAGTGAAAACTGCAGGAATTTCAAACCGGCACTAGGAAACAGACTGAGAAACCAGAGTAAAAGTTTCTCCTGCAAACCGTTCCCTTTGTGCTAGATGAACGAACGTCTCTCCACATGCTCAGTTCTGAGAGATAAGTGTGTGTGAAAGCCTTCCTTCACCTAGCTTGTTGAGAACACAAAGTTTCTTTTCAGTTGCAAACTCCAATCCATACATATATATGGGGAGGTACTAGCTCCACCACGGGTTTACAGTGAAAACTGCAGGAACTTCAAACCGGCACTAGGAAACAGACTGAGAAACCAGAGTAATAGTTTCCCCTGCAACCCGTTCCATTTGTGCTAGATGAACGAACGTCTCTCCACATGCTCAGTTCTGAGAGATAAGTGTGTGTGAAAGCCGTCCTTCACCTAGCTTGTTGGGAACACAAAGTTTCTTTTTAGTTGCAAACTCCACTCCATACATATATATGGGGAGGTACAAGCTCCAACTCGGTTTTACAATGAAAACTGCAGGAACTTCAAACCGGCACTAGGAAACAGACTGAGAAACCAGAGTAAAAGTTTCTCCTGCAACCCGTTCCCTTTGTGCTAGATGAACGAACGTCTCTCCACATGCTCAGTTCTGAGAGCTAAGTGTGTGTGAAAGCCGTCCTTCACCTAGCTTGTTGGGAACACAAAGTTTCTTTTCAGTTGCAAACTCCACTCCATACATATATATGGGGAGGTACAAACTCCAACTCCGTTTTACAGTGAAAACTGCAGGAACTTCAAACCGGCACTAGGAAACAGACTGAGAAACCAGAGTAAATGTTGCTCCTGCAACAGGTTCCCTTTGTGCTAGATGAACGAACGTCTCTACACATGCTCAGTTCTGAGAGATAATTGTGTGTGAAAGCCGCCTTCAAGTAGCTTGTTGGGAACACAAAGTTTCTTTTCAGTTGCCAACTCCACTCCATACATATATATGGGGAGGAACTAGCTCCAACCCGATTTTACAGTGAAAACTGCAGGAACTACAAACTGGCACTAGGAAACAGACTGAGAAACCAGAGTAAAAGTTTCCCCTGCAACCCGTTCCCTTTGTGCTAGATGAACGAACGTCTGTCCACATGCTCAGTTCTGAGAGATAAGTGTGTGTGAAAGCCGTCCTTCACCTAGCTTGTTGGGAACACAAAGATTCTTTTCAGTTGCAAACTCCACTCCATACATATATATGGGGAGGTACAAGTTCCAAACCGGTTTTACAGTGAAAACTGCAGGAACTTCAAACCGGCACTAGGAAACAGACTGAGAAACCAGAGTAAAAGTTTCTCCTGCAACACGTTCCCTTTATGCTAGATGAACGAACGTCTCTCCACATGCTCAGTTCTGAGAGATAAGTGTGTGTGAAAGCCGTCCTTCACCTAGCTTGTTGGGAACACAAAGTTTCTTTTCAGTTGCAAACTCCTTTCCATACATATATATGGGGAGGTACTAGCTCCAACCCGGTTTTACAGTGAAAACTGCAGGAACTTCAAACCGGCACTAGGAAACAGACTGAGAAACCAGAGTAAAAGTTTCTCCTGCAACCCGTTCCATTTGTGCTAGATGAACGAACGTCTCTCCACATGCTCAGTTCTGAGAGATAAGTGTGTGTGAAAGCCGTCCTTCACCTAGCTTGTTGGGAACACAAAGTTTCTTTTCAGTTGCAAACTCCACTCCATACGTATATATGAAGAGGTACTAGCTCCAACTCGGTTTTACAGTGAAAACTGCAGGAACTTCAAACCGGCACTAGGAAACAGACTGAGAATCCAGAGAAAAAGTTTCCCCTGCAACCCGTTCCCTTTGTGCTAGATGAACGAACGTCTCTCCACATGCTCAGTTCTGAGAGATAAGTGTGTGTGAAAGCCGTCCTTCACCTAGCTTGTTGGGAACACAAAGTTTCTTTTCAGTTGCAAACTCCACTCCATACATATATATGGGGAGGTACTAGCTCCAACCCTGTTTTACAGTGAAAACTGCAGGAACTTCAAACCGGCACTAGGAAACAGACTGAGAAACCAGAGTAAAAGTTTCTCCTGCAACTCGTTCCCTTTGTGCAAGATGAACGAACGTCTCTCCAAATGCTCATTTCTGAGAGATAAGTGTGTGTGAAAGCCGTCCTTCATCTAGCTTGTTGGGAACACAAAGTTTCTTTTCAGTAGGAAACTCCACTCCATACATATATATGGGGAGTTACTAGCTCCACCTGGGTTTTACAGTGAAAACTGCAGGAACTTCAAACCGGCACTAGGAAACAGACTGAGAAACCAGAGTAAAAGTTTCACCTGCAACCCGTTCCCTTTGTGCTAGATGAACGAACGTCTCTCCACATGCTCAGTTCTGAGAGATAAGTGTGTGTGAAAGCCGTCCTTCACCTAGCTTGTTGGGAACACAAAGTTTCTTTTCAGTTGCAAACTCCAATCCATATATGTATATGGGGCAGTACTAGCTCCAACTCGGTTTTACAGTGAAAACTGCAGGAACTTCAAACCGGCACTAGGAAACAGACTGAGAAACCAGAGTAAAAGTTTCTCCTGCAACCCGTTCCCTTTGTGCTAGATGAACGAACGTCTCTCCACATGCTCAGTTCTGAGAGATAAGTGTGTGAGAAAGCCGTCCTTCACCTAGCTCTTGGGAACACAAAGTTTCTTTCCAGTTGCAAACTCCAATCCATACATATATATAGGGAGGTACTAGCTCCAACTCGGTTTTACAGTGAAAACTGCAGGAACTTCAAACCGGCACTAGGAAACAGACTGAGAAACCAGAGTAAAAGTTTCTCCTACAACCCGGTCCCTTTGTGCTAGATGAACGAACGTCTCTCCACATGCTCAGTTCTGAGAGATAAGTGTGTGGGAAAGCCGTCCTTCACCTAGCTTGTTGGGAACACAAAGTTTCTTTTCAGTTGCAAACTCCACTCCATACATATATATGGGGAGGTACAAGCTCCAACTCCGTTTTACAGTGAAAACTGCAGGAACTTCAAACCGGCACTAGGAAACAGACTGAGAAACCAGAGTAAAAGTTTCTCCTGCAACAGGTTCCCTTTGTGCTAGATGAACGAACGTCTCTCCACATGCTCAGTTCTGAGAGATAATTGTGTGTGAAAGCCGCCTTCAAGTAGCTTGTTGGGAACACAAAGTTTCTTTTCAGTTGCCAACTCCACTCCATACATATATATGGGGAGGTACTAGCTCCAACCCGATTTTACAGTGAAAACTGCAGGAACTACAAACTGGCACTAGGAAACAGACTGAGAAACCAGAGTAAACGTTTCTCCTGCAACCCGTTCCCTTTGTGCTAGATGAACGAACGTCTCTCCACATGCTCAGTTCTGAGAGATAAGTGTGTGTGAAAGTCGTCCTTCACCAAGCTTGTTGGGAACACAAAGTTTCTTTTCAGTTGCAAACTCCACTCCATACATATATATGGGGAGGTACTAGCTCCAACCCTGTTTTACAGTGAAAACTGCAGGAACTTCAAACCGGCACTAGGAAACAGACTGAGAAACCAGAGTAAAAGTTTCTCCTGCAACCCGTTCCCTTTGTGCTAGATGAACGAACGTCTCTCCACATGCTCAGTTCTGAGAGATAAGTGTGTGTGAAAGCCTTCCTTCACCTAGCTTGTTGGGAACACAAAGTTTCATTTCAGTTGCAAACTCCACTCCATACATATATATGGGGAGGTACTAGCTCCAACCCTGTTTTACAGTGAAAACTGCAGGAAATTCAAACCGGCACTAGGAAACAGACTGAGAAACCAGAGTAAAAGTTTCTCCTGCAACCCGTTCCCTTTGTGCTAGATGAAAGAACGTCTCTCCACATGCTCAGTTCTGAGAGCTAAGTGTGTGTGAAAGCCGTCCTTCACCTAGCTTGTTGGGAACACAAAGTTTCTTTTCAGTTGCAAACTCCACTCCATACATATATATGGGGAGGTACAAGCTCCAACTCCGTTTTACAGTGAAAACTGCAGGAACTTCAAACCGGCACTAGGAAACAGACTGAGAAACCAGATTAAATGTTTCTCCTGCAACAGGTTCCCTTTGTGCTAGATGAACGAACGTCTCTCCACATGCTCAGTTCTGAGTGATAATTGTGTGTGAAAGCCGCCTTCAAGTAGCTTGTTGGGAACACAAAGTTTCTTTTCAGTTGCCAACTCCACTCCATACATATATATGGGGAGGTACTAGCTCCAACCCGATTTTACAGTGAAAACTGCAGGAACTACAAACTGGCACTAGGAAACAGACTGAGAAACCAGAGTAAACGTTTCTCCTGCAACCCGTTCCCTTTGTGCTAGATGAACGAACGTCTCTCCACATGCTCAGTTCTGAGAGATAAGTGTGTGTGAAAGCCGTCCTTCACCTAGCTTGTTGGGAACACAAAGTTTCTTTTCAGTTGCAAACTCCACTCCATACATATATATGGGGAGGTACTAGCTCCAACTCGGTTTTACAGTGAAAACTGCAGGAACTTCAAACCGGCACTAGGAAACAGACTGAGAAACCCGAGTAAAAGTTTCCCCTGCAACCCGTTCCCTTTGTGCTAGATGAACGAACGTCTCTCCACATGCTCAGTTCTGAGAGATAAGTGTGTGTGAAAGCCTTCCTTCACCTAGCTTGTTGGGAACACAAAGTTTCTTTTCAGTTGCAAACTCCAATCCATAAATATATATAGGGAGGTACTAGCTCCAACCCGGTTTTACAGTGAAAACTGCAGGAACTTCAAACCGGCACTAGGAAACAGACTGAGAAACCAGAGTAAAAGTTTCTCCTGCAACCCGTTCCCTTTGTGCTAGATGAACGAACGTCTCTCCACATGCTCAGTTCTGAGAGATAATTGTGTTTGAAAGCCGCCTTCAAGTAGCTTGTTGGGAACACAAAGTTTCTTTTCAGTTGCCAACTCCACTCCATACATATATATGGGGAGGTACTAGCTCCAACCCGATTTTACAGTGAAAACTGCAGGAACTACAAACTGGCACTAGGAAACAGACTGAGAAACCAGAGTAAACGTTTCTCCTGCAACCCGTTCCCTTTGTGCTAGATGAACGAACGTCTCTCCACATGCTCAGTTCTGAGAGATAAGTGTGTGTGAAAGCCATCCTTCACCTAGCTTCTTGGGAACACAAAGATTCTTTTCAGTTGCAAACTCCACTCCATACATATATATGGGGAGGTACAAGTTCCAAACCGGTTTTACAGTGAAAACTGCAGGAACTTCAAACCGGCACTAGGAAACAAACTGAGAAACCAGAGTAAAAGTTTCTCCTGCAACCCGTTCCCTTTATGCTAGATGAACGAACGTCTCTCCACATGCTCAGTTCTGAGAGATAATTGTGTGTGAAAGCCGTCCTTCACCTAGCTTGATGGGAACACAAAGTTTCTTTTCAGTTGCAAACTTCACTCCATACATATATATGGGGTGGTACTAGCTCCAAACCGGTTTTACAGTGAAAACTGCAGGAACTTCAAACCGGCACTAGGAAACAGACTGAGAAACCAGAGTAATAGTTTCTCCTGCAACCCGTTTCCTTTGTGCTAGATGAACGAACGTCTCTCCACATGCTCAGTTCTGAGAGATAAGTGTGTGTGAAATCCGTAATTCACCTAGCTTGTTGGGAACACAAAGTTTCTTTTCAGTTGCAAATTCCACTCCATACATATATAAGGGGGGTACAAGTTCCAACTCGGTTTTACAGTGAAAACTACAGGAAGTTCAAACCGGCAGTAGGAAACAGACTGAGAAACCAGAGTAAAAGTTTCTCCTGCAACCCGTTCCCTTTGTGCTAGATGAACGAACCTCTCTCCACATGCTCAGTTCTGAGAGATAAGTGTGTGTGAAAGCCGGCATTCACATAGCTTGTTGGGAACACAAAGTTTCTTTTCAGTTGCAAACTCCACTCCATACGTATATATGGGGAGGTACTAGCTCCAACCCGGTTTTACAGTGAAAACTGCAGGAACTTCAAACCGGCACTAGGAAACAGACTGAGAAACCAGAGTAAAAGTTTCTCCTGCAACCCGTTCCCTTTGTGCTAGATGAACGAACGTCTCTCCACAGGCTCAGTTCTGAGAGATAAGTGTGTGTGAATCCGTCCTTCACCTTGCTTGTTGGGAACACAAAGTTTCTTTTCAGCTGCAAACTCCACTCCATACATATATATGGGGAGGTACTAGCTCCAACTCGGTTTTACAGTGAAAACAGCAGGAACTTAAAACCGGCACTAGGAAACAGACTGAGAAACCAGAGTAAAAGTTTTTCCTGCAACCCGTTCCCTTTGTGCTAGATGAACGAACGTCTCTCCACATGCTCAGTTCTGAGTGATAAGTGTGTGTGAAAGCCGTCCTTCACCTAGCTTGTTGGGAACACAAAGTTTCTTTTCAGTTTCAAACTCCACTCCATACTTATATATGGGGAGGTTCTAGCTCCAACTCGGTTTTACAGTGAAAACTGCAGGAACTTCAAACCGGCACTAGGAAACAGACTGAGAAACCAGAGTAAAAGTTTCCCCTGCAACCCGTTCCCTTTGTGCTAGATGAACGAACGTCTCTCCACATGCTCAGTTCTGAGAGATAAGTGTGTGTGAAAGCCGTAATTCATCTAGCTTGTTGGGAACACAAAGTTTCTTTTCAGTTGTAAACTCCACTCCATACATATATAAGGGGAGGTACAAGCTCCAACTCGGATTTACAGTGAAAACTGCAGGAACTTCAAACCGGCACTAGGAAACAGACTGAGAAACCAGAGTAAAAGTTTCTCCTGCAACCCGTTCCCTTTGTGCTAGATGAACGAATGTCTCTCCACATGCTCAGTTCTGAGAGATATGTGTGTGTGAATGCCGTTCTTCACCTAGCTTATTGGGAACACAAAGATTCTTTTCAGTTGCAAATTCCACTCCATACATATATATGGGGAGGTACTAGCTCCAACTCGGTTTTACAGTGAAAACTGCAGGAACTTCAAACCGGCACTAGGAAACAGAATGAGAAACCAGAGTAAAAGTTTCTCCTGCAACCCATTCCCTTTGTGCTAGATGAACGAACGTCTCCCCACATGCTGAGTTCTGAGAGAAAGTGTGTGTGAAAGCCGTCCTTCACCCAGCTTGTTGGGAACACAAAGTTTCTTTTCAGTTGCAAACTCCACTCCATACACATATAAGGGGAGGTACTAGCTCCAACTCGGTTTTACAGTGAAAACAGCAGGAACTTCCAACCGGCAATAGGAAACAGACTGAGAAACCAGAGTAAAAGTTTCCCCAGTAACCCATTCCATTTGTGCTAGATGAACGAACGTCTCCCCACATGCTGAGTTCTGAGAGATAAGTGTGTGTGAAAGCCGTACTTCACCAAGCTTGTTGGGAACACAAAGTTTCTTTTCAGTTGCAAACTCCACTCCATACACATATAAGGGTAGGTACTAGCTCCAACTCGGTTTTACAGTGAAAACTGCAGGAACTTCAATCCGGCACTAGGAAACAGACTTAGAAACCAGAGTAAAAGTTTCTCCTGCAACCCGTTCCTTTTGTGCTAGATGAACGAACGTCTTTCCACATGCTCATTTCTGAGAGATAAGTGTGTGTGAAAGCCGTCCTTCACCTAGCTTGTTGGGAACACAAAGTTTCTTTTCAGTTGCAAACGCCACTCCATACATATATATGGGAGGTACTAACTCCACCTCGATTTTACAGTGAAAACTGCAGGAACTTCAAACCGGCACTAGGAAACAGACTGAGAAACCAGAGTAAAATTTTCTCCTGCAACCCGTTCCCTTTGTGCTAGATGAACGAACGTCTCTCCTCATGCTGAGTTCTGAGAGATAAGTGTGTGTGAAAGCCTTCCTTCACCTAGCTTGTTGGGAACACAAAGTTTCTTTTCAGTTGCAAACTCCTCTCCATACATACATATGGGGAGGTACTAGCTCCAAACCGGTTTTACAGTGAAAACTGCAGGAACTTCAAACCGGCACTAGGAAACAGACTGAGAAACCAGAGTAAAAGTTTCTCCTGCAACCCGTTCCCTTTGTGCTAGATGAACGAACGTCTCTCCACATGCTCATTTCTGAGAAATAATTGTGTGTGAAAGCCGTCCTTCACCTAGCTTGTTGGGAACACAAAGTTTCTTTTCATTTGCAATCTCCACTCTATACATATATATGGGGAGGTACAAGCTCCAACTCGGTTTTCCAGTGAAAACTGCAGGAACTTCAAAACGGCACTAGGAAACAGACTGAGAAACCAGAGTAAAAGTTTCTCCTGCAACCCGTTCCCTTTGTGCTAGATGAACGAACGTCTCTCCACATGCTAAGTTCTGAGAGGTAAGTGTGTGTGAAAGCCGTAATTCACCTAGCTTGTTGGGAACACAAAGTTTCTTTCAGTTGCAAATTCCACTCCATACAAATACAAGGGGAAGTACAAGCAACAACTCGGTTTTACAGTGAAAACTGCAGGAACTTCAAACCGGCACTAGGAAACAGACTGAGAAACCAGAGTAAAAGTTTCTAGTTGCAACCCGTTCCCTTTGTGCTACATGAACGAACGTCTCTCCACATGCTCAGTTCTGAGAGATAAGTGTGTGTGAAAGCCGTCCTTCACCTAGCTTGTTCGGAACACAAAGTTCCTTTTCAGTTGCAAACTCCACTCCATACATATATATGGGGATGTTCTAGCTCCAAATCGGTTTTACAGTGAAAACTGCAGGAACTTCAAACCGGCACTAGGAAACAGTCTGAGAAACCAGAGTAAAATTTTCTACTGCAAACCGTTCCCTTTGTGCTAGATGAACGAACGATTCTACACATGCTCAGTTCTGAGAGATAAGTGTGTGTGAAAGCCGTCCTTCACCTAGCTTGTTGGGAACACAAAGTTTCTTTTCATTTGCAAACTCCTCTCCATACATATATATGGGGAGGTACTAGTTCCAACTCGGTTTTACAGTGAAAACTGCAGGAACTTCAAACCGACACTAGGAAACAGACTGAGAAACTAGAGTAAAGTTTCTCCTGCAAACCGTTCCCTTTGTGCTAGATGAACGAACGTCTCTCCACAGGCTAAGTTCTGAGAGATAAGTGTGTGTGAAAGCTTTCCTTCACCTAGCTTCTTGGGAACACAAAGTTTCTTTTCAGATGCAAACTCCACCCCATACATATATATGGGGAGGTACTAGCTCCAACCCGGTTTTACAGTGAAAACTGCAGGGACTACAAACCGGCATAAGAAACAGACTGAGAAACCAGAGTAAAAGTTTCTCCTGCAACCCGTTCCCTTTGTGCTAGATGAACGAACGTCTCTCCACATGCTCATTTCTGAGAAATAATTGTGTGTGAATGCCGTCCTTCACCTAGCTTGTTGGGAACACAAAGTTTCTTTTCAGTTGCAATCTCCACTCTATACATATATATGGGGAGGTACAAGCTCCAACTCGGTTTTCCAGTGAAAACTGCAGGAACTTCAAACCGGCACTAGGAAACAGACTGAGAAACCAGAGTAAAAGTTTCTCCTGCAACCCGTTCCCTTTGTGCTAGATGAACGAACGTCTCTCCACATGCTCAGTTCTGAGAGATAAGTGTGTGTGAAAGCCGTAATTCACCTAGCTTGTTGGGAACACAGAGTTTCTTTTCACTTGCAAACTCCACTCCATACATATATATGGGGAGGTACTAGCTCCAACCCAGGTTTACAGTGAATACTGCAGGAACTTCAAACCGGCATTAGGATACAGACTGAGAAACCAAAGTAAATGTTTCTCCTGCAACCCGTTCCCTTTGTACTAGATGAACGAACGTCTCTCCACATGCTCAGTTCTGAGAGATAAGTGTGTGTGAAATCCGTAATTCACCTAGTTGTTGGGAACACAAAGTTTCTTTTCAGTTGCAAATTCCACTCCATACATATATAAGGGGGGTACAAGCTCCAACCCGGTTTTACACTGAAAACTACAGGAACTTCAAACCGGCACTAGGAAACAGACTGAGAAACCAGAGTAAAAGTTTCTCCTGCAACCCGTTCCCTTTGTGCTAGATGAACGAACCTCTCTCCACATGCTCAGTTCTGAGAGATAAGTGTGTGTGAAAGCCGGCATTCACATAGCTTGTTGGGAACACAAAGTTTCTTTTCAGTTGCAAACTCCACTCCATACGTATATATGGGGAGGTACTAGCTCCAACCCGGTTTTACAGTGAAAACTGCAGGAACTTCAAACCGGCACTAGGAAACAGACTGAGAAACCAGAGTAAAAGTTTCTCCTGCAACCCGTTCCCTTTGTGCTAGATGAACGAACGTCTCTCCACAGGCTCAGTTCTGAGACATAAGTGTGTGTGAAAGCCGTCCTTCACCTAGCTTGTTGGGAACACAAAGTTTCTTTTCAGCTGCAAACTCCACTCCATACATATATATGGGGAGGTACTAGCTCCAACTCGGTTTTACAGTGAAAACAGCAGGAACTTAAAACCGGCACTAGGAAACAGACTGAGAAACCAGAGTAAAAGTTTTTCCTGCAACCCGTTCCCTTTGTGCTAGATGAACGAACGTCTCTCCACATGCTCAGTTCTGAGTGATAAGTGAGTGTGAAAGCCGTCCTTCACCTAGCTTGTTGGGAACACAAAGTTTCTTTTCAGTTGCAAACTCCACTCCATACTTATATATGGGGAGGTTCTAGCTCCAACTCGGATTTACAGTGAAAACTGCAGGAACTTCAAACCGGCACTAGGAAACAGACTGAGAAACCAGAGAAAAAGTTTCCCCTGCAACCCGTTCCCTTTGTGCTAGATGAACGAAAGTCTCTCCACATGCTCAGTTCTGAGAGATAAGTGTGTGTGAAAGCCGTAATTCATCTAGCTTGTTGGGAACACAAAGTTTCTTTTCAGTTGTAAACTCCACTCCATACATATATAAGGGGAGGTACAAGCTCCAACTCGGATTTACAGTGAAAACTGCAGGAACTTCAAACCGGCACTAGGAAACAGACTGAGAAACCAGAGTAAAAGTTTCTCCTGCAACCCGTTCCTTTTTGCTAGATGAACGAACGTCTCTCCACATGCTCAGTTCTGAGAGATCAGTGTGTGTGAAAGCCATTCTTCACCTAGCTTATTGGGAACACAAAGATTCTTTTCAGTTGCAAACTCCACTCCATACATATATATGGGGAGGTACTAGCTCCAACTCGGTTTTACAGTGAAAACTGCAGGAACTTCAAAACGGCACTAGGAAACAGACTGAGAAACCAGAGTAAAAGTTTCTCCTGCAACCCATTCCCTTTGTGCTAGATGAACGAACGTCTCCCCACATGCTGAGTTCTGAGAGAAAGTGTGTGTGAAAGCCGTCCTTCACCCAGCTTGTTGGGAACACAAAGTTTCTTTTCAGTTGCAAACTCCGCTCCATTCACATATAAGGGGAGGTACTAGCTCGAACTCGGTTTTACAGTGAAAACTGCAGGAACTTCAAACCGGCACTAGGAAACAGACTGAGAAACCAGAGTAAAAGTTTCTCCTGCAACCCGTTCCCTTTGTGCTAGATGAACGAACGTCTTTCCACATGCTCATTTCTGAGAGATAAGTGTGTGTGAAAGCCGTCCTTCACCTAGCTTGTTGGGAACACAAAGTTTCTTTTCAGTTGCAAACGCCACTCCATACATATATATGGGGAGGTACTAGCTCCACCTCGATTTTACAGTGAAAACTGCAGGAACTTCAAACCGGCACTAGGAAACAGACTGAGAAACCAGAGTAAAAGTTTCTCCTGCAACCCGTTCCCTTTGTGCTAGATGAACGAACGTCTCTCCTCATGCTGAGTTCTGAGAGATAAGTGTGTGTGAAAGCCTTCCTTCACCTAGCTTGTTGGGAACACAAAGTTTCTTTTCAGTTGCAAACTCCTCTCCATACATACATATGGGGAGGTACTTGCTCCAAACTGGTTTTACAGTGAAAACTGCAGGAACTTCAAACCGGCACTAGGAAACAGACTGAGAAACCAGAGTAAAAGTTTCTCCTGCAACCCGTTCCCTTTGTGCTAGATGAACGAACGTCTCTCCACATGCTCATTTCTGAGAAATAATTGTGTGTGAAAGCCGTCCTTCACCTAGCTTGTTGGGAACACAAAGTTTCTTTTCAGTTGCAATCTCCACTCTATACATATATATGGGGAGGTACAAGCTCCAACTCGGTTTTCCAGTGAAAACTGCAGGAACTTCAAACCGGCACTAGGAAACAGACTGAGAAACCAGAGTAAAAGTTTCTCCTGCAAACCGTTCCCTTTGTGCTAGATGAATGAACGTCTCTCCACATGCTCAGTTCTGAGAGATAAGTGTGTGTGAAAGCCGTAATTCACCTAGCTTGTTGGGAACACAAAGTTTCTTTTCAGTTGCAAACTCCACTCCATACATATATATGGGGAGGTACTAGTTCCAACCCGGTTTTACAGTGAAAACTGCAGGAACTTCAAACCGGCACTAGGAAACAGACTGAGAAACCAGAGTAAAAGTTTCTCCTGCAACCCGTTCCCTTTTTGCTAGATGAACGAACGTCTCTCCACATGCTCAGTTCTGAGAGATAAGTGTGTGTGAAAGGCGTAATTCACCTAGCTTGTTGGGAACACAAAGTTTCTTTCAGTTGCAAATTCCACTCCATACAAATATAAGGGGAGGTACAAGCAACAACTCGGTTTTACAGTGAAAACTGCAGGAACTTCAAACCGGCACTAGGAAACAGACTGAGAAACCAGAGTAAAAGTTTCTAGTTGCAACCCTTTCCCTTTGTGCTACATGAACGAACGTCTCTCCACATGCTCAGTTCTGAGAGATAAGTGTGTGTGAAAGCCGTCCTTCACCTAGCTTGTTCGGAACACAAAGTTTCTTTTCAGTTGCAAACTCCACTCCATACATATATATGGGGAGGTTCTAGCTCCAACTCGGTTTTACAGTGAAAACTGCAGGAACTTCAAACCGGCACTAGGAAACAGTCTGAGAAACCAGAGTAAAATTTTCTACTGCAAACCGTTCCCTTTGAGCTAGATGAACGAACGTCTCTCCACATGCTCAGTTCTGAGAGATAAGTGTGTGTGAAAGCCGTCCTTCACCTAGCTTGTTGGGAACACAAAGTTTCTTTTCATTTGCAAACTCCTCTCCATACATATATATGGGGAGGTACTAGTTCCAACTCGGTTTTACAGTGAAAACTGCTGGAACTTCAAACCGACACTAGGAAACAGACTGAGAAACTAGAGTAAAGTTTCTCCTGCAAACCTTTCCCTTTGTTCTAGATGAACGAACGTCTCTCCACACGCTCAGTTCTGAGAGATAAGTGTGTGAGAAAGCTTTCCTTCACCAAGCTTCTTGGGAACACAAAGTTTCTTTTCAGATGCAAACTCCACCCCATACATATATATGGGGAGGTACTAGCTCCAACCCTGTTTTACAGTGAAAACTGCAGGAACTTCAAACCGGCACTGGGAAACAGACTGAGAAACCAGAGTAAAAGTTTCTCCTGCAACCCATTCCCTTTTTGCTAGATGAACGAACGTCTCTCCACATGCTCATTTCTGAGAAATAATTGTGTGTGAAAGCCGTCCTTCACCTAGCTTGTTGGGAACACAAAGTTTCTTTTCAGTTGCAATCTCCACTCTATACATATATATGGGGAGGTACAAGCTCCAACTCGGTTTTCCAGTGAAAACTGCAGGAACTTCAAACCGGCACTAGGAAACAGACTGAGAAACCAGAGTAAAAGTTTCTCCTGCAACCCGTTCCCTTTGTGCTAGATGAACGAAAGTCTCTCCACATGCTCAGTTCTGAGAGATAAGTGTGTGTGAAAGCCATAATTCACCTAGCTTGTTGGGAACACAAAGTTTCTTTTCAGTTGCAAACTCCACTCCATACATATATATGGGGAGGTACTAGTTCCAACCCAGTTTTACAGTGAAAACTGCAGGAACTTCAAACCGGCACTAGGAAACAGACTGAGAAACCAGAGTAAAAGTTTCTCCTGCAACCCGTTCCCTTTTTGCTAGATGAACGAACGTCTCTCCACATGCTCAGTTCTGAGAGATAAGTGTGTGTGAAAGCCGTAATTCACATAGCTTCTTGGGAACACAAAGTTTCTTTTCAGTTGCAAATTCCACTCCATACAAATATAAGGAGAGGTACAAGCAACAACTCGGTTTTACAGTGAAAACTGCAGGAACTTCAAACAGGCACTAGGAAACAGACTGAGAAACCAGAGTAAAAGTTTCTCCTGCAACCCGTTCCCTTTGTGCTACATGAACGAACGTCTCTCCACATGCTCAGTTATGAGAGATAAGTGTGTGTGAAAGCCGTCCTTCACCTAGCTTGTTGGGAACACAAAGCTTCTTTTCTGTTGCAAACTCCTCTCCATACATATATATGGGGAGGTACTAGTTCCAACTCGGTTTTACAGTGAAAACTGCAGGAACTTCAAACCGACACTAGGAAACAGACTGAGAAAATACAGTAAAGTTTCTCCTGCAAACCGTTCCCTTTGTGCTAGATGAACGAACGTCTCTCCACAGGCTCAGTTCTGAGAGATAAGTGTGTGTGAAAGCCTTCCTTCACCTAGCTTGTTGGGAACACAAAGTTTCTTTTCAGTTGCAAACTCCACTCCATACATATATATGGGAAGGTACAAGCTCCAACTCCGGTTTACAGTGAAAACTGCAGGAAATTAAAACCGGCACTAGGAAACAGACTGAGAAACCAGAGTAAAAGTTTCTCCTGCAACCCGTTCCCTTTGTGCTAGATGAACGAACGTCTCTCCACATGCTCAGTTCTGAGAGATAAGTGTGTGGGAAAGCCGTCCTTCAAGTAGCTTGTTGGGAACACAAAGTTTCTTTTCAGTTGCCAACTACACTCCATAAATATATATGGGGAGGTACAAGCTCCAAACCGGTTTTACAGTGAAAACTGCAGGAACTACACACCGGCACTAGGAAACAGACTGAGAAACCAGAGTAAATGTTTCTCCTGCAACCCGTTCCCTTTGTGCTAGATGAACGAACGTCTCTCCACATGCTCAGTTCTGAGCGATAAGTGTGTTTGAAAGCCGTCCTTCAAGAAGCTTGTTGGGAACACAAAGTTTCTTTTCAGTTGCCAAATCCACTCCATACATATATATGGGGAGGTACTAGCTCCAACCCAGTTTTACAGTGAAAACTGCAGGAACTTCAAACCGGCACTAGGAAACAGACTGAGAAACCAGAGTAAAAGTTTCTCCTGCAACCCGTTCCATTTGTGCTAGATGAACGAACGTCTCTCCACATGCTCAGTTCTGAGAGTTAAGTGTGTGTGAAAGCCGTCCTTCACCTAGCTTGTTGGGAACACAAAGTTTCGTTTCACTTGCAAACTCCACTCCATACATATATATGGGGAGGTACAAGCTCCAACTCGGTTTTCCAGTGAAAACTGCAGGAACTTCAAACCGGCACTAGGAAACAGACTGAGAAACCAGAGTAAAAGTTTCTCCTGCAACCCGTTCCCTTTGTGCTAGATGAACGAAAGTCTCTCCACATGCTCAGTTCTGAGAGATAAGTGTGTGTGAAAGCCATAATTCACCTAGCTTGTTGGGAACACAAAGTTTCTTTTCAGTTGCAAACTCCACTCCATACATATATATGGGGAGGTACTAGTTCCAACCCAGTTTTACAGTGAAAACTGCAGGAACTTCAAACCGGCACTAGGAAACAGACTGAGAAACCAGAGTAAAAGTTTCTCCTGCAACCCGTTCCCTTTGTGCTACATGAACGAACGTCTCTCCACATGCTCAGTTATGAGAGATAAGTGTGTGTGAAAGCCGTCCTTCACCTAGCTTGTTGGGAACACAAAGTTTCTTTTCTGTTGCAAACTCCTCTCCATACATATATATGGGGAGGTACTAGTTCCAACTCGGTTTTACAGTGAAAACTGCAGGAACTTCAAACCGACACTAGGAAACAGACTGAGAAAATAGAGTAAAGTTTCTCCTGCAAACCGTTCCCTTTGTGCTAGATGAACGAACGTCTCTCCACAGGCTCAGTTCTGAGAGATAAGTGTGTGTGAAAGCCTTCCTTCACCTAGCTTGTTGGGAACACAAAGTTTCTTTTCAGTTGCAAACTCCACTCCATACATATATATGGGAAGGTACAAGCTCCAACTCCGGTTTACAGTGAAAACTGCAGGAAATTAAAACCGGCACTAGGAAACAGACTGAGAAACCAGAGTAAAAGTTTCTCCTGCAACCCGTTCCCTTTGTGCTAGATGAACGAACGTCTCTCCACATGCTCAGTTCTGAGAGATAAGTGTGTGGGAAAGCCGTCCTTCAAGTAGCTTGTTGGGAACACAAAGTTTCTTTTCAGTTGCCAACTACACTCCATAAATATATATGGGGAGGTACAAGCTCCAAACCGGTTTTACAGTGAAAACTGCAGGAACTACACACCGGCACTAGGAAACAGACTGAGAAACCAGAGTAAATGTTTCTCCTGCAACCCGTTCCCTTTGTGCTAGATGAACGAACGTCTCTCCACATGCTCAGTTCTGAGCGATAAGTGTGTTTGAAAGCCGTCCTTCAAGAAGCTTGTTGGGAACACAAAGTTTCTTTTCAGTTGCCAAATCCACTCCATACATATATATGGGGAGGTACTAGCTCCAACCCAGTTTTACAGTGAAAACTGCAGGAACTTCAAACCGGCACTAGGAAACAGACTGAGAAACCAGAGTAAAAGTTTCTCCTGCAACCCGTTCCATTTGTGCTAGATGAACGAACGTCTCTCCACATGCTCAGTTCTGAGAGTTAAGTGTGTGTGAAAGCCGTCCTTCACCTAGCTTGTTGGGAACACAAAGTTTCGTTTCACTTGCAAACTCCACTCCATACATATATATGGGGAGGTTCTAGCTCCAACTCGGTTTTACAGTGAAAACTGCAGGAACTTCAAACCGGCACTAGGAAACAGTCTGAGAAACCAGAGTAAAATTTTCTACTGCAAACCGTTCCCTTTGAGCTAGATGAACGAACGTCTCTCCACATGCTCAGTTCTGAGAGATAAGTGTGTGTGAAAGCCTTCCTTCACCTAGCTTGTTGGGAACACAGAGTTTCTTTTCATTTGCAAACTCCTCTCCATACATATATATGGGGAGGTACTAGTTCCAACTCGGTTTTACAGTGAAAACTGCAGGAACTTCAAACCGACACTAGGAAACAGACTGAGAAACAATAGTAAAGTTTCTCCTGCAAACCGTTCCCTTTGTACTAGATGAACGAACGTCTCTCCACAGGCTCAGTTCTGAGAGATAAGTGTGTGAGAAAGCTTTCCTTCACCTAGCTTCTTGGGAACACAAAGTTTCTTTTCAGATGCAAACTCCACCCCATATATATATATGGGGAGGTACTAGCTCCAACCCGGTTTTACACTGAAAACTGCAGGGACTACAAACCGGCATAAGAAACAGACTGAGAAACCAGAGTAAAAATATCTCCTGCAACCCGTTCCCTTTTTGCTAGATGAACGAACGTCTCTCCACATGCTCAGTTCTGAGAAATAAGTGTGTGTGAAAGCCGTAATTCACCTAGCTTGTTGGGAACACAAAGATTTTTCAGTTGCAAACTCCACTCCATACATATATATGGGGAGGTACTAGCTCCAACCCGGTTTTACAGTGAAAACTGCAGGAACTTCAAACCGGCACTAGGAAACAGACTGAGAAACCAGAGTAAAAGTTTCTCCTGCAAACCGTTCCCTTTGTGCTAGATGAACGAACGTCTCTCCACATGCTCAGTTCTGAGAGATAAGTGTGTGTGAAAGCCATAATTCACCTAGCTTGTTGGGAACACAAAGTTTCTTTTCAGTTGCAAACTCCACTCCATACATATATATGGGGAGGTACTAGTTCCAACCCGGTTTTACAGTGAAAACTGCAGGAACTTCAAACCGGCACTAGGAAACAGACTGAGAAACCAGAGTAAAAGTTTCTCCTGCAACCCGTTCCCTTTTTGCTAGATGAACGAACGTCTCTCCACATGCTCAGTTCTGAGAGATAAGTGTGTGTGAAAGCCGTAATTGACATAGCTTCTTGGGAACACAAAGTTTCTTTTCAGTTGCAAATTCCACTCCATACAAATATAAGGGGAGGTACAAGCAACAACTCGGTTTTACAGTGAAAACTGCATGAACTTCAAACAGGCACTAGGGAACAGACTGAGAAACCAGAGTAAAAGTTTCTCCTGCAACCCGTACCCTTTGTGCTACATGAACGAACGTCTCTCCACATGCTCAGTTCTGAGAGATAAGTGTGTGGGAAAGCCGTCCTTCAAGTAGCTTGTTGGGAACACAAAGTTTCTTTTCAGTTGCCAACTACACTCCATACATATATATGGGGAGGTACAAGCTCCAACCCGGTTTTACAGTGAAAACTGCAGGAACTACACACCGGCACTAGGAAACAGACTGAGAAACCAGAGTAAAAGTTTCTCCTGCAACCCGTTCCATTTGTGCTAGATGAACGAACGTCTCTCCACATGCTCAGTTCTGAGAGAAAAGTGTGTGTGAAAGCCGCCCTTTACCTAGCTTGTTGGGAACACAAAGTTTCTTTTCAGTTGCAAACTCCACTCCATACATATATATGGGGAGGTAGTAGCTCCAACACGGTTTTACAGGGAAAATTGCAGGAACTTCAAACCGGCAGTAGGAAACACACTGAGAAACCAGAGTAAAAGTTTCTCCTGCAAACCGTTCCCTTTGTGCTAGATGAACGAACGTCTCTCCACATGCTCAGTTCTGAGAGATAAGTGTGTGTGAAAGCCGTCCTTCACCTAGCTTGTTGGGAACACAAAGTTTCTTTTCAGTTGCAAACTCCCCTCCATACATATATATGGGGAGGTACTAGTTCCAACCCAGTTTTACAGTGAAAACTGCAGGAACTTCAAACCGGCACTAGGAAACAGACTGAGAAACCAGAGTAAAAGTTTCTCCTGCAACCCGTTCCCTTTTTGCTAGATGAACGAACGTCTCTCCACATGCTCAGTTCTGAGAGATAAGTGTGTGTGAAAGCCGTAATTCACATAGCTTCTTGGGAACACAAAGTTTCTTTTCAGTTGCAAATTCCACTCCATACAAATATAAGGGGAGGTACAAGCAACAACTCGGTTTTACAGTGAAAACTGCAGGAACTTCAAACAGGCACTAGGAAACAGACTGAGAAACCAGAGTAAAAGTTTCTCCTGCAACCCGTTCCCTTTGTGCTACATGAACGAACGTCTCTCCACATGCTCAGTTATGAGAGATAAGTGTGTGTGAAAGCCGTCCTTCACCTAGCTTGTTGGGAACACAAAGTTTCTTTTCTGTTGCAAACTCCTCTCCATACATATATATGGGGAGGTACTAGTTCCAACTCGGTTTTACAGTGAAAACTGCAGGAACTTCAAACCGACACTAGGAAACAGACTGAGAAAATAGAGTAAAGTTTCTCCTGCAAACCGTTCCCTTTGTGCTAGATGAACGAACGTCTCTCCACAGGCTCAGTTCTGAGAGATAAGTGTGTGTGAAAGCCTTCCTTCACCTAGCTTGTTGGGAACACAAAGTTTCTTTTCAGTTGCAAACTCCACTCCATACATATATATGGGAAGGTACAAGCTCCAACTCCGGTTTACAGTGAAAACTGCAGGAAATTAAAACCGGCACTAGGAAACAGACTGAGAAACCAGAGTAAAAGTTTCTCCTGCAACCCGTTCCCTTTGTGCTAGATGAACGAACGTCTCTCCACATGCTCAGTTCTGAGAGATAAGTGTGTGGGAAAGCCGTCCTTCAAGTAGCTTGTTGGGAACACAAAGTTTCTTTTCAGTTGCCAACTACACTCCATAAATATATATGGGGAGGTACAAGCTCCAAACCGGTTTTACAGTGAAAACTGCAGGAACTACACACCGGCACTAGGAAACAGACTGAGAAACCAGAGTAAATGTTTCTCCTGCAACCCGTTCCCTTTGTGCTAGATGAACGAACGTCTCTCCACATGCTCAGTTCTGAGCGATAAGTGTGTTTGAAAGCCGTCCTTCAAGAAGCTTGTTGGGAACACAAAGTTTCTTTTCAGTTGCCAAATCCACTCCATACATATATATGGGGAGGTACTAGCTCCAACCCAGTTTTACAGTGAAAACTGCAGGAACTTCAAACCGGCACTAGGAAACAGACTGAGAAACCAGAGTAAAAGTTTCTCCTGCAACCCGTTCCATTTGTGCTAGATGAACGAACGTCTCTCCACATGCTCAGTTCTGAGAGTTAAGTGTGTGTGAAAGCCGTCCTTCACCTAGCTTGTTGGGAACACAAAGTTTCGTTTCACTTGCAAACTCCACTCCATACATATATATGGGGAGGTTCTAGCTCCAACTCGGTTTTACAGTGAAAACTGCAGGAACTTCAAACTGGCACTAGGAAACAGTCTGAGAAACCAGAGTAAAATTTTCTACTGCAAACCGTTCCCTTTGAGCTAGATGAACGAACGTCTCTCCACATGCTCAGTTCTGAGAGATAAGTGTGTGTGAAAGCCTTCCTTCACCTAGCTTGTTGGGAACACAGAGTTTCTTTTCATTTGCAAACTCCTCTCCATACATATATATGGGGAGGTACTAGTTCCAACTCGGTTTTACAGTGAAAACTGCAGGAACTTCAAACCGACACTAGGAAACAGACTGAGAAACAATAGTAAAGTTTCTCCTGCAAACCGTTCCCTTTGTACTAGATGAACGAACGTCTCTCCACAGGCTCAGTTCTGAGAGATAAGTGTGTGAGAAAGCTTTCCTTCACCTAGCTTCTTGGGAACACAAAGTTTCTTTTCAGATGCAAACTCCACCCCATATATATATATGGGGAGGTACTAGCTCCAACCCGGTTTTACACTGAAAACTGCAGGGACTACAAACCGGCATAAGAAACAGACTGAGAAACCAGAGTAAAAATTTCTCCTGCAACCCGTTCCCTTTTTGCTAGATGAACGAACGTCTCTCCACATGCTCAGTTCTGAGAAATAAGTGTGTGTGAAAGCCGTAATTCACCTAGCTTGTTGGGAACACAAAGATTTTTCAGTTGCAAACTCCACTCCATACATATATATGGGGAGGTACTAGCTCCAACCCGGTTTTACAGTGAAAACTGCAGGAACTTCAAACCGGCACTAGGAAACAGACTGAGAAACCAGAGTAAAAGTTTCTCCTGCAAACCGTTCCCTTTGTGCTAGATGAACGAACGTCTCTCCACATGCTCAGTTCTGAGAGATAAGTGTGTGTGAAAGCCATAATTCACCTAGCTTGTTGGGAACACAAAGTTTCTTTTCAGTTGCAAACTCCACTCCATACATATATATGGGGAGGTACTAGTTCCAACCCGGTTTTACAGTGAAAACTGCAGGAACTTCAAACCGGCACTAGGAAACAGACTGAGAAACCAGAGTAAAAGTTTCTCCTGCAACCCGTTCCCTTTATGCTAGATGAACGAACGTCTCTCCACATGCTCAGTTCTGAGAGATAAGTGTGTGTGAAAGCCGTAATTGACATAGCTTCTTGGGAACACAAAGTTTCTTTTCAGTTGCAAATTCCACTCCATACAAATATAAGGGGAGGTACAAGCAACAACTCGGTTTTACAGTGAAAACTGCATGAACTTCAAACAGGCACTAGGAAACAGACTGAGAAACCAGAGTAAAAGTTTCTCCTGCAACCCGTACCCTTTGTGCTACATGAACGAACGTCTCTCCACATGCTCAGTTCTGAGAGATAAGTGTGTGGGAAAGCCGTCTTTCAAGTAGCTTGTTGGGAACACAAAGTTTCTTTTCAGTTGCCAACTACACTCCATACATATATATGGGGAGGTACAACCTCCAACCCGGTTTTACAGTGAAAACTGCAGGAACTACACACCGGCACTAGGAAACAGACTGAGAAACCAGAGTAAAAGTTTCTCCTGCAACACGTTCCATTTGTGCTAGATGAACGAACGTCTCTCCACATGCTCAGTTCTGAGAGAAAAGTGTGTGTGAAAGCCGCCCTTTACCTAGCTTGTTGGGAACACAAAGTTTCTTTTCAGTTGCAAACTCCACTCCATACATATATATGGGGAGGTAGTAGCTCCAACACGGTTTTACAGGGAAAATTGCAGGAACTTCAAACCGGCAGTAGGAAACAAACTGAGAAACCAGAGTAAAAGTTTCTACTGCAACCCGTTCCCTTTGTGCTAGATGAACGAACGTCTCTCCACATGCTCAGTTCTGAGAGATAATTGTGTGTGAAAGCCTTCCTTCACCTAGATTGTTGGGAACACAAAGTTTCTTTTCAGTTGCAAACTCCAATCCATACATATATATGGGGAGGTACTAGCTCCAACCCGGGTTTACAGTGAAAACTGCAGGAACTTCAAACCGGCACTAGGAAACAGACTGAGAAACCAGAGTAAAAGTTTCTCCTGCATCCCGTTCCCTTTGTGCTAGATGAACCAACGTCTCTCCACATGATCAGTTCTGAGAGATAAGTGTGTGTGAAAGCCGTCCTTCACCTAGCTTGTTGGGAACACAAAGTTTCTTTTCAGTTGCAAAATCCACTCCATACATATATATGGGGAGGTACTAGCTCCAACTCGGTTTTACAGTGAAAACTGCAGGAACTTCAAACCGGCACTAGGAAACAGACTGAGAAACCAGAGTAAAAGTTTCTCCTGCAACCCGTTCCCTTTGTGCTAGATGAACGAACGTCTCTCCACATGCTCATTTCTGAGAAATAATTGTGTGTGAAAGCCGTCCTTCACCTAGCTTGTTGGGAACACAAAGTTTCTTTTCAGTTGCAATCTCCACTCTATACATATATATGGGGAGGTACAAGCTCAAACTCGGTTTTCCAGTGAAAACTGCAGTAACTTCAAACCGGCACTAGGGAACAGACTGAGAAACCAGAGTAAAAGTTTCTCCTGCAAACCGTTCCCTTTGTGCTAGATGAACGAACGTCTCTCCACATGCTCAGTTCTGAGAGATAAGTGTGTGTGAAAGCCATAATTCACCTAGCTTGTTGGGAACACAAAGTTTCTTTTCAGTTGCAAACTCCACTCCATACATATATATGGGGAGGTACTAGTTCCAACTCGGTTTTACAGTGAAAACTGCAGGAACTTCAAACCGGCACTAGGAAACAGACTGAGAAACCAGAGTAAAAGTTTCTCCTGCAACCCGTTCCCTTTTTGCTAGATGAACGAACGTCTCTCCACATGCTCAGTTCTGAGAGATAAGTGTGTGTGAAAGCCGTAATTGACATAGCTTCTTGGGAACACAAAGTTTCTTTTCAGTTGCAAATTCCACTCCATACAAATATAAGGGGAGGTACAAGCAACAACTCGGTTTTACAGTGAAAACTGCATGAACTTCAAACAGGCACTAGGAAACAGACTGAGAAACCAGAGTAAAAGTTTCTCCTGCAACCCGTTCCCTTTGTGCTACATGAACGAACGTCTCTCCACATGCTCAGTTCTGAGAGATAAGTGTGTGGGAAAGCCGTCCTTCAAGTAGCTTGTTGGGAACACAAAGTTTCTTTTCAGTTGCCAACTACACTCCATACATATATATGGGGAGGTACAAGCTCCAACCCGGTTTTACAGTGAAAACTGCAGGAACTACACACCGGCACTAGGAAACAGACTGAGAAACCAGAGTAAAAGTTTCTCCTGCAACCCGTTCCATTTGTGCTAGATGAACGAACGTCTCTCCACATGCTCAGTTCTGAGAGAAAAGTGTGTGTGAAAGCCGTCCTTTACCTAGCTTGTTGGGAACACAAAGTTTCTTTTCAGTTGCAAACTCCACTCCATACATATATATGGGGAGGTAGTAGCTCCAACACGGTTTTACAGGGAAAATTGCAGGAACTTCAAACCGGCACTAGGAAACACACTGAGAAACCAGAGTAAATGTTTCTACTGCAACCCGTTCCATTTGTGCTAGATGAACGAACGTCTCTCCACATGCTCAGTTATGAGAGTTAAGTGTGTGTGAAAGCCGTCCTTCACCTAGCTTGTTGGGAACACAAAGTTTCTTTTCAGTTGCAAACTCCAATCCATACATTTATATGGGGAGGTACTAGCTCCAACTCGGTTTTACAGTGAAAACTGCAGGAACTTCAAACCGGCACTTGGAAACAGACTGAGAAACCAGAGTAAAAGTTTCTACTGCAACCCGTTCCCTTTGTGCTAGATGAACGAACGTCTCTCCACATGCTCAGTTCTGAGAGATAATTGTGTGTGAAAGCCTTCCTTCACCTAGCTTGTTGGGAACACAAAGTTTCTTTTCAGTTGCAAACTCCAATCCATACATATATATGGGGAGGTACTAGCTCCAACGCGGGTTTACAGTGAAAACTGCAGGAACTTCAAACCGGCAGTAGGAAACAGACTGAGAAACCAGAGTAAAAGTTTCTCCTGCAACCCGTTCCCTTTGTGCTAGATGAACGAACGTCTCTCCACATGATCAGTTCTGAGAGATAAGTGTGTGTGAAAGCCGTCCTTCACCTAGCTTGTTGGGAACACAAAGTTTCTTTTCAGTTGCAAAATCCACTCCATACATATATATGGGGAGGTACTAGCTCCAACTCGGTTTTACAGTGAAAACTGCAGGAACTTCAAACCGGCACTAGGAAACAGACTGAGAAACCAGAGTAAAAGTTTCTCCTGCAACCCGTTCCCTTTGTGCTAGATGAACGAACGTCTCTCCACATGCTCATTTCTGAGAAATATTTGTGTGTGAAAGCCGTCCTTCACCTAGCTTGTTGGGAACACAAAGTTTCTTTTCAGTTGCAATCTCCACTCTATACATATATATGGGGAGGTACAAGCTCAAACTCGGTTTTCCAGTGAAAACTGCAGTAACTTCAAACCGGCACTAGGGAACAGACTGAGAAACCAGAGTAAAAGTTTCTCCTGCATACCGTTCCCTTTGTGCTAGATGAACGAACGTCTCTCCACATGCTCAGTTCTGAGAGATAAGTGTGTGTGAAAGCCATAATTCACCTAGCTTGTTGGGAACACAAAGTTTCTTTTCAGTTGCAAACTCCACTCCATACATATATATGGGGAGGTACTAGTTCCAACTTGGTTTTACAGTGAAAACTGCAGGAACTTCAAACCGGCACTAGGAAACAGACTGAGAAACCAGAGTAAAAGTTTCTCCTGCAATCCGTTCCCTTTTTGCTAGATGAACGAACGTCTCTCCACATGCTCAGTTCTGAGAGATAAGTGTGTGTGAAAGCCGTAATTGACATAGCTTCTTGGGAACACAAAGTTTCTTTTCAGTTGCAAATTCCACTCCATACAAATATAAGGGGAGGTACAAGCAACAACTCGGTTTTACAGTGAAAACTGCATGAACTTCAAACAGGCACTAGGAAACAGACTGAGAAAATAGAGTAAAAGTTTCTCCTGCAACCCGTTCCCTTTGTGCTACATGAACGAACGTCTCTCCACATGCTCAGTTCTGAGAGATAAGTGTGTGGGAAAGCCGTCCTTCAAGTAGCTTGTTGGGAACACAAAGTTTCTTTTCAGTTGCAAACTGCAATCCATACATTTATATGGGGAGG
Organism: Camelus bactrianus; assembly: GCF_048773025.1. Lineage (NCBI taxonomy): Eukaryota > Metazoa > Chordata > Mammalia > Artiodactyla > Camelidae > Camelus > Camelus bactrianus. The sequence continues at coordinate 157,402 of NW_027413954.1, read as the reverse complement.
TACTAGCTCCAACTCGGTTTTACAGTGAAAACTGCAGGAACTTCAAACCGGCACTAGGAAACAGACTGAGAAACCAGAGTAAAAGTTTCTACTGCAACCCGTTCCCTTTGTGCTAGATGAACGAACGTCTCTCCACATGCTCAGTTCTGAGAGATAATTGTGTGTGAAATCCTTCCTTCACCTAGCTTGTTGGGAACACAAAGTTTCTTTTCAGTTGCAAACTCCAATCCATACATATATATGGGGAGGTACTAGCTCCAACCCGGGTTTACAGTGAAAACTGCAGGAACTTCAAACCGGCAGTAGGAAACAGACTGAGAAACCAGAGTAAAAGATTCTCCTGCAACCCGTTCCCTTTGTGCTAGATGAACGAACGTCTCTCCACATGATCAGTTCTGAGAGATAAGTGTGTGTGAAAGCCGTCCTTCACCTAGCTTGTTGGGAACACAAAGTTTCTTTTCAGTTGCAAAATCCACTCCATACATATATATGGGGAGGTACTAGCTCCAACTCGGTTTTACAGTGAAAACTGCAGGAACTTCAAACCGGCACTAGGAAACAGACTGAGAAACCAGAGTAAAAGTTTCTCCTGCAACGCGTTCCTTTTGTGCTAGATGAACGAACGTCTCTCCACATTCTCAGTTCTGAGAGATAAGTGTGTGTGAAAGCTGTCCTTCACCTAGCTTGTTGGGAACACAAAGTTTCTTTTCAGTTGCAAACTCCACTCCATACATATATATAGGGAGGTACTAGCTCCAACCCGGTTTTACAGTGAAAACTGCAGGAACTTCAAACCGGCACTAGGAAACAGACTGAGAAACCAGAGTAAAAGTTTTTCCTGCAACCCGTTCCCTTTGTGCTAGATGAACGAACGTCTCTCCACATGCTCAGTTCTGAGAGCTAAGTGTGTGTGAAAGCCGTCCTTCACCTAGCTTGTTGGGAACACAAATTTTCTTTTCAGTTGCAAACTCCACTCCATACATATATATGGGGAGGTACTAGCTCCAACTCGGTTTTACAGTGAAAACTGCAGGAACTTCAAACCGGCACTAGGAAACAGACTGAGAAACCAGAGTAAAAGTTTCTCCTGCAACCCGTTCCTTTTGTGCTAGATGAAAGAACGTCTCTCCACATTCTCAGTTCTGAGAGATAAGTGTGTATGAATGCTGTCCTTCACCTAGCTTGTTGGGAACACAAAGTTTCTTTTCAGTTGCAAACTCCACTCAATACATATATATAGGGGGGTACTAGCTCCAACCCGGTTTTACAGTGAAAACTGCAGGAACTTCAAACCGGCACTAGGAAACAGACTGAGAAACCAGAGTAAAAGTTTCTCCTGCAACCCGTTCCCTTTGTGCTAGATGAACGAACGTCTCTCCACATGCTCAGTTCTGAGAGATAAGTGTGTGAGAAAGCCGTCCTTCACCTAGCTTGTTGGGAACACAAAGTTTTTTTCCAGTTGCAAACTCCACTCCATACATATATATGGGGAGGTACTAGCTCCAACTCGGTTTTACAATGAAAACTGCAGGAACTTCAAACCGGCACTAGGAAACAGACTGAGAAACCAGAGTAAAAGTTTCTCCTGCAACCCGTTCCCTTTGTGCTAGATGAACGAACGTCTCTCCACATGCTCAGTTCTGAGAGCTAAGTGTGTGTGAAAGCCGTCCTTCACCTAGCTTGTTGGGAACACAAAGTTTATTTTCAGTTGCAAACTCCACTCCATACATATATATGGGGAGGTACTAGCTCCAACTCGGTTTTACAATGAAAACTGCAGGAACTTCAAACCGGCACTAGGAAACAGACTGAGAAACCAGAGTAAAAGTTTCTCCTGCAACCCGTTCCCTTTGTGCTAGATGAACGAACGTCTCTCCACATGCTCAGTTCTGAGAGCTAAGTGTGTGTGAAAGCCGTCCTTCACCTAGCTTGTTGGGAACACAAAGTTTCTTTTCAGTTGCAAACTCCACTCCATACATATATATGGGGAGGTACAAGCTCCAACACGGTTTTACAGTGAAAACTGCAGGAACTTCAAACCGGCACTAGGAAACAGACTGAGAAACCAGAGTAAATGTTTCTCCTGCAACAGGTTCCCTTTGTGCTAGATGAACGAACGTCTCTCCACATGCTCAGTTCTGAGAGATAATTGTGTGTGAAAGCCGTCCTTCACCTAGCTTGTTGGGAACACAAAGTTTCTTTTCAGTTTCAAACTCCACTCCATACGTATATATAAAGAGGTACTAGCTCCAACTCGGTTTTACAGAGAAAACTGCAGGAACTTCAAACCGGCACTAGGAAACAGACTGAGAATCCAGAGTAAAAGTTTCCCCTGCAACACGTTCCCTTTGTGCTAGATGAACGAACGTCTCTCCACATGCTCATTTCTGAGAGATAAGTGTGTGTGAAAGCCGTCCTTCACCTAGCTTGTTGGGAACACAAAGTTTCTTTTCAGTTGCAAACTCCACTCCATACATATATATGGGGAGGTACTAGCTCCAACCCTGTTTTACAGTGAAAAATGCAGGAACTTCAAACCGGCACTAGGAAACAGACTGAGAAACCAGAGTAAAAGTTTCTCCTGCAACTCGTTCCCTTTGTGCTAGATGAACGAACGTCTCTCCACATGCTCAGTTCTGAGAGATAAGTGTGTGTGAAAGCCGTCCTTCACCTAGCTTGTTGGGAACACAAAGTTTCTTTTCAGTAGCAAACTCCACTCCATACATATATATGGGGAGTTACTAGCTCCACCTGGTTTTACAGTGAAAACTGCAGGAACTTCAAACCGGCACTAGGAAACAGACTGAGAAACCAGAGTAAAAGTTTCTCCTGCAACCCGTTCCCTTTGTGCTAGATGAACGAACGTCTCTCCACATGCTCAGTTCTGAGAGATATGTGTGTGTGAAAGCCGTCCTTCACCTAGCTTGTTGGGAACACAAAGTTTCTTTTCAGTTGCAAACTCCACTCCATATATGTATATGGGGCAGTACTAGCTCCAACTCGGTTTTACAGTGAAAACTGCAGGAACTTCAAACCGGCACTAGGAAACAGACTGAGAAACCAGAGTAAAAGTTTCTCCTGCAACCCGTTCCCTTTGTGCTAGATGAACGAACGTCTCTCCACATGCTCAGTTCTGAGAGATAAGTGTGTGAGAAAGCCGTCCTTCACCTAGCTTGTTGGGAACACAAAGATTCTTTCCAGTTGCAAACTCCACTCCATACATATATATAGGGAGGTACTAGCTCCAACTCGGTTTTACAGTGAAAACTGCAGGAACTTCAAACCGGCACTAGGAAACAGACTGAGAAACCAGAGTAAAAGTTTCTCCTACAACCCGGTCCCTTTGTGCTAGATGAACGAACGTCTCTCCACATGCTCAGTTCTGAGAGATAAGTGTGTGGGAAAGCCGTCCTTCACCTAGCTTGTTGGGAACACAAAGTTTCTTTTCAGTTGCAAACTCCACTCCATACATATATATGGGGAGGTAAAAGCTCCAACTCCGTTTTACAGTGAATACTGCAGGAACTTCAAACCGGCACTAGGAAACAGACTGAGAAACCAGAGTAAAAGTTTCTCCTGCAACAGGTTCCCTTTGTGCTAGATGAACGAACGGCTCTCCACATGCTCAGTTCTGAGAGATAATTGTGTGTGAAAGCCGCCTTCAAGTAGCTTGTTGGGAACACAAAGTTTCTTTTCAGTTGCCAACTCAACTCCATACATATATATGGGGAGGTACTAGCTCCAACCCGATTTTACAGTGAAAACTGCAGGAACTACAAACTGGCACTAGGAAGCAAACTGAGAAACCAGAGTAAACGTTTCTCCTGCAACCCGTTCCCTTTGTGCTAGATGAACGAACGTCTCTCCACATGCACAGTTCTGAGAGATAAGTGTGTGTGAAAGCCGTCCTTCACCAAGCTTGTTGGGAACACAAAGTTTCTTTTCAGTTGCAAACTCCACTCCATACATATATATGGGGAGGTACTAGCTCCAACTCGGTTTTACAGTGAAAACTGCAGGAACTTCAAACCGGCACTAGGAAACAGACTGAGAAACCAGAGTAAAAGTTTCTCCTGCAACCCGTTCCCTTTGTGCTAGATGAACGAACGTCTCTCCACATGCTCAGTTCTGAGAGATAAGTGTGTGTGAAAGCCTTCCTTCACCTAGCTTGTTGGGAACACAAAGTTTCTTTTCAGTTGCAAACTCCAATCCATACATATATATAGGGAGGTACTAGCTCCAACCCGGTTTTACAGTGAAAACTGCAGGAACTTCAAACCGGCACTAGGAAACAGACTGAGAAACCAGAGTAAAAGTTTCTCCTGCAACCCGTTCCCTTTGTGCTAGATGAACGAACGTCTCTCCACATGCTCAGTTCTGAGAGCTAAGTGTGTGTGAAAGCCGTCCTTCACCTAGCTTGTTGGGAACACAAAGTTTCTTTTCAGTTGCAAACTCCACTCCATACATATATATGGGGAGGTACAAGCTCCAACTCCGTTTTACAGTGAAAACTGCAGGAACTTCAAACCGGCACTAGGAAACAGACTGAGAAACCAGAGTAAATGTTTCTCCTGCAACAGGTTCCCTTTGTGCTAGATGAACGAACGTCTCTCCACATGCTCAGTTCTGAGAGATAATTGTGTGTGAAAGCCGCCTTCAAGTAGCTTGTTGGGAACACAAAGTTTCTTTTCACTTGCCAACTCCACTCCATACATATATATGGGGAGGTACTAGCTCCAACCCGATTTTACAGTGAAAACTGCAGGAACTACAAACTGGCACTAGGAAACAGACTGAGAAACCAGAGTAAAAGTTTCTCCTGCAACCCGTTCCCTTTGTGCTAGATGAACGAACGTCTCTCCACATGCTCAGTTCTGAGAGATAAGTGTGTGTGAAAGCCGTCCTTCACCTAGCTTCTTGGGAACACAAAGATTCTTTTCAGTTGCAAACTCCACTCCATACATATATATGGGGAGGTACAAGTTCCAAACCGGTTTTACAGTGAAAACTGCAGGAACTTCAAACCGGCACTAGGAAACATACTGAGAAACCAGAGTAAAAGTTTCTCCTGCAACCCGTTCCCTTTATGCTAGATGAACGAACGTCTCTCCACATGCTCAGTTCTGAGAGATATGTGTGTGTGAAAGCCGTCCTTCACCTAGCTTGTTGGGAACACAAAGTTTCTTTTCAGTTGCAAACTCCTTTCCATACATATATATGGGGAGGTACTAGCTCCAACCCGGTTTTACAGTGAAATCTGCAGGAAATTAAAACCGGCACTAGGAAACAGACTGAGAAACCAGAGTAAAAGTTTCTCCTGCAACCCGTTCCCTTTATGCTAGATGAACGAACGTCTCTCCACATGCTCAGTTCTGAGAGATATGTGTGTGTGAAAGCCGTCCTTCACCTAGCTTGTTGGGAACACAAAGTTTCTTTTCAGTTGCAAAATCCTTTCCATATATATATATGGGGAGGTACTAGCTCCAACCCGGTTTTACAGTGAAAACTGCAGGAAATTAAAACCGGCACTAGGAAACAGACTGAGAAACCAGAGTAAAAGTTTCTACTGCAAACCGTTCCCTTTGTGCTAGATGAACGAACGTCTCTCCACATGCTCATTTCTGAGAGATAAGTGTGTGTGAAAGCCGTCCTTCACATAGCTTGTTGGGAACACAAAGTTTCTTTTCACTTGCAAACTCCACTCCATACGTATATATGAAGAGGTACTAGCTCCAACTCGGTTTTACAGTGAAAACTGCAGGAACTTCAAACCGGCACTAGGAAACAGACTGAGAATCCAGAGTAAAAGTTTCCCCTGCAACCCGTTCCCTTTGTGCTAGATGAACGAACGTCTCTCCACATGCTCAGTTCTGAGAGATAAGTGTGTGTGAAAGCCGTCCTTCACCTAGCTTGTTGGGAACACAAAGTTTCTTTTCAGTTGCAAACTCCACTCCATACATATATATGGGGATGTACTAGCTCCAACCCTGTTTTACAGTGAAAACTGCAGGAACTTCAAACCGGCACTAGGAAACAGACTGAGAATCCAGAGTAATAGTTTCTCCTGCAACTCGTTCCCTTTGTGCTAGATGAACGAACGTCTCTCCACATGCTCAGTTCTGAGAGATAAGTGTGTGTGAAAGCCGTCCTTCACCTAGCTTGTTGGGAACAGAAAGTTTCTTTTCAGTAGCAAACTCCACTCCATACATATATATGGGGTGTTACTAGCTCCACCTGGGTTTTACAGTGAAAACTGCAGGAACTTCAAACCGGCACTAGGAAACAGACTGAGAAACCAGAGTAAAAGTTTCTCCTGCAGCCCGTTCCCTTTGTGCTAGATGAACGAATGTCTCTCCACATGCTCAGTTCTGAGAGATAAGTGTGTGTGAAAGCCGTCCTTCACCTAGCTTGTTGGGAACACAAAGTTTCTTTTCAGTTGCAAACTCCACTCCATATATGTATATGGGGCAGTACTAGCTCCAACTCTGTTTTACAGTGAAATCTGCAGGAACTTCAAACCGGCACTAGGAAACAGACTGAGAAACCAGAGTAAAAGTTTCTCCTGCAACCAGTTCCCTTTGTGCTAGATGAACGAACGTCTCTCCACATGCTCAGTTCTGAGAGATAATTGTGTGAGAAAGCCGTCCTTCACCTAGCTTGTTGGGAACACAAAGTTTCTTTCCAGTTGCAAACTCCACTCCATACATATATATAGGGAGGTACTAGCTCCAACTCGGTTTTACAGTGAAAACTACAGGAACTTCAAACCGGCACTAGGAAACAGACTGAGAAACCAGAGTAAAAGTTTCTCCTGCATCCCGGTCCCTTTGTGCTAGATGAACGAACGTCTCTCCACTTGCTCAGTTCTGAGAGATAAGTGTGTGGGAAAGCCGTCCTTCACCTAGCTTGTTGGGAACACAAAGTTTCTTTTCAGTTGCAAACTCCACTCCATACATATATATGGGGAGGTACAAGCTCCAACTCCGTTTTACAGTGAAAACTGCAGGAACTTCAAACCGGCACTAGGAAACAGACTGAGAAACCAGAGTAAAAGTTTCTCCTGCAACAGGTTCCCTTTGTGCTAGATGAACGAACGTCTCTCCACATGCTCAGTTCTGAGAGATATGTGTGTGTGAAAGCCTTCCTTCACCTAGCTTGTTGGGAACACAAAGTTTCTTTTCATTTGCAAACTCCACTCCATACATATATATAGGGAGGTACTAGCTCCAACCCGGTTTTACAGTGAAAACTATAGGAACTTCAAACCGGCACTAGGAAACAGACTGAGAAACCAGAGTAAAAGTTTCTCCTGCAACCCGTTCCCTTTGTGCTAGATGAACGAACGTCTCTCCACATGCTCAGTTCTGAGAGATAAGTGTGTGAGAAAGCCGTCCTTCAAATAGCTTGTTGGGAACACAAAGTTTCTTTCCAGTTGGAAACTCCACTCCATACATATATATGGGGAGGTACTAGCTCCAGCTCGGTTTTACAGTGAAAACTGCAGGAACTTCAAACCGGCACTAGGAAACAGACTGAGAAACCAGAGTAAAAGTTTCTCCTGCAACCCGTTCCCTTTGTGCTAGATGAACGAACGTCTCTCCACATGCTCAGTTCTGAGAGCTAAGTGTGTGTGAAAGCCGTCCTTCACCTAGCTTGTTGGGAACACAAAGTTTCTTTTCAGTTGCAAACTCCACTCCATACATATATATGGGGAGGTACAAGCTCCAACTCCGTTTTACAGTGAAAACTGCAGGAACTTCAAACCGGCACTAGGAAACAGACTGAGAAACCAGAGAAAAAGTTTCTCCTGCAACAGGTTCCCTTTGTGCTAGATGAACGAACGTCTCTCCACATGATCATTTCTGAGAGATAATTGTGTGTGAAAGCCGCCTTCAAGTAGCTTGTTGGGAACACAAAGTTTCTTTTCAGTTGCCAACTCCACTCCATACATATATATGGGGAGGTACTAGCTCCAACCCGATTTTACAGTGAAAACTGCAGGAACTACAAACTGGCACTAGGAAACAGACTGAGAAACCAGAGTAAACGTTTCTCCTGCAACCCGTTCCATTTGTGCTAGATGAACGAACGTCTCTCCACATGCTCAGTTCTGAGAGATAAGTGTGTGGGAAAGCCGTCCTTAACCTAGCTTGTTGGGAACACAAAGTTTCTTTTCAGTTGCAAACTCCACTCCATACATATATATGGGAAGGTACAAGCTCCAACTCCGTTTTAAAGTGAAAACTGCAGGAACTTCAAACCGGCACTAGGAAACAGACTGAGAAACCAGAATAAAAGTTTCTCCTGCAAACCGTTCACTTTGTGCTAGATGAACGAACGTCTCTCCACATGCTCAGTTCTGAGAGATAAGTGTTTGGGAAAGCCTACCTTCAAGTAGCTTGTTGGGAACACAAAGTTTCTATTCAGTTGCCAACTACACTCCATACATATATATGGGGAGGTACAAGCTCCAACCCGGTTTTAGAGTGAAAATTGCAGGAACTACAAACCGGCACTAAGAAACAGACTGAGAAACCAGAGTAAAAGTTTCCCCTGCAACCCGTTCCCTTTGTGCTAGATGAACGAACGTCTCTCCACATGCTCAGTTCTGAGAGATAAGAGTGTGTGGAAGCCGTCCTTCACCTAGCTTGTTGGGAACACAAAGTTTCTTTTCAGTTGCAAAATCCACTCCATACATATATATGGGGAGGTACTAGCTCCAACTCGGTTTTACAGTGAAAACTGCAGGAACTTCAAACCGGCACTAGGAAACAGACTGAGAAACCAGAGTAAAAATTTCTCCTGCAACCCGTTCCTTTTGTGCTAGATGAACGAACGTCTCTCCACATTCTCAGTTCTGAGAGCTAAGTGTGTGTGAAAGCCGTCCTTCACCTAGCTTGTTGGGAACACAAAGTTTCTTTTCAGTAGCAAACTCCACTCCATACATATATATGGGGAGTTACTAGCTCCACCTGGGTTTTACAGTGAAAACTGCAGGAACTTCAAACCGGCACTAGGAAACAGACTGAGAAACCAGAGTAAAATTTTCTCCTGCAACCCGTTCCTTTTGTGCTAGATGAACGAACGTCTCTCCACATTCTCAGTTCTGAGAGATAAGTGTGTGTGAAAGCTGTCCTTCACCTAGCTTGTTGGGAACACAAAGTTTCTTTTCATTTGCAAACTCCACTCCATACATATATATAGGGAGGTACTAGCTCCAACCCGGTTTTACAGTGAAAACTACAGGAACTTCAAACCGGCACTAGGAAACAGACTGAGAAACCAGAGTAAAAGTTTCTCCTGCAACCCGTTCCCTTTGTGCTAGATGAACGAACGTCTCTCCACATGCTCAGTTCTGAGAGATAAGTGTGTGAGAAAGCCGTCCTTCAACTAGCTTGTTGGGAACACAAAGTTTCTTTCCAGTTGGAAACTCCACTCCATACATATATATGGGGAGGTACTAGCTCCAGCTCGGTTTTACAGTGAAAACTGCAGGAACTTCAAACCGGCACTAGGAAACAGACTGAGAAACCAGAGTAAAAGTTTCTCCTGCAACCCGTTCCCTTTGTGCTAGATGAACGAACGTCTCTCCACATGCTCAGTTCTGAGAGCTAAGTGTGTGTGAAAGCCGTCCTTCACCTAGCTTGTTGGGAACACAAAGTTTCTTTTCAGTTGCAAACTCCACTCCATACATATATATGGGGAGGTACAAGCTCCAACTCCGTTTTACAGTGAAAACTGCAGGAACTTCAAACCGGCACTAGGAAACAGACTGAGAAACCAGAGAAAAAGTTTCTCCTGCAACAGGTTCCCTTTGTGCTAGATGAACGAACGTCTCTCCACATGATCATTTCTGAGAGATAATTGTGTGTGAAAGCCGCCTTCAAGTAGCTTGTTGGGAACACAAAGTTTCTTTTCAGTTGCCAACTCCACTCCATACATATATATGGGGAGGTACTAGCTCCAACCCGATTTTACAGTGAAAACTGCAGGAACTACAAACTGGCACTAGGAAACAGACTGAGAAACCAGAGTAAACGTTTCTCCTGCAACCCGTTCCATTTGTGCTAGATGAACGAACGTCTCTCCACATGCTCAGTTCTGAGAGATAAGTGTGTGGGAAAGCCGTCCTTAACCTAGCTTGTTGGGAACACAAAGTTTCTTTTCAGTTGCAAACTCCACTCCATACATATATATGGGAAGGTACAAGCTCCAACTCCGTTTTAAAGTGAAAACTGCAGGAACTTCAAACCGGCACTAGGAAACAGACTGAGAAACCAGAATAAAAGTTTCTCCTGCAAACCGTTCCCTTTGTGCTAGATGAACGAACGTCTCTCCACATGCTCAGTTCTGAGAGATAAGTGTTTGGGAAAGCCTACCTTCAAGTAGCTTGTTGGGAACACAAAGTTTCTATTCAGTTGCCAACTACACTCCATACATATATATGGGGAGGTACAAGCTCCAACCCGGTTTTAGAGTGAAAATTGCAGGAACTACAAACCGGCACTAAGAAACAGACTGAGAAACCAGAGTAAAAGTTTCCCCTGCAACCCGTTCCCTTTGTGCTAGATGAACGAACGTCTCTCCACATGCTCAGTTCTGAGAGATAAGAGTGTGTGGAAGCCGTCCTTCACCTAGCTTGTTGGGAACACAAAGTTTCTTTTCAGTTGCAAAATCCACTCCATACATATATATGGGGAGGTACTAGCTCCAACTCGGTTTTACAGTGAAAACTGCAGGAACTTCAAACCGGCACTAGGAAACAGACTGAGAAACCAGAGTAAAAATTTCTCCTGCAACCCGTTCCTTTTGTGCTAGATGAACGAACGTCTCTCCACATTCTCAGTTCTGAGAGCTAAGTGTGTGTGAAAGCCGTCCTTCACCTAGCTTGTTGGGAACACAAAGTTTCTTTTCAGTAGCAAACTCCACTCCATACATATATATGGGGAGTTACTAGCTCCACCTGGGTTTTACAGTGAAAACTGCAGGAACTTCAAACCGGCACTAGGAAACAGACTGAGAAACCAGAGTAAAAGTTTCTCCTGCAACCCGTTCCCTTTGTGCTAGATGAACGAACGTCTCTCCACATGCTCAGTTCTGAGAGCTAAGTGTGTGTGAAAGCCGTCCTTCACCTAGCTTGTTGGGAACACAAAGTTTCTTTTCAGTAGCAAACTCCACTCCATACATATATATGGGGAGTTACTAGCTCCACCTGGGTTTTATAGTGAAAACTGCAGGAACTTCAAACCGGCACTAGGAAACAGACTGAGAAACCAGAGTAAAAGTTTCTCCTGCAACCCGTTCCCTTTGTGCTAGATGAACGAACGTCTGTCCACATGCTCAGTTCTGAGAGCTAAGTGTGTGTGAAAGCCGTCCTTCACCTAGCTTGTTGGGAACACAAAGTTTCTTTTCAGTAGCAAACTCCACTCCATACATATATATGGGGAGTTACTAGCTCCACCTGGGTTTTACAGTGAAAACTGCAGGAACTTCAAACCGGCACTAGGAAACAGACTGAGAAACCAGAGTAAAAGTTTCTCCTGCAACCCGTTCCCTTTGTGCTAGATGAACCAACGTCTCTCCACATGCACAGTTCTGAGAGATAAGTGTGTGTGAAAGCCGTCCTTCACCTAGCTTGTTGGGAACACAAAGTTTCTTTTCAGTTGCAAACTCCAATCCATACATTTATATGGGGAGGTACTAGCTCCCATCCTGTTTTACAGTGAAAACTGCAGGAACTTCAAACCGGTACTAGGAAACAGACTGAGAAACCAGAGTAAAAGTTTCTCCTGCAACCCGTTCCCTTTGTGCTAGAAGAACGAACGTCTCTCCACATGCTCAGTTCTGAGAGATAAGTGTGTGTGAAAGCCGTCCTTCACCTAGCTTGTTGGGAACACAAAGTTTCTTTTCAGTTGCAAACTCCACTCCATACATATATATGGGGAGGTACAAGCTCCAACTCCGTTTTACAGTGAAAACTGCAGGAACTTCAAACCGGCACTAGGAAACAGACTGAGAAACCAGAGTAAAAGTTTCTCCTGCAACCCGTTCCCTTTGTGCTAGATGAACGAACGTCTCTCCACATGATCATTTCTGAGAGATAATTGTGTGTGAAAGCCGCCTTCAAGTAGCTTGTTGGGAACACAAAGTTTCTTTTCAGTTGCCAACTCCACTCCATACATATATATGGGGAGGTACTAGCTCCAACCCGATTTTACAGTGAAAACTGCAGGAACTACAAACTGGCACTAGGAAACAGACTGAGAAACCAGAGTAAAAGTTTCTCCTGCAACCCGTTCCATTTGTGCTAGATGAACGAACGTCTCTCCACATGCTCAGTTCTGAGAGATAAGTGTGTGGGAAAGCCGTCCTTAACCTAGCTTGTTGGGAACACAAAGTTTCTTTTCAGTTGCAAACTCCACTCCATACATATATATGGGAAGGTACAAGCTCCAACTCCGTTTTAAAGTGAAAACTGCAGGAACTTCAAAACGGCACTAGGAAACAGACTGAGAAACCAGAATAAAAGTTTCTCCTGCAAACCGTTCCCTTTGTGCTAGATGAACGAACGTCTCTCCACATGCTCAGTTCTGAGAGATAAGTGTTTGGGAAAGCCTACCTTCAAGTAGCTTGTTGGGAACACAAAGTTTCTATTCAGTTGCCAACTACACTCTATACATATATATGGGGAGGTACAAGGTCCAACCCGGTTTTAGAGTGAAAATTGCAGGAACTACAAACCGGCACTAAGAAACAGACTGAGAAACCAGAGTAAAAGTTTCCCCTGCAACCCGTTCCCTTTGTGCTAGATGAACGAACGTCTCTCCACATGCTCAGTTCTGAGAGATAAGAGTGTGTGGAAGCCGTACTTCACCTAGCTTGTTGGGAACACAAAGTTTCTTTTCAGTTGCAAAATCCACTCCATACATATATATGGGGAGGTACTAGCTCCAACTCGGTTTTACAGTGAAAACTGCAGGAACTTCAAACCGGCACTAGGAAACAGACTGAGAAACCAGAGTAAAAATTTCTCCTGCAACCCGTTCCTTTTGTGCTAGATGAACGAACGTCTCTCCACATTCTCAGTTCTGAGAGCTAAGTGTGTGTGAAAGCCGTCCTTCACCTAGCTTGTTGGGAACACAAAGTTTCTTTTCAGTAGCAAACTCCACTCCATACATATATATGGGGAGTTACTAGCTCCACCTGGGTTTTACAGTGAAAACTGCAGGAACTTCAAACCGGCACTAGGAAACAGACTGAGAAACCAGAGTAAAAGTTTCTCCTGCAACCCGTTCCCTTTGTGCTAGATGAACGAACGTCTCTCCACATGCTCAGTTCTGAGAGCTAAGTGTGTGTGAAAGCCGTCCTTCACCTAGCTTGTTGGGAACACAAAGTTTCTTTTCAGTAGCAAACTCCACTCCATACATATATATGGGGAGTTACTAGCTCCACCTGGGTTTTATAGTGAAAACTGCAGGAACTTCAAACCGGCACTAGGAAACAGACTGAGAAACCAGAGTAAAAGTTTCTCCTGCAACCCGTTCCCTTTGTGCTAGATGAACGAACGTCTGTCCACATGCTCAGTTCTGAGAGCTAAGTGTGTGTGAAAGCCGTCCTTCACCTAGCTTGTTGGGAACACAAAGTTTCTTTTCAGTAGCAAACTCCACTCCATACATATATATGGGGAGTTACTAGCTCCACCTGGGTTTTACAGTGAAAACTGCAGGAACTTCAAACCGGCACTAGGAAACAGACTGAGAAACCAGAGTAAAAGTTTCTCCTGCAACCCGTTCCCTTTGTGCTAGATGAACGAACGTCTCTCCACATGCTCAGTTCTGAGAGATAAGTGTGTGTGAAAGCCGTCCTTCACCTAGCTTGTTGGGAACACAAAGTTTCTTTTCAGTTGCAAACTCCAATCCATACATTTATATGGGGAGGTACTAGCTCCCATCCTGTTTTACAGTGAAAACTGCAGGAACTTCAAACCGGTACTAGGAAACAGACTGAGAAACCAGAGTAAAAGTTTCTCCTGCAACCCGTTCCCTTTGTGCTAGAAGAACGAACGTCTCTCCACATGCTCAGTTCTGAGAGATAAGTGTGTGTGAAAGCCGTCCTTCACCTAGCTTGTTGGGAACACAAAGTTTCTTTTCAGTTGCAAACTCCACTCCATATATATATATGGGGAGGTACTAGCTCCAACTCGGTTTTACAGTGAAAACTGCAGGAAATTCAAACCGGAACTAGGAAATAGACTGAGAAACCAGAGTAAAAGTTTCTCCTGCAACCCGTTCCCTTTGTGCTAGATGAACGAACGTCTCTCCACATGCTCAGTTCTGAGAGATAAGTGTGTGTGAAAGCCGTCCTTCACCTAGCTTGTTGGGAACACAAAGTTTCTTTTCAGTTGCAAACTCCACTCCATATATGTATATGGGGCAGTACTAGCTCCAACTCGGTTTTACAGTGAAAACTGCAGGAACTTCAAACCAGCACTAGGAAACAGACTGAGAAACCAGAGAAAAAGTTTCTCCTGCAACCCGTTCCCTTTGTGCTAGATGAACGAACGTCTCTCCACATGCTCAGTTCTGATAGATAAGTGTGTGGGAAAGCCGTCCTTCACCTAGCTTGTTGGGAACACAAAGTTTCTTTTCAGTTGCAAACTCCACTCCATACATATATATGGGAAGGTACAAGCTCCAACTCGGTTTTACAGTGAAAACTGCAGGAACTTCAAACCGGCACTAGGAAACAGACTGAGAAACCAGAATAAAAGTTTCTCCTGCAACCCGTTCCCTTTGTGCTAGATGAACGAACGTCTCTCCACATGCTCAGTTCTGAGAGATAAGTGTGTGGGAAAGCCGACCTTCAAGTAGCTTGTTTGGAACACAAAGTTTCTTTTCAGTTGCCAACTACACTCCATACATATATATGGGGAGGTACAAGCTCCAACCCTGTTTTAGAGTGAAAATTGCAGGAACTACAAACCGGCACTAGGAAACAGACTGAGAAACCAGAGTAAAAGTTTCCCCTGCAACCCGTTCCCTTTGTGCTAGATGAACGAACGTCTCTCACCATGCTCAGTTCTGAGAGACAAGTGTGTGTGAAAGACGTCCTTCACCTAGCTTGTTGGGAACACAAAGTTTCTTTTCAGTTGCAAAATCCACTCCATACATATATATGGGGAGGTACTAGCTCCAACTCGGTTTTACAGTGAAAACTGCAGGAACTTCAAACCGGCACTAGGAAACAGACTGAGAAACCAGAGTAAAAATTTCTCCTGCAACCCGTTCCTTTTGTGCTAGATGAACGAACGTCTCTCCACATTCTCAGTTCTGAGAGATAATTGTGTGTGAAAGCTGAACTTCACCTAGCTTGTTGGGAACACAAAGTTTCTTTTCAGTTGCAAACTCCGTTCCATACATATATATGGGGAGGTACTAGCTCCAACCCGGTTTTACAGTGAAAACTGCAGGAAATTCAAACCGGCACTAGGAAACAGACTGAGAAACCAGAGTAAATGTTTCTCCTGCAACCCGGTCCATTTGTGCTAGATGAACGAACGTCTGTCCACATGCTCAGTTCTGAGAGCTAAGTGTGTGTGAAAGCCGTCCTTCACCTAGCTTGTTGGGAACACAAAGTTTCTTTTCAGTTGCAAACTCCACTCCATACATATATATGGGGAGGTACAAGCTCCAACTCCGTTTTACAGTGAAAACTGCAGGAACTTCAAACCGGCACTAGGAAACAGACTGAGAAACCAGAGTAAAAGTTTGTTCTGCAACAGGTTCCCTTTGTGCTAGATGAACGAACGTCTCTCCACATGCTCAGTTCTGAGAGATAAGTGTGTGTGAAAGCCGTCCTTCAAGTAGCTTGTTGGGAACACAAAGTTTCTTTTCAGTTGCCAACTCCACTCCATACATATATATGGGGAGGTACTAGCTCCAACCCGATTTTACAGTGAAAACTGCAGGAACTACAAACTGGCACTAGGAAACAGACTGAGAAACCAGAGTAAACGTTTCTCCTGCAACCCGTTCCCTTTGTGCTAGATGAACGAACGTCTCTCCACATGCTCAGTTCTGAGAGATAAGTGTGTGGGAAAGCCGTCCTTCACTTAGCTTGTTGGGAACACAAAGTTTCTTTTCAGTTGCAAACTCCACTCCATACATATATATGGGAAGGTACAAGCTCCAACTCCATTTTAAAGTGAAAACTGCAGGAACTTCAAACCGGCACTAGGAAACAGACTGAGAAACCAGAATAAAAGTTTCTCCTGCAACCCGTTCCCTTTGTGCTAGATGAACGAACGTCTCTCCACATGCTCAGTTCTGAGAGATAAGTGTGTGGGAAAGCCGAACTTCAAGTAGCTTTTTGGGAACACAAAGTTTCTTTTCAGTTGCCAACTACACTCCATACATATATATGGGGAAGTACAAGCTCCAACCCGGTTTTAGAGTGAAAATTGCAGGAACTACAAACCGGCACTAGGAAACAGACTGAGAAACCAGAGTAAAAGTTTCCCCTGCAACCCGTTCCCTTTGTGCTAGATGAACGAACGTCTCTCCACATGCTCAGTTCTGAGAGACAAGTGTGTGTGAAAGCCGTCCTTCACCTAGCTTGTTGGGAACACAAAGTTTCTTTTCAGTTGCAAAATCCACTCCATACATATATATGGGGAGGTACTAGCTCCAACTCGGTTTTACAGTGAAAACTGCAGGAACTTCAAACCGGCACTAGGAAACAGACTGAGAAACCAGAGTAAAAATTTCTCCTGCAACCCGTTCCTTTTGTGCTAGATGAACGAACGTCTCTCCACATTCTCAGTTCTGAGAGATAATTGTGTGTGAAAGCTGACCTTCACCTAGCTTGTTGGGAACACAAAGTTTCTTTTCAGTTGCAAACTCCATTCCATACATATATATGGGGAGGTACTAGCTCCAACCCGGTTTTACAGTGAAAACTGAAGGAAATTCAAACCGGCACTAGGAAACAGACTGAGAAACCAGAGTAAAAGTTTCTCCTGCAACCCGTTCCCTTTGTGCTAGATGAACGAACGTCTCTCCACATGCTCAGTTCTGAGAGATAAGTGTGTGAGAAAGCCGTCCTTCACCTAGCTTGTTGGGAACACAAAGTTTCTTTCCAGTTGCAAACTCCACTCCATACGTATATATGAAGAGGTACTAGCTCCAACTCGGTTTTACAGTGAAAACTGCAGGAACTTCAAACTGGCACTAGGAAACAGACTGAGAAACCAGAGTAAAAGTTTCTCCTGCAACCCGTTCCCTTTGTGCTAGATGAACCAACGTCTCTCCACATGCTCAGTTCTGAGAGATAAGTGTGTGTGAAAGCCGTCCTTCACCAAGGTTGTTGGGAACACAAAGTTTCTTTCCAGTTGCAAACTCCACTCCATACATATATAAGTGTAGGTACTAGCTCCAACTCGGTTTTACAGTGAAAACTGCAGGAACTTCAAACCGGCACTAAGAAACAGACTGAGAAAACAGAGTAAAAGTTTCTCCTGCAACCCGTTCCCTTTGTGCTAGATGTACGAACGTCTCTCCACATGCTCAGTTCTGAGAGTTAAGTGTGTGTGAAAGCCGTCCTTCACCTAGCTTGTTGGGAACACAAAGTTTCTTTCCAGTTGCAAACTCCACTCCATACGTATATATGAAGAGGTACTAGCTCCAACTCGGTTTTACAGTGAAAACTGCAGGAACTTCAAACTGGCACTAGGAAACAGACTGAGAAACCAGAGTAAAAGTTTCTCCTGCAACCCGTTCCCTTTGTGCTAGATGAACCAACGTCTCTCCACATGCTCAGTTCTGAGAGATAAGTGTGTGTGAAAGCCGTCCTTCACCAAGGTTGTTGGGAACACAAAGTTTCTTTCCAGTTGCAAACTCCACTCCATACATATATAAGTGTAGGTACTAGCTCCAACTCGGTTTTACAGTGAAAACTGCAGGAACTTCAAACCGGCACTAGGAAACAGACTGAGAAACCAGAGTAAAAGTTTCTCCTGCAACCCGTTCCCTTTGTGCTAGATGAACGAACGTCTCTCCACATGCTCAGTTCTGAGAGATAAGTGTGTGTGAAAGCCGTCCTTCACCTAGCTTGTTGGGAACACAAAGTTTCTTTTCAGTTGCAAACTCCACTCCATACATATATATAGGGAAGTTACTAGCTGCAACTCGGTTTTACAGTGAAAACTGCAGGAACTTCAAACCGGCACTAAGAAACAGACTGAGAAAACAGAGTAAAAGTTTCTCCTGCAACCCGTTCCCTTTGTGCTAGATGTACGAACGTCTCTCCACATGCTCAGTTCTGAGAGTTAAGTGTGTGTGAAAGCCGTCCTTCACCTAGCTTGTTGGGAACACAATGTTTCTTTTCAGTTGTTATCTCCACTCCATACATATATACGGGGAGGTACTAGCTCCAACTCGGTTTTACAGTGAAAACTGCAGGAACTTCAAACTGGCACTAGGAAACAGACTGAGAAACCAGAGTAAAAGTTTCTCCTGCAACCCGTTCCCTTTGTGCTAGATGAACCAACGTCTCTCCACATGCTCAGTTCTGAGAGATAAGTGTGTGTGAAAGCCGTCCTTCACCAAGGTTGTTGGGAACACAAAGTTTCTTTCCAGTTGCAAACTCCACTCCATACATATATAAGTGTAGGTACTAGCTCCAACTCGGTTTTACAGTGAAAACTGCAGGAACTTCAAACCGGCACTAGGAAACAGACTGAGAAACCAGAGTAAAAGTTTCTCCTGCAACCCGTTTCCTTTGTGCTAGATGAACGAAAGTCTCTCCACATGCTCAGTTCTGAGAGATAAGTGTGTGTGAAAGCCGTCCTTCACCTAGCTTGTTGGGAACACAAAGTTTCTTTTCAGTTGCAAACTCCACTCCATACATATATAAGGGGAGGTACTAGCTCCAACTCGGTTTTACAGTGAAAACTGCAGGAACTTCAAACCGGCACTAGGAAACAGACTGAGAAACCAGAGTAAAAGTTTCTCCTGCAACAGGTTCCCTTTGTGCTAGATGAACGAACGTCTCTCCACATGCTCATTTCTGAGAGATAAGTGTGTGTGAAAGCCGCCTTCAAGTAGCTTGTTGGGAACACAAAGTTTCTTTTCAGTTGCCAACTCCACTCCATACATATATATGGGGAGGTACTAGCTCCAACCCGATTTTACAGTGAAAACTGCAGGAACTTCAAACCGGCACTAGGAAACAGACTGAGAAACCAGAGTAAACGTTTCTCCTGCAACCCGTTCCCTTTGTGCTAGATGAACGAACGTCTCTCCACATGCTCAGTTCTGAGAGATAAGTGTGTTTGAAAGCCGTCCTTCACCTAGCTTGTTGGGAACACAAAGATTCTTTTCAGTTGCAAACTCCACTCCATACATTTATATGGGGAGGTACTAGTTCCAAACCGGTTTTACAGTGAAAACTGCAGGAACTTCAAACCGGCACTAGGAAACAGACTGAGAAACCAGAGTAAAAGTTTCTCCTGCAACCCGTTCCCTTTGTGCTAGATGAACGAACGTCTCTCCACATGCTCAGTTCTGAGAGATAAGTGTGTGTGAAAGCCGTCCTTCACCTAGCTTTTTGGGAACACAAAGTTTCTTTTCAGTTGCAAACTCCACTCCATACATATATATAGGGAAGTTACTAGCTGCAACTCGGTTTTACAGTGAAAACTGCAGGAACTTCAAACCGGCACTAGGAAACAGACTGAGAAACCAGAGTAAAAGTTTCTCCTGCAACCCGTTCCCTTTGTGCTAGATGTACGAACGTCTCTCCACATGCTCAGTTCTGAGAGTTAAGTGTGTGTGAAAGCCGTCCTTCACCTAGCTTGTTGGGAACACAAAGTTTCTTTTCAGTTGTTATCTCCACTCCATACATATATACGGGGAGGTACTAGCTCCAACTCGGTTTTACAGTGAAAACTGCAGGAACTTCAAACTGGCACTAGGAAACATACTGAGAAACCAGAGTAAAAGTTTCTCCTGCAACCCGTTCCCTTTGTGCTAGATGAACCAACGTCTCTCCACATGCTCAGTTCTGAGAGATAAGTGTGTGTGAAAGCCGTCCTTCACCTAGCTTGTTGGGAACACAAAGTTTCTTTTCAGTTGCAAACTCCACTCCATACATATATAAGGGGAGTTACTAGCTCCAACTCGGTTTTACAGTGAAAACTGCAGGAGCTTCAAACCGGCACTAGGAAACAGACTGAGAAACTAGAGTAAAAGTTTCTCCTGCAAACCGTTCCCTTTGTGCTAGATGAACGAACGTCTCTCCACATGCTCAGTTCTGAGAGATAAGTGTGTGTGAAAGCCGTCCTTCACCTAGCTTGTTGGGAACACAAAGTTTCTTTTAAGTTGCAAACTCCACTCCATACATATATAAGGGGAGGTACTAGCTCCAACTCGGTTTTACAGTGAAAACTGCAGGAACTTCAAACCGGCACTAGGAAACAGACTGAGAATCCAGAGTAAAAGTTTCTCCTGCAACCCGTTCCCTTTGTGCTAGATGAACCAACGTCTCTCCACATGCTCAGTTCTGAGAGATAAGTGTGTGTGAAAGCCGTCCTTCACCTAGCTTGTTGGGAACACAAAGTTTCTTTTCAGTTGCAAACTCCACTCCATACATATATATGGGGAGGTACTAGCTCCAACTCGGTTTTACAGTGAAAACTGCAGGAACTTCAAACCGGCACTAGGAAACAGACTGAGAAACCAGAGTAAAAGTTTCTCCTGCAACCCGTTCCCTTTGTGCTAGATGAACCAACGTCTCTCCAAATGCTCAGTTCTGAGAGATAAGTGTGTGTGAAAGCCGTCCTTCACCTAGCTTGTTGGGAACACAAAGTTTCTTTTCAGTTGCCAACTCCACTCCATACATATATAAGGGGAGGTACTAGCTCCAACTCGGTTTTACAGTGAAAACTGCAGGAACTTCAAACCGGCACTAGGAAACAGACTGAGAAACCAGAGTAAAAGTTTCTCCTGCAACCCGTTCCCTTTGTGCTAGATGTACGAACGTCTCTCCACATGCTCAGTTCTGAGAGTTAAGTGTGTGTGAAAGCCGTCCTTCACCTAGCTTGTTGGGAACACAAAGTTTCTTTTCAGTTGTTATCTCCACTCCATACATATATACGGGGAGGTACTAGCTCCAACTCGGTTTTACAGTGAAAACTGCAGGAACTTCAAACTGGCACTAGGAAACAGACTGAGAAACCAGAGTAAAAGTTTCTCCTGCAACCCGTTCCCTTTGTGCTAGATGAACCAACGTCTCTCCACATGCTCAGTTCTGAGAGATAAGTGTGTGTGAAAGCCGTCCTTCACCTAGCTTTTTGTTAACACAAAGTTTCTTTTCAGTTGCAAACTCCACTTCATACATATATAAGGGGAGTTACTAGCTCCAACTCGGTTTTACAGTGAAAACTGCAGGAACTTCAAACCGGCACAAGGAAACAGACTGAGAAACCAGAGTAAAAGTTTCTCCTGCAAACCGTTCCATTTGTGCTAGATGAACGAACGTCTCTCCACATGCTCAGTTCTGAGAGATAAGTGTGTGTGAAAGCCGTCCTTCACCTAGCTTGTTGGGAACACAAAGTTTCTTTTCAGTTGCAAACTCCACTCCATACATATATAAGGGGAGGTACTAGCTCCAACTCGGTTTTACAGTGAAAACTGCAGGAACTTCAAACCGGCACTAGGAAACAGACTGAGAAACCAGAGTAAAAGTTTCTCCTGCAACAGGTTCCCTTTGTGCTAGATGAACGAACGTCTCTCCACATGCTCATTTCTGAGAGATAAGTGTGTGTGAAAGCCGCCTTCAAGTAGCTTGTTGGGAACACAAAGTTTCTTTTCAGTTGCCAACTCCACTCCATACATATATATGGGGAGGTACTAGCTCCAACCCGATTTTACAGTGAAAACTGCAGGAACTTCAAACCGGCACTAGGAAACAGACTGAGAAACCAGAGTAAACGTTTCTCCTGCAACCCGTTCCCTTTGTGCTAGATGAACGAACGTCTATCCACATGCTCAGTTCTGAGAGATAAGTGTGTTTGAAAGCCGTCCTTCACCTAGCTTGTTGGGAACACAAAGATTCTTTTCAGTTGCAAACTCCACTCCATACATTTATATGGGGAGGTACTAGTTCCAAACCGGTTTTACAGTGAAAACTGCAGGAACTTCAAACCGGCACTAGGAAACAGACTGAGAAACCAGAGTAAAAGTTTCTCCTGCAACCCGTTCCCTTTGTGCTAGATGAACGAACGTCTCTCCACATGCTCAGTTCTGAGAGATAAGTGTGTGTGAAAGCCGTCCTTCACCTAGCTTGTTGGGAACACAAAGTTTCTTTTCAGTTGCAAACTCCACTCCATACATATATATAGGGAAGTTACTAGCTGCAACTCGGTTTTACAGTGAAAACTGCAGGAACTTCAAACCGGCACTAGGAAACAGACTGAGAAACCAGAGTAAAAGTTTCTCCTGCAACCCGTTCCCTTTGTGCTAGATGTACGAACGTCTCTCCACATGCTCAGTTCTGAGAGTTAAGTGTGTGTGAAAGCCGTCCTTCACCTAGCTTGTTGGGAACACAAAGTTTCTTTTCAGTTGTTATCTCCACTCCATACATATATACGGGGAGGTACTAGCTCCAACTCGGTTTTACAGTGAAAACTGCAGGAACTTCAAACTGGCACTAGGAAACAGACTGAGAAACCAGAGTAAAAGTTTCTCCTGCAACCCGTTCCCTTTGTGCTAGATGAACCAACGTCTCTCCACATGCTCAGTTCTGAGAGATAAGTGTGTGTGAAAGCCGTCCTTCACCTAGCTTGTTGGGAACACAAAGTTTCTTTTCAGTTGCAAACTCCACTCCATACATATATAAGGGGAGTTACTAGCTACAACTCGGTTTTACAGTGAAAACTGCAGGAACTTCAAACCGGCACTAGGAAACAGACTGAGAAACCAGAGTAAAAGTTTCTCCTGCAAACCGTTCCCTTTGTGCTAGATGAAAGAACGTCTCTTCACATGCTCAGTTCTGAGAGATAAGTGTGTGTGAAAGCCGTCCTTCACCTAGCTTGTTGGGAACACAAAGTTTCTTTTCAGTTGCAAACTCCACTCCATACATATATAAGGGGAGGTACTAGCTCCAACTCGGTTTTACAGTGAAAACTGCAGGAACTTCAAACCGGCACTAGGAAACAGACTGAGAAACCAGAGTAAAAGTTTCTCCTGCAACCCGTTCCCTTTGTGCTAGATGAACGAACGTCTCTCCACATGCTCAGTTCTGAGAGATAAGTGTGTGTGAAAGCCGTCCTTCACCTAGCTTTTTGGGAACACAAAGTTTCTTTATAGTTGCAAACTCCACTCCATACATATATATAGGGAAGTTACTAGCTGCAACTCGGTTTTACAGTGAAAACTGCAGGAACTTCAAACCGGCACTAGGAAACAGACTGAGAAACCAGAGTAAAAGTTTCTCCTGCAACCCGTTCCCTTTGTGCTAGATGAACGAACGTCTCTCCACATGCTCAGTTCTGAGAGTTAAGTGTGTGGGAAAGCCGTCCTTCACCTAGCTTGTTGGGAACACAAAGTTTCTTTTCAGTTGTTATCTCCACTCCATACATATATACGGGGAGGTACTAGCTCCAACTCGGTTTTACAGTAAAAACTGCAGGAACTTCAAACTGGCACTAGGAAACAGACTGAGAAACCAGAGTAAAAGTTTCTCCTGCAACCCGTTCCCTTTGTGCTAGATGAACCAACGTCTCTCCACATGCTCAGTTCTGAGAGATAAGTGTGTGTGAAAGCCGTCCTTCACCTAGCTTGTTGGGAACACAAAGTTTCTTTTCAGTTGCAAACTCCACTCCATACATATATAAGGGGAGGTACTAGCTCCAACTCGGTTTTACAGTGAAAACTGCAGGAACTTCAAACCGGCACTAGGAAACAGACTGAGAAACCAGAGTAAAAGTTTCCCCTGCAACCCGTTCCCTTTGTGCTAGATGAACGAACGTCTCTCCACATGCTCAGTTCTGAGAGATAAGTGTGTGTGAAAGCCGTCCTTCACCTAGCTTTTTGGGAACACAAAGTTTCTTTTCAGTTGCAAACTCCACTCCATACATATATATAGGGAAGTTACTAGCTGCAACTCGGTTTTACAGTGAAAACTGCAGGAACTTCTAACCGGCACTAGGAAACAGACTGAGAAACCACAGTAAAAGTTTCTCCTGCAACCCTTTCCCTTTGTGCTAGATGAACGAACGTCTCTCCACATGCTCAGTTCTGAGAGTTAAGTGTGTGGGAAAGCCGTCCTTCACCTAGCTTGTTGGGAACACAAAGTTTCTTTTCAGTTGTTATCTCCACTCCATACATATATACGGGGAGGTACTATCTCCAACTCGGTTTTACAGTAAAAACTGCAGGAACTTCAAACTGGCACTAGGAAACAGACTGAGAAACCAGAGTAAAAGTTTCTCCTGCAACCCGTTCCCTTTGTGCTAGATGAACCAACGTCTCTCCACATGCTCAGTTCTGAGAGATAAGTGTGTGTGAAAGCCGTCCTTCACCTAGCTTGTTGGGAACACAAAGTTTCTTTTCAGTTGCAAACTCCACTCCATACATATATAAGGGGAGTTACTAGCTCCAACTCGGTTTTACAGTGAAAACTGCAGGAACTTCAAACCGGCACTAGGAAACAGACTGAGAACCTAGAGTAAAAGTTTCTCCTGCAAACGGATCCCTTTGTGCTAGATGAACGAACGTCTCTCCACATGCTCAGTTCTGAGAGATAAGTGTGTGTGAAAGCCGTCCTTCACCTAGCTTGTTGGGAACACAAAGTTTCTTTTCAGTTGCAAACTCCACTCCATACATATATAAGGGGAGGTACTAGCTCCAACTCGGTTTTACAGTGAAAACTGCAGGAACTTCAAACCGGCACTAGGAAACAGACTGAGAAACCAGAGTAAAAGTTTCTCCTGCAACCCGTTCCCTTTGTGCTAGATGAACCAACGTCTCTCCAAATGCTCAGTTCTGAGAGATAAGTGTGTGTGAAAGCCGTCCTTCACCTAGCTTGTTGGGAACACAAAGTTTCTTTTCAGTTGCCAACTCCACTCCATACATATATAAGGGGAGGTACTAGCTCCAACTCGGTTTTACAGTGAAAACTGCAGGAACTTCAAACCGGCACTAGGAAACAAACTGAGAAACCAGAGTAAAAGTTTCTCCTGCAACAGGTTCCCATTGTGCTAGATGAACGAACGTCTCTCCACATGCTCAGTTCTGAGAGATAAGTGTGTGTAAAAGCCGTCCTTCACCTAGCTTGTTGGGAACACAAAGATTCTTTTCAGTTGCAAACTCCAATCCATACATATATATGGGGAGGTACTAGTTCCAAACCGGTTTTACAGTGAAAACTGCAGGAACTTCAAACCGGCACTAGGAAACAGACTGAGAAACCAGAGTAAAAGTTTCTCCTGCAACCCGTTCCCTTTGTGCTAGATGAACGAACGTCTCTCCACATGCTCAGTTCTGAGAGATAAGTGTGTGTGAAAGCCGTCCTTCACCTAGCTTTTTGGGAACACAAAGTTTCTTTTCAGTTGCAAACTCCACTCCATACATATATATAGGGAAGTTACTAGCTGCAACTCGGTTTTACAGTGAAAACTGCAGGAACTTCAAACCGGCACTAGGAAACAGACTGAGAAACCAGAGTAAATGTTTCTCCTGCAACCCGTTCCCTTTGTGCTAGATGTACGAACGTCTCTCCACATGCTCAGTTCTGAGAGTTAAGTGTGTGTGAAAGCCGTCCTTCACCTAGCTTGTTGGGAACACAAAGTTTCTTTTCAGTTGTTATCTCCACTCCATACATATATACGGGGAGGTACTAGCTCCAACTCGGTTTTACAGTGAAAACTGCAGGAACTTCAAACTGGCACTAGGAAACAGACTGAGAAACCAGAGTAAAAGTTTCTCCTGCAACCCGTTCCCTTTGTGCTAGATGAACCAACGTCTCTCCACATGCTCAGTTCTGAGAGATAAGTGTGTGTGAAAGCCGTCCTTCACCTAGCTTGTTGGGAACACAAAGTTTCTTTTCAGTTGCAAACTCCACTCCATACATATATAAGGGGAGTTACTAGCTCCAACTCGGTTTTACAGTGAAAACTGCAGGAACTTCAAACCGGCACTAGGAAACAGACTGAGAAACCAGAGTAAAAGTTTCTCCTGCAAACCGTTCCCTTTGTGCTAGATGAACGAACGTCTCTCCACATGCTCAGTTCTGAGAGATAAGTGTGTGTGAAAGCCGTCCTTCACCTAGCTTGTTGGGAACACAAAGTTTCTTTTCAGTTGCAAACTCCACTCCATACATATATAAGGGGAGGTACTAGCTCCAACTCGGTTTTACAGTGAAAACTGCAGGAACTTCAAAACGGCACTAGGAAAAAGACTGAGAAACCAGAGTAAAAGTTTCTCCTGCAACCCGTTCCCTTTGTGCTAGATGAACGAACGTCTCTCCACATGCTCAGTTCTGAGAGATAAGTGTGTGTGAAAGCCGTCCTTCACCTAGCTTGTTGGGAACACAAAGTTTATTTTCAGTTGCAAACTCCACTCCATACATATATAAGGGGAGGTACTAGCTCCAACTCGGTTTTACAGTGAAAACTGCAGGAACTTCAAACCGGCACTAGGAAACAGACTGAGAAACCAGAGTAAAAGTTTCCCCTGCAACCCGTTCCCTTTGTGCTAGATGAACCAACGTCTCTCCAAATGCTCAGTTCTGAGAGATAAGTGTGTGTGAAAGCCGTCCTTCACCTAGCTTGTTGGGAACACAAAGTTTCTTTTCAGTTGCCAACTCCACTCCATACATATATAAGGGGAGGTACTAGCTCCAACTCGGTTTTACAGTGAAAACTGCAGGAACTTCAAACCGGCACTAGGAAACAAACTGAGAAACCAGAGTAAAAGTTTCTCCTGCAACCCGTTCCCTTTGTGCTAGATGAACGAACGTCTCTCCACATGCTCAGTTCTGAGAGATAAGTTTGTGTAAAAGCCGTCCTTCACCTAGCTTGTTGGGAACACAAA
This sequence comes from Camelus bactrianus, assembly GCF_048773025.1. Taxonomy (NCBI): domain Eukaryota; kingdom Metazoa; phylum Chordata; class Mammalia; order Artiodactyla; family Camelidae; genus Camelus; species Camelus bactrianus. Next base: position 130,310 of record NW_027413954.1, on the reverse strand, counting down.
GATTCTTTTCAGTTTCAAACTCCAATCCATACATATATATGGGGAGGTACTAGTTCCAAACCGGTTTTACAGTGAAAACTGCAGGAACTTCAAACCGGCACTAGGAAACAGACTGAGAAACCAGAGTAAAAGTTTCTCCTGCAACCCGTTCCCTTTGTGCTAGATGAACGAACGTCTCTCCACATGCTCAGTTCTGAGAGATAAGTGTGTGTGAAATCCGTCCTTCACCTAGCTTTTTGGGAACACAAAGTTTCTTTTCAGTTGCAAACTCCACTCCATACATATATATAGGGAAGTTACTAGCTGCAACTCGGTTTTACAGTGAAAACTGCAGGAACTTCAAACCGGCACTAGGAAACAGACTGAGAAACCAGAGTAAAAGTTTCTCCTGCAACCCGTTCCCTTTGTGCTAGATGTACGAACGTCTCTCCACATGCTCAGTTCTGAGAGTTAAGTGTGTGTGAAAGCCGTCCTTCACCTAGCTTGTTGGGAACACAAAGTTTCTTTTCAGTTGTTATCTCCACTCCATACATATATACGGGGAGGTACTAGCTCCAACTCGGTTTTACAGTGAAAACTGCAGGAACTTCAAACTGGCACTAGGAAACAGACTGAGAAACCAGAGTAAAAGTTTCTCCTGCAACCCGTTCCCTTTGTGCTAGATGAACCAACGTCTCTCCACATGCTCAGTTCTGAGAGATAAGTGTGTGTGAAAGCCGTCCTTCACCTAGCTTGTTGGGAACACAAAGTTTCTTTTCAGTTGCAAACTCCACTGCATACATATATAAGGGGAGTTACTAGCTCCAACTCGGTTTTACACTGAAAACTGCAGGAACTTCAAACCGGCACTAGGAAACAGACTGAGAAACCAGAGTAAAAGTTTCTCCTGCAAACCGTTCCTTTTGTGCTAGATGAACGAACGTCTCTCCACATGCTCAGTTCTGAGAGATAAGTGTGTGTGAAAGCCGTCCTTCACCTAGCTTGTTGGGAACACAAAGTTTCTTTTCAGTTGCAAACTCCACTCCATACATATATAAGGGGAGGTACTAGCTCCAAATCGGTTTTACAGTGAAAACTGCAGGAACTTCAAAACGGCACTAGGAAACAGACTGAGAAACCAGAGTAAAAGTTTCTCCTGCAACCCGTTCCCTTTGTGCTAGATGAACGAACGTCTCTCCACATGCTCAGTTCTGAGAGATAAGTGTGTGAGAAAGCCGTCCTTCACCTAGCTTTTTGGGAACACAAAGTTTATTTTCAGTTGCAAACTCCACTCCATACATATATATAGGGAAGTTACTAGCTGCAACTCGGTTTTACAGTGAAAACTGCAGGAACTTCAAACCGGCACTAGGAAACAGACTGAGAAACCAGAGTAAAAGTTTCTCCTGCAACCCGTTCCCTTTGTGCTAGATGAACGAACGTCTCTCCACATGCTCAGTTCTGAGAGATAAGTGTGTGTGAAATCCGTCCTTCACCTAGCTTTTTGGGAACACAAAGTTTCTTTTCAGTTGCAAACTCCACTCCATACATATATATAGGGAAGTTACTAGCTGCAACTCGGTTTTACAGTGAAAACTGCAGGAACTTCAAACCGGCACTAGGAAACAGACTGAGAAACCAGAGTAAAAGTTTCTCCTGCAACCCGTTCCCTTTGTGCTAGATGAACCAACGTCTCTCCACATGCTCAGTTCTGAGAGATAAGTGTGTGTGAAAGCCGTCCTTCACCTAGCTTGTTGGGAACACAAAGTTTCTTTTCAGTTGCAAACTCCACTGCATACATATATAAGGGGAGTTACTAGCTCCAACTCGGTTTTACACTGAAAACTGCAGGAACTTCAAACCGGCACTAGGAAACAGACTGAGAAACCAGAGTAAAAGTTTCTCCTGCAAACCGTTCCTTTTGTGCTAGATGAACGAACGTCTCTCCACATGCTCAGTTCTGAGAGATAAGTGTGTGTGAAAGCCGTCCTTCACCTAGCTTGTTGGGAACACAAAGTTTCTTTTCAGTTGCAAACTCCACTCCATACATATATAAGGGGAGGTACTAGCTCCAACTCGGTTTTACAGTGAAAACTGCAGGAACTTCAAACCGGCACTAGGAAACAGACTGAGAAACCAGAGTAAAAGTTTCCCCTGCAACCCGATCCCTTTGTGCTAGATGAACGAACGTCTCTCCACATGCTCAGTTCTGAGAGATAAGTGTGTGTGAAAGCCGTCCTTCACCTAGCTTTTTGGGAACACAAAGTTTCTTTTCAGTTGCAAACTCCACTCCATACATATATATAGGGAAGTTACTAGCTGCAACTCGGTTTTACAGTGAAAACTGCAGGAACTTCTAACCGGCACTAGGAAACAGACTGAGAAACCACAGTAAAAGTTTCTCCTGCAACCCTTTCCCTTTGTGCTAGATGAACGAACGTCTCTCCACATGCTCAGTTCTGAGAGTTAAGTGTGTGGGAAAGCCGTCCTTCACCTAGCTTGTTGGGAACACAAAGTTTCTTTTCAGTTGTTATCTCCACTCCATACATATATACGGGGAGGTACTATCTCCAACTCGGTTTTACAGTAAAAACTGCAGGAACTTCAAACTGGCACTAGGAAACAGACTGAGAAACCAGAGTAAAAGTTTCTCCTGCAACCCGTTCCCTTTGTGCTAGATGAACCAACGTCTCTCCACATGCTCAGTTCTGAGAGATAAGTGTGTGTGAAAGCCGTCCTTCACCTAGCTTGTTGGGAACACAAAGTTTCTTTTCAGTTGCAAACTCCACTCCATACATATATAAGGGGAGTTACTAGCTCCAACTCGGTTTTACAGTGAAAACTGCAGGAACTTCAAACCGGCACTAGGAAACAGACTGAGAACCTAGAGTAAAAGTTTCTCCTGCAAACGGTTCCCTTTGTGCTAGATGAACGAACGTCTCTCCACATGCTCAGTTCTGAGAGATAAGTGTGTGTGAAAGCCGTCCTTCACCTAGCTTGTTGGGAACACAAAGTTTCTTTTCAGTTGCAAACTCCACTCCATACATATATAAGGGGAGGTACTAGCTCCAACTCGGTTTTACAGTGAAAACTGCAGGAACTTCAAACCGGCACTAGGAAACAGACTGAGAAACCAGAGTAAAAGTTTCTCCTGCAACCCGTTCCCTTTGTGCTAGATGAACCAACGTCTCTCCAAATGCTCAGTTCTGAGAGATAAGTGTGTGTGAAAGCCGTCCTTCACCTAGCTTGTTGGGAACACAAAGTTTCTTTTCAGTTGCCAACTCCACTCCATACATATATAAGGGGAGGTACTAGCTCCAACTCGGTTTTACAGTGAAAACTGCAGGAACTTCAAACCGGCACTAGGAAACAAACTGAGAAACCAGAGTAAAAGTTTCTCCTGCAACAGGTTCCCTTTGTGCTAGATGAACGAACGTCTCTCCACATGCTCAGTTCTGAGAGATAAGTGTGTGTAAAAGCCGTCCTTCACCTAGCTTGTTGGGAACACAAAGATTCTTTTCAGTTGCAAACTCCAATCCATACATATATATGGGGAGGTACTAGTTCCAAACCGGTTTTACAGTGAAAACTGCAGGAACTTCAAACCGGCACTAGGAAACAGACTGAGAAACCAGAGTAAAAGTTTCTCCTGCAACCCGTTCCCTTTGTGCTAGATGAACGAACGTCTCTCCACATGCTCAGTTCTGAGAGATAAGTGTGTGTGAAAGCCGTCCTTCACCTAGCTTTTTGGGAACACAAAGTTTCTTTTCAGTTGCAAACTCCACTCCATACATATATATAGGGAAGTTACTAGCTGCAACTCGGTTTTACAGTGAAAACTGCAGGAACTTCAAACCGGCACTAGGAAACAGACTGAGAAACCAGAGTAAATGTTTCTCCTGCAACCCGTTCCCTTTGTGCTAGATGTACGAACGTCTCTCCACATGCTCAGTTCTGAGAGTTAAGTGTGTGTGAAAGCCGTCCTTCACCTAGCTTGTTGGGAACACAAAGTTTCTTTTCAGTTGTTATCTCCACTCCATACATATATACGGGGAGGTACTAGCTCCAACTCGGTTTTACAGTGAAAACTGCAGGAACTTCAAACTGGCACTAGGAAACAGACTGAGAAACCAGAGTAAAAGTTTCTCCTGCAACCCGTTCCCTTTGTGCTAGATGAACCAACGTCTCTCCACATGCTCAGTTCTGAGAGATAAGTGTGTGTGAAAGCCGTCCTTCACCTAGCTTGTTGGGAACACAAAGTTTCTTTTCAGTTGCAAACTCCACTCCATACATATATAAGGGGAGTTACTAGCTCCAACTCGGTTTTACAGTGAAAACTGCAGGAACTTCAAACCGGCACTAGGAAACAGACTGAGAAACCAGAGTAAAAGTTTCTCCTGCAAACCGTTCCCTTTGTGCTAGATGAACGAACGTCTCTCCACATGCTCAGTTCTGAGAGATAAGTGTGTGTGAAAGCCGTCCTTCACCTAGCTTGTTGGGAACACAAAGTTTCTTTTCAGTTGCAAACTCCACTCCATACATATATAAGGGGAGGTACTAGCTCCAACTCGGTTTTACAGTGAAAACTGCAGGAACTTCAAAACGGCACTAGGAAAAAGACTGAGAAACCAGAGTAAAAGTTTCTCCTGCAACCCGTTCCCTTTGTGCTAGATGAACGAACGTCTCTCCACATGCTCAGTTCTGAGAGATAAGTGTGTGTGAAAGCCGTCCTTCACCTAGCTTGTTGGGAACACAAAGTTTATTTTCAGTTGCAAACTCCACTCCATACATATATAAGGGGAGGTACTAGCTCCAACTCGGTTTTACAGTGAAAACTGCAGGAACTTCAAACCGGCACTAGGAAACAGACTGAGAAACCAGAGTAAAAGTTTCCCCTGCAACCCGTTCCCTTTGTGCTAGATGAACCAACGTCTCTCCAAATGCTCAGTTCTGAGAGATAAGTGTGTGTGAAAGCCGTCCTTCACCTAGCTTGTTGGGAACACAAAGTTTCTTTTCAGTTGCCAACTCCACTCCATACATATATAAGGGGAGGTACTAGCTCCAACTCGGTTTTACAGTGAAAACTGCAGGAACTTCAAACCGGCACTAGGAAACAAACTGAGAAACCAGAGTAAAAGTTTCTCCTGCAACCCGTTCCCTTTGTGCTAGATGAACGAACGTCTCTCCACATGCTCAGTTCTGAGAGATAAGTTTGTGTAAAAGCCGTCCTTCACCTAGCTTGTTGGGAACACAAAGATTCTTTTCAGTTTCAAACTCCAATCCATACATATATATGGGGAGGTACTAGTTCCAAACCGGTTTTACAGTGAAAACTGCAGGAACTTCAAACCGGCACTAGGAAACAGACTGAGAAACCAGAGTAAAAGTTTCTCCTGCAACCCGTTCCCTTTGTGCTAGATGAACGAACGTCTCTCCACATGCTCAGTTCTGAGAGATAAGTGTGTGTGAAATCCGTCCTTCACCTAGCTTTTTGGGAACACAAAGTTTCTTTTCAGTTGCAAACTCCACTCCATACATATATATAGGGAAGTTACTAGCTGCAACTCGGTTTTACAGTGAAAACTGCAGGAACTTCAAACCGGCACTAGGAAACAGACTGAGAAACCAGAGTAAAAGTTTCTCCTGCAACCCGTTCCCTTTGTGCTAGATGTACGAACGTCTCTCCACATGCTCAGTTCTGAGAGTTAAGTGTGTGTGAAAGCCGTCCTTCACCTAGCTTGTTGGGAACACAAAGTTTCTTTTCAGTTGTTATCTCCACTCCATACATATATACGGGGAGGTACTAGCTCCAACTCGGTTTTACAGTGAAAACTGCAGGAACTTCAAACTGGCACTAGGAAACAGACTGAGAAACCAGAGTAAAAGTTTCTCCTGCAACCCGTTCCCTTTGTGCTAGATGAACCAACGTCTCTCCACATGCTCAGTTCTGAGAGATAAGTGTGTGTGAAAGCCGTCCTTCACCTAGCTTGTTGGGAACACAAAGTTTCTTTTCAGTTGCAAACTCCACTGCATACATATATAAGGGGAGTTACTAGCTCCAACTCGGTTTTACACTGAAAACTGCAGGAACTTCAAACCGGCACTAGGAAACAGACTGAGAAACCAGAGTAAAAGTTTCTCCTGCAAACCGTTCCTTTTGTGCTAGATGAACGAACGTCTCTCCACATGCTCAGTTCTGAGAGATAAGTGTGTGTGAAAGCCGTCCTTCACCTAGCTTGTTGGGAACACAAAGTTTCTTTTCAGTTGCAAACTCCACTCCATACATATATAAGGGGAGGTACTAGCTCCAAATCGGTTTTACAGTGAAAACTGCAGGAACTTCAAAACGGCACTAGGAAACAGACTGAGAAACCAGAGTAAAAGTTTCTCCTGCAACCCGTTCCCTTTGTGCTAGATGAACGAACGTCTCTCCACATGCTCAGTTCTGAGAGATAAGTGTGTGAGAAAGCCGTCCTTCACCTAGCTTTTTGGGAACACAAAGTTTATTTTCAGTTGCAAACTCCACTCCATACATATATATAGGGAAGTTACTAGCTGCAACTCGGTTTTACAGTGAAAACTGCAGGAACTTCAAACCGGCACTAGGAAACAGACTGAGAAACCAGAGTAAAAGTTTCTCCTGCAACCCGTTCCCTTTGTGCTAGATGAACGAACGTCTCTCCACATGCTCAGTTCTGAGAGATAAGTGTGTGTGAAATCCGTCCTTCACCTAGCTTTTTGGGAACACAAAGTTTCTTTTCAGTTGCAAACTCCACTCCATACATATATATAGGGAAGTTACTAGCTGCAACTCGGTTTTACAGTGAAAACTGCAGGAACTTCAAACCGGCACTAGGAAACAGACTGAGAAACCAGAGTAAAAGTTTCTCCTGCAACCCGTTCCCTTTGTGCTAGATGTACGAACGTCTCTCCACATGCTCAGTTCTGAGAGTTAAGTGTGTGTGAAAGCCGTCCTTCACCTAGCTTGTTGGGAACACAAAGTTTCTTTTCAGTTGTTATCTCCACTCCATACATATATACGGGGAGGTACTAGCTCCAACTCGGTTTTACAGTGAAAACTGCAGGAACTTCAAACTGGCACTAGGAAACAGACTGAGAAACCAGAGTAAAAGTTTCTCCTGCAACCCGTTCCCTTTGTGCTAGATGAACCAACGTCTCTCCACATGCTCAGTTCTGAGAGATAAGTGTGTGTGAAAGCCGTCCTTCACCTAGCTTGTTGGGAACACAAAGTTTCTTTTCAGTTGCAAACTCCACTGCATACATATATAAGGGGAGTTACTAGCTCCAACTCGGTTTTACACTGAAAACTGCAGGAACTTCAAACCGGCACTAGGAAACAGACTGAGAAACCAGAGTAAAAGTTTCTCCTGCAAACCGTTCCTTTTGTGCTAGATGAACGAACGTCTCTCCACATGCTCAGTTCTGAGAGATAAGTGTGTGTGAAAGCCGTCCTTCACCTAGCTTGTTGGGAACACAAAGTTTCTTTTCAGTTGCAAACTCCACTCCATACATATATAAGGGGAGGTACTAGCTCCAAATCGGTTTTACAGTGAAAACTGCAGGAACTTCAAAACGGCACTAGGAAACAGACTGAGAAACCAGAGTAAAAGTTTCTCCTGCAACCCGTTCCCTTTGTGCTAGATGAACGAACGTCTCTCCACATGCTCAGTTCTGAGAGATAAGTGTGTGAGAAAGCCGTCCTTCACCTAGCTTTTTGGGAACACAAAGTTTATTTTCAGTTGCAAACTCCACTCCATACATATATATAGGGAAGTTACTAGCTGCAACTCGGTTTTACAGTGAAAACTGCAGGAACTTCAAACCGGCACTAGGAAACAGACTGAGAAACCAGAGTAAAAGTTTCTCCTGCAACCCGTTCCCTTTGTGCTAGATGAACGAACGTCTCTCCACATGCTCAGTTCTGAGAGTTAAGTGTGTGTGAAAGCCGTCCTTCACCTAGCTTGTTGGGAACACAAAGTTTCTTTTCAGTTGTTATCTCCACTCCATACATATATACGGGGAGGTACTAGCTCCAACTCGGTTTTACAGTAAAAACTGCAGGAACTTCAAACTGGCACTAGGAAACAGACTGAGAAACCAGAGTAAAAGTTTCTCCTGCAACCCGTTCCCTTTGTGCTAGATGAACCAACGTCTCTCCACATGCTCAGTTCTGAGAGATAAGTGTGTGTGAAAGCCGTCCTTCACCTAGCTTGTTGGGAACACAAAGTTTCTTTTCAGTTGCAAACTCCACTCCATACATATATAAGGGGAGGTACTAGCTCCAACTCGGTTTTACAGTGAAAACTGCAGGAACTTCAAACCGGCACTAGGAAACAGACTGAGAATCCAGAGTAAAAGTTTCTCCTGCAACCCGTTCCCTTTGTGCTAGATGAACCAACGTCTCTCCACATGCTCAGTTCTGAGAGATAAGTGTGTGTGAAAGCCGTCCTTCACCTAGCTTGTTGGGAACACAAAGTTTCTTTTCAGTTGCAAACTCCACTCCATACATATATATGGGGAGGTACTAGCTCCAACTCGGTTTTACAGTGAAAACTGCAGGAACTTCAAACCGGCACTAGGAAACAGACTGAGAAACCAGAGTAAAAGTTTCTCCTGCAACCCGTTCCCTTTGTGCTAGATGAACCAACGTCTCTCCAAATGCTCAGTTCTGAGAGATAAGTGTGTGTGAAAGCCGTCCTTCACCTAGCTTGTTGGGAACACAAAGTTTCTTTTCAGTTGCCAACTCCACTCCATACATATATAAGGGGAGGTACTAGCTCCAACTCGGTTTTACAGTGAAAACTGCAGGAACTTCAAACCGGCACTAGGAAACAAACTGAGAAACCAGAGTAAAAGTTTCTCCTGCAACCCGTTCCCATTGTGCTAGATGAACGAACGTCTCTCCACATGCTCAGTTCTGAGAGATAAGTGTGTGTAAAAGCCGTCCTTCACCTAGCTTGTTGGGAACACAAAGATTCTTTTCAGTTGCAAACTCCAATCCATACATATATATGGGGAGGTATTAGTTCCAAACCGGTTTTACAGTGAAAACTGCAGGAACTTCAAACCGGCACTAGGAAACAGACTGAGAAACCAGAGTAAAAGTTTCTCCTGCAACCCGTTCCCTTTGTGTTAGATGAACGAACGTCTCTCCACATGCTCAGTTCTGAGATATAAGTGTGTGTGAAAGCCGTCTTTCACCTAGCTTTTTGGGAACACAAAGTTTCTTTTCAGTTGCAAACTCCACTCCATAAATATATATAGGGAAGTTACTAGCTGCAACTCGGTTTTACAGTGAAAACTGCAGGAACTTCAAACCGGCACTAGGAAACAGACTGAGAAACCAGAGTAAAAGTTTCTCCTGCAACCCGTTCCCTTTGTGCTAGATGAACGAACGTCTCTCCACATGCTCAGTTCTGAGAGTTAAGTGTGTGTGAAAGCCGTCCTTCACCTAGCTTTTTGGGAACACAAAGTTTCTTTTCAGTTGCAAACTCCACTCCATACATATATATAGGGAAGTTACTAGCTGCAACTCGGTTTTACAGTGAAAACTGCAGGAACTTCAAACCGGCACTAGGAAACAGACTGAGAAACCAGAGTAAAAGTTTCTCCTGCAACCCGTTCCCTTTGTGCTAGATGTACGAACGTCTCTCCACATGCTCAGTTCTGAGAGTTAAGTGTGTGTGAAAGCCGTCCTTCACCTAGCTTGTTGGGAACACAAAGTTTCTTTTCAGTTGTTATCTCCACTCCATACATATATACGGGGAGGTACTAGCTCCAACTCGGTTTTACAGTGAAAACTGCAGGAACTTCAAACCGGCACTAGGAAACAGACTGAGAAACCAGAGTAAAAGTTTCTCCTGCAACCCGTTCCCTTTGTGCTAGATGAACCAACGTCTCTCCACATGCTCAGTTCTGAGAGATAAGTGTGTGTGAAAGCCGTCCTTCACCTAGCTTGTTGGGAACACAAAGTTTCTTTTCAGTTGCAAACTCCACTCCATACATATATAAGGGGAGTTACTAGCTCCAACTCGGTTTTACAGTGAAAACTGCAGGAACTTCAAACCGGCACTAGGAAACAGACTGAGAAACCAGAGTAAAAGTTTCTCCTGCAAACCGTTCCCTTTGTGCTAGATGAACGAACGTCTCTCCACATGCTCAGTTCTGAGAGATAAGTGTGTGTGAAAGCCGTCCTTCACCTAGCTTGTTGGGAACACAAAGTTTCTTTTCAGTTGCAAACTCCACTCCATACATATATAAGGGGAGGTACTAGCTCCAACTCGGTTTTACAGTGAAAACTGCAGGAACTTCAAACCGGCACTAGGAAACAAACTGAGAAACCAGAGTAAAAGTTTCTCCTGCAACCCGTTCCCTTTGTGCTAGATGAACGAACGTCTCTCCACATGCTCAGTTCTGAGAGATAAGTTTGTGTAAAAGCCGTCCTTCACCTAGCTTGTTGGGAACACAAAGATTCTTTTCAGTTTCAAACTCCAATCCATACATATATATGGGGAGGTACTAGTTCCAAACCGGTTTTACAGTGAAAACTGCAGGAACTTCAAACCGGCACTAGGAAACAGACTGAGAAACCAGAGTAAAAGTTTCTCCTGCAACCCGTTCCCTTTGTGCTAGATGAACGAACGTCTCTCCACATGCTAAGTTCTGAGAGATAAGTGTGTGTGAAAGCCGTCCTTCACCTAGCTTTTTGGGAACACAAAGTTTCTTTTCAGTTGCAAACTCCACTCCATACATATATATAGGGAAGTTACTAGCTGCAACTCGGTTTTACAGTGAAAACTGCAGGAACTTCAAACCGGCACTAGGAAACAGACTGAGAAACCAGAGTAAAAGTTTCTCCTGCAACCCGTTCCCTTTGTGCTAGATGTACGAACGTCTCTCCACATGCTCAGTTCTGAGAGTTAAGTGTGTGTGAAAGCCGTCCTTCACCTAGCTTGTTGGGAACACAAAGTTTCTTTTCAGTTGTTATCTCCACTCCATACATATATACGGGGAGGTACTAGCTCCAACTCGGTTTTACAGTGAAAACTGCAGGAACTTCAAACTGGCACTAGGAAACAGACTGAGAAACCAGAGTAAAAGTTTCTCCTGCAACCCGTTCCCTTTGTGCTAGATGAACCAACGTCTCTCCACATGCTCAGTTCTGAGAGATAAGTGTGTGTGAAAGCCGTCCTTCACCTAGCTTGTTGGGAACACAAAGTTTCTTTTCAGTTGCAAACTCCACTGCATACATATATAAGGGGAGTTACTAGCTCCAACTCGGTTTTACACTGAAAACTGCAGGAACTTCAAACCGGCACTAGGAAACAGACTGAGAAACCAGAGTAAAAGTTTCTCCTGCAAACCGTTCCTTTTGTGCTAGATGAACGAACGTCTCTCCACATGCTCAGTTCTGAGAGATAAGTGTGTGTGAAAGCCGTCCTTCACCTAGCTTGTTGGGAACACAAAGTTTCTTTTCAGTTGCAAACTCCACTCCATACATATATAAGGGGAGGTACTAGCTCCAAACCGGTTTTACAGTGAAAACTGCAGGAACTTCAAAACGGCACTAGGAAACAGACTGAGAAACCAGAGTAAAAGTTTCTCCTGCAACCCGTTCCCTTTGTGCTAGATGAACGAACGTCTCTCCACATGCTCAGTTCTGAGAGATAAGTGTGTGAGAAAGCCGTCCTTCACCTAGCTTTTTGGGAACACAAAGTTTATTTTCAGTTGCAAACTCCACTCCATACATATATATAGGGAAGTTACTAGCTGCAACTCGGTTTTACAGTGAAAACTGCAGGAACTTCAAACCGGCACTAGGAAACAGACTGAGAAACCAGAGTAAAAGTTTCTCCTGCAACCCGTTCCCTTTGTGCTAGATGAACGAACGTCTCTCCACATGCTCAGTTCTGAGAGTTAAGTGTGTGTGAAAGCCGTCCTTCACCTAGCTTGTTGGGAACACAAAGTTTCTTTTCAGTTGTTATCTCCACTCCATACATATATACGGGGAGGTACTAGCTCCAACTCGGTTTTACAGTAAAAACTGCAGGAACTTCAAACTGGCACTAGGAAACAGACTGAGAAACCAGAGTAAAAGTTTCTCCTGCAACCCGTTCCCTTTGTGCTAGATGAACCAACGTCTCTCCACATGCTCAGTTCTGAGAGATAAGTGTGTGTGAAAGCCGTCCTTCACCTAGCTTGTTGGGAACACAAAGTTTCTTTTCAGTTGCAAACTCCACTCCATACATATATAAGGGGAGGTACTAGCTCCAACTCGGTTTTACAGTGAAAACTGCAGGAACTTCAAACCGGCACTAGGAAACAGACTGAGAATCCAGAGTAAAAGTTTCTCCTGCAACCCGTTCCCTTTGTGCTAGATGAACCAACGTCTCTCCACATGCTCAGTTCTGAGAGATAAGTGTGTGTGAAAGCCGTCCTTCACCTAGCTTGTTGGGAACACAAAGTTTCTTTTCAGTTGCAAACTCCACTCCATACATATATATGGGGAGGTACTAGCTCCAACTCGGTTTTACAGTGAAAACTGCAGGAACTTCAAACCGGCACTAGGAAACAGACTGAGAAACCAGAGTAAAAGTTTCTCCTGCAACCCGTTCCCTTTGTGCTAGATGAACCAACGTCTCTCCAAATGCTCAGTTCTGAGAGATAAGTGTGTGTGAAAGCCGTCCTTCACCTAGCTTGTTGGGAACACAAAGTTTCTTTTCAGTTGCCAACTCCACTCCATACATATATAAGGGGAGGTACTAGCTCCAACTCGGTTTTACAGTGAAAACTGCAGGAACTTCAAACCGGCACTAGGAAACAAACTGAGAAACCAGAGTAAAAGTTTCTCCTGCAACCCGTTCCCATTGTGCTAGATGAACGAACGTCTCTCCACATGCTCAGTTCTGAGAGATAAGTGTGTGTAAAAGCCGTCCTTCACCTAGCTTGTTGGGAACACAAAGATTCTTTTCAGTTGCAAACTCCAATCCATACATATATATGTGGAGGTATTAGTTCCAAACCGGTTTTACAGTGAAAACTGCAGGAACTTCAAACCGGCACTAGGAAACAGACTGAGAAACCAGAGTAAAAGTTTCTCCTGCAACCCGTTCCCTTTGTGTTAGATGAACGAACGTCTCTCCACATGCTCAGTTCTGAGAGATAAGTGTGTGTGAAAGCCGTCTTTCACCTAGCTTTTTGGGAACACAAAGTTTCTTTTCAGTTGCAAACTCCACTCCATACATATATATAGGGAAGTTACTAGCTGCAACTCGGTTTTACAGTGAAAACTGCAGGAACTTCAAACCGGCACTAGGAAACAGACTGAGAAACCAGAGTAAAAGTTTCTCCTGCAACCCGTTCCCTTTGTGCTAGATGAACGAACGTCTCTCCACATGCTCAGTTCTGAGAGTTAAGTGTGTGTGAAAGCCGTCCTTCACCTAGCTTGTTGGGAACACAAAGTTTCTTTTCAGTTGTTATCTCCACTCCATACATATATACGGGGAGGTACTAGCTCCAACTCGGTTTTACAGTGAAAACTGCAGGAACTTCAAACTGGCACTAGGAAACAGACTGAGAAACCAGAGTAAAAGTTTCTCCTGCAACCCGTTCCCTTTGTGCTAGATGAACCAACGTCTCTCCACATGCTCAGTTCTGAGAGATAAGTGTGTGTGAAAGCCGTCCTTCACCTAGCTTGTTGGGAACACAAAGTTTCTTTTCAGTTGCAAACTCCACTCCATACACATATAAGGGGAGTTACTAGCTCCAACTCGGTTTTACAGTGAAAACTGCAGGAACTTCAAACCGGCACTAGGAAACAGACTGAGAAACCAAAGTAAAAGTTTCTCCTGCAAACCGTTCCCTTTGTGCTAGATGAACGAACGTCTCTCCACATGCTCAGTTCTGAGAGATAAGTGTGTGTGAAAGCCGTCCTTCACCTAGCTTTTGGGGAACACAAAGTTTCTTTTCAGTTGCAAACTCCACTCCATACATATATATAGGGAAGTTACTAGCTGCAACTCGGTTTTACAGTGAAAACTGCAGGAACTTCAAACCGGCACTAGGAAACAGACTGAGAAACCAGAGTAAAAGTTTCTCCTGCAACCCGTTCCCTTTGTGCTAGATGAACGAACGTCTCTCCACATGCTCAGTTCTGAGAGTTAAGTGTGTGTGAAAGCCGTCCTTCACCTAGCTTGTTGGGAACACAAAGTTTCTTTTCAGTTGTTATCTCCACTCCATACATATATACGGGGAGGTACTAGCTCCAACTCTGTTTTACAGTGAAAACTGCAGGAACTTCAAACTGGCACTAGGAAACAGACTGAGAAACCAGAGTAAAAGTTTCTCCTGCAACCCGTTCCCTTTGTGCTAGATGAACCAACGTCTCTCCACATGCTCAGTTCTGAGAGATAAGTGTGTGTGAAAGCCGTCCTTCACCTAGCTTGTTGGGAACACAAAGTTTCTTTTCAGTTGCAAACTCCACTCCATACATATATAAGGGGAGGTACTAGCTCCAACTCGGTTTTACAGTGAAAACTGCAGGAACTTCAAACCGGCACTAGGAAACAGACTGAGAATCCAGAGTTAAAGTTTCTCCTGCAACCCGTTCCTTTTGTGCTAGATGAACGAACGTCTCTCCACATGCTCAGTTCTGAGAGATAAGTGTGTGTGAAAGCCGTCCTTCACCTAGCTTTTTGGGAACACAAAGTTTCTTTTCAGTTGCAAACTCCACTCCATACATATATATAGGGAAGTTACTAGCTGCAACTCGGTTTTACAGTGAAAACTGCAGGAACTTCAAACCGGCACTAGGAAACAGACTGAGAAACCAGAGTAAAAGTTTCTCCTGCAACCCGTTCCCTTTGTGCTAGATGAACGAACGTCTCTCCACATGCTCAGTTCTGAGAGTTAAGTGTGTGTGAAAGCCGTCCTTCACCTAGCTTGTTGGGAACACAAAGTTTCTTTTCAGTTGTTATCTCCACTCCATACATATATACGGGGAGGTACTAGCTCCAACTCGGTTTTACAGTGAAAACTGCAGGAACTTCAAACTGGCACTAGGAAACAGACTGAGAAACCAGAGTAAAAGTTTCTCCTGCAACCCGTTCCCTTTGTGCTAGATGAACCAACGTCTCTCCACATGCTCAGTTCTGAGAGATAAGTGTGTGTGAAAGCCGTCCTTCACCTAGCATGTTGGGAACACAAAGTTTCTTTTCAGTTGCAAACTCCACTCCATACATATATAAGGGGAGGTACTAGCTCCAACTCGGTTTTACAGTGAAAACTGCAGGAACTTCAAACCGGCACTAGGAAACAGACTGAGAAACCAGAGTAAAAGTTTCTCCTGCAACCCGTTCCCTTTGTGCTAGATGAACGAACGTCTCTCCACATGCTCAGTTCTGAGAGTTAAGTGTGTGTGAAAGCCGTCCTTCACCTAGCTTGTTGGGAACACAAAGTTTCTTTTCAGTTGTTATCTCCACTCCATACATATATACGGGGAGGTACTAGCTCCAACTCGGTTTTACAGTGAAAACTGCAGGAACTTCAAACTGGCACTAGGAAACAGACTGAGAAACCAGAGTAAAAGTTTCTCCTGCAACCCGTTCCCTTTGTGCTAGATGAACCAACGTCTCTCCACATGCTCAGTTCTGAGAGATAAGTGTGTGTGAAAGCCGTCCTTCACCTAGCATGTTGGGAACACAAAGTTTCTTTTCAGTTGCAAACTCCACTCCATACATATATAAGGGGAGGTACTAGCTCCAACTCGGTTTTACAGTGAAAACTGCAGGAACTTCAAACCGGCACTAGGAAACAGACTGAGAATCCAGAGTTAAAGTTTCTCCTGCAACCCGTTCCCTTTGTGCTAGATGAACGAACGTCTCTCCACATGCTCAGTTCTGAGAGATATGTGTGTGTGAAAGCCGTCATTCACCTAGCTTTTTGGGAACACAAAATTTCTTTTCAGTTGCAAACTCCACTCCATACATATATATAGGGAAGTTACTAGCTGCAACTCGGTTTTACAGTGAAAACTGCAGGAACTTCAAACCGGCACTAGGAAACAGACTGAGAAACCAGAGTAAAAGTTTCTCCTGCAACCCGTTCCCTTTGTGCTAGATGAACGAACGTCTCTCCACATGCTCAGTTCTGAGAGTTAAGTGTGTGTGAAAGCCGTCCTTCACCTAGCTTGTTGGGAACACAAAGTTCCTTTTCAGTAGTTATCTCCACTCCATACATATATACGGGGAGGTACTAGCTCCAAATCGGTTTTACAGTGAAAACTGCAGGAACTTCAAACTGGCACTAGGAAACAGACTGAGAAACCAGAGTAAAAGTTTCTCCTGCAACCCGTTCCCTTTGTGCTAGATGAACCAACGTCTCTCCACATGCTCAGTTCTGAGAGATAAGTGTGTGTGAAAGCCGTCCTTCACCTAGCTTGTTGGGAACACAAAGTTTCTTTTCAGTTGCAAACTCCACTCCATACATATATAAGGGGAGTTACTAGCTCCAACTCGGTTTTACAGTGAAAACTGCAGGAACTTCAAACCGGCACTAGGAAACAGACTGAGAAACCAGAGTAAAAGTTTCTCCTGCAAACCGTTCCCTTTGTGCTAGATGAACGAACGTCTCTCCACATGCTCAGTTCTGAGAGATAAGTGTGTGTGAAAGCCGTCCTTCACCTAGCTTGTTGGGAACACAAAGTTTCTTTTCAGTTGCAAACTCCACTCCATACATATATAAGGGGAGGTACTAGCTCCAACTCGGTTTTACAGTGAAAACTGCAGGAACTTCAAACCGGCACTAGGAAACAGACTGAGAAACCAGAGTAAAAGTTTCTCCTGCAACCCGTTCCCTTTGTGCTAGATGAACGAACGTCTCTCCACATGCTCAGTTCTGAGAGATAAGTGTGTGTGAAAGCCGTCCTTCACCTAGCTTTTTGGGAACACAAAGTTTCTTTTCAGTTGCAAACTCCACTCCATACATATATATAGGGAAGTTACTAGCTGCAACTCGGTTTTACAGTGAAAACTGCAGGAACTTCAAACCGGCACTAGGAAACAGACTGAGAAACCAGAGTAAAAGTTTCTCCTGCAACCCGTTCCCTTTGTGCTAGATGAACGAACGTCTCTCCACATGCTCAGTTCTGAGAGTTAATTGTGTGTGAAAGCCGTCCTTCACCTAGCTTGTTGGGAACACAAAGTTTCTTTTCAGTTGTTATCTCCACTCTATACATATATACGGGGAGGTACTAGCTCCAACACGGTTTTACAGTGAAAATTGCAGGAACTTCAAACTGGCACTAGGAAACAGACTGAGAAACCAGAGTAAAAGTTTCTCCTGCAACCCGTTCCCTTTGTGCTAGATGAACCAAAGTCTATCCACATGCTCAGTTCTGAGAGATAAGTGTGTGTGAAAGCCGTCCTTCACCTAGCTTGTTGGGAACACAAAGTTTCTTTTCAGTTGTTATCTCCACTCCATACATATATACGGGGAGGTACTAGCTCCAACTCGGTTTTACAGTGAAAACTGCAGGAACTTCAAACCGGCACTAGGAAACAGACTGAGAAACCAGAGTAAAAGTTTCTCCTGCAAACCGTTCCCTTTGTGCTAGATGAACGAACGTCTCTCCACATGCTCAGTTCTGAGAGATAAGTGTGTGTGAAAGCCGTCCTTCACCTAGCTTGTTGGGAACACAAAGTTTCTTTTCAGTTGCAAACTCCACTCCATACATATATAAGGGGAGGTACTAGCTCCAACTCGGTTTTACAGTGAAAACTGCAGGAACTTCAAACCGGCACTAGGAAACAGAATGAGAAACCAGAGTAAAAGTTTCTCCTGCAACCCGTTCCCTTTGTGCTAGATGAACGAACGTCTCTCCACATGCTCAGTTCTGAGAGATAAGTGTGTGTGAAAGCCGTCCTTCACCTAGCTTTTTGGGAACACAAAGTTTCTTTTCAGTTGCAAACTCCACTCCATACATATATATAGGGAAGTTACTAGCTGCAACTCGGTTTTACAGTGAAAACTGCAGGAACTTCAAACCGGCACTAGGAAACAGACTGAGAAACTAGAGTAAAAGTTTCTCCTGCAACCCGTTCCCTTTGTGATAGATGAACGAACGTCTCTCCACATGCTCAGTTCTGAGAGTTAAGTGTGTGTGAAAGCCGTCATTCACCTAGCTTGTTGGGAACACAAAGTTTCTTTTCAGTTGTTATCTCCACTCCATACATATATACGGGGAGGTACTAGCTCCAACTCGGTTTTACAGTGAAAACTGCAGGAACTTCAAACCGGCACTAGGAAACAGACTGAGAAACCAGAGTAAAAGTTTCTCCTGCAACCCGTTCCCTTTGTGCTAGATGAACCAACGTCTCTCCACATGCTCAGTTCTGAGAGATAAGTGTGTGTGAAAGCCGTCCTTCACCTAGCTTGTTG
The DNA here is from genome assembly GCF_048773025.1 of Camelus bactrianus. Lineage (NCBI taxonomy): Eukaryota > Metazoa > Chordata > Mammalia > Artiodactyla > Camelidae > Camelus > Camelus bactrianus. The sequence goes on along the minus strand of NW_027413954.1, from coordinate 111,875 downwards.
GGAACACAAAGTTTCTTTTCAGTTGCAAACTCCACTCCATACGTATATATGAAGAGGTACTAGCTCCAACTCGGTTTTACAGTGAAAACTGCAGGAACTTCAAACCGGCACTAGGAAACAGACTGAGAAACCAGAGTAACAGTTTCTCCTGCAACCCGTTCCCTTTGTGCTAGATGAACCAACGTCTCTCCAAATGCTCAGTTCTGAGAGATAAGTGTGTGTGAAAGCCGTCCTTCACCTAGCTTGTTGGGAACACAAAGTTTCTTTTCAGTTGCCAACTCCACTCCATACATATATAAGGGGAGGTACTAGCTCCAACTCGGTTTTACAGTGAAAACTGCAGGAACTTCAAACCGGCCCTAGGAAACAAACTGAGAAACCAGAGTAAAAGTTTCTCCTGCAACCCGTTCCCTTTGTGCTAGATGAACGAACGTCTCTCCACATGCTCAGTTCTGAGAGATAAGTGTGTGTAAAAGCCGTCCTTCACCTAGCTTGTTGGGAACACAAAGATTCTTTTCAGTTGCAAACTCCACTCCATACATATATATGGGGAGGTACTAGTTCCAAACCGGTTTTACAGTGAAAACTGCAGGAACTTCAAACCGGCACTAGGAAACAGACTGAGAAACCAGAGTAAAAGTTTCTCCTGCAACCCGTTCCCTTTGTGCTAGATGAACGAACGTCTCTCCACATGCTCAGTTCTGAGAGATAAGTGTGTGTGAAAGCCGTCCTTCACCTAGCTTTTTGGGAACACAAAGTTTCTTTTCAGTTGCAAACTCCACTCCATACATATATATAGGGAAGTTACTAGCTGCAATTCTGTTTTACAGTGAAAACTGCAGGAACTTCAAACCGGCAATAGGAAACAGACTGAGAAACCAGAGTAAAAGTTTCTCCTGCAACCCGTTCCCTTTGTGCTAGATGAACGAACGTCTCTCCACATGCTCAGTTCTGAGAGTTAAGTGTGTGTGAAAGCCGTCCTTCACCTAGCTTGTTGGGAACACAAAGTTTCTTTTCAGTTGTTATCTCCACTCCATACATATATACGGGGAGGTACTAGCTCCAACTCGGTTTTACAGTGAAAACTGCAGGAACTTCGAACTGGCACTAGGAAACAGACTGAGAAACCAGAGTAAAAGTTTCTCCTGCAACCCGTTCCCTTTGTGCTAGATGAACCAACGTCTCTCCACATGCTCAGTTCTGAGAGATAAGTGTGTGTGAAAGCCGTCCTTCACCTAGCTTGTTGGGAACACAAAGTTTCTTTTCAGTTGCAAACTCCACTCCATACATATATAAGGGGATTTACTAGCTCCAACTCGGTTTTACAGTGAAAACAGCAGGAACTTCAAACCGGCACTAGGAAACAGACTGAGAAACCAGAGTAAAAGTTTCTCCTGCAAACCGTTCCCTTTGTGCTAGATGAACCAACGTCTCTCCACATGCTCAGTTCTGAGAGATAAGTGTGTGTGAAAGCCGTCCTTCACCTAGCTTGTTGGGAACACAAAGTTTCTTTTCAGTTGCAAACTCCACTCCATACATATATATGGGGAGGTACTAGCTCCAACTCGGTTTTACAGTGAAACCTGCAGGAACTTCAAACCGGCACTAGGAAACAGACTGAGAAACCAGAGTAAAAGTTTCTCCTGCAACCCGTTCCCTTTGTGCTAGATGAACGAACGTCTCTCCACATGCTCAGTTCTGAGAGATAAGTGTGTGTGAAAGCCGTCCTTCACCTAGCTTGTTGGGAACACAAAGTTTCTTTTCAGTTGCAAACTCCACTCCATACATATATATAGGGTAGTTACTAGCTGCAACTCGGTTTTACAGTGAAAACTGCAGGAACTTCAAACCGGCACTAGGAAACAGACTGAGAAACCAGAGTAAAAGTTTCTCCTGCAACCCGTTCCCTTTGTGCTAGATGAACGAACGTCTCTCCACATGCTCAGTTCTGAGAGTTAAGTGTGTGTGAAAGCCGTCCTTCACCTAGCTTGTTGGGAACACAAAGTTTCTTTTCAGTTGTTATCTCCACTCCATACATATATACGGGGAGGTACTAGCTCCAACTCGGTTTTACAGTGAAAACTGCAGGAACTTCAAACTGGCACTAGGAAACAGACTGAGAAACCAGAGTAAACGTTTCTCCTGCAACCCGTTCCCTTTGTGCTAGATGAACCAACGTCTCTCCACATGCTCAGTTCTGAGAGATAAGTGTGTGTGAAAGCCGTCCTTCACCTAGCTTGTTGGGAACACAAAGTTTCTTTTCAGTTGCAAACTCCACTCCATACATATATAAGGGGAGGTACGAGCTCCAACTCGGTTTTACAGTGAAAACTGCAGGAACTTCAAACCGGCACTAGGAAACAGACTGAGAATCCAGAGTAAAAGTTTCTCCTGCAACCCGTTCCCTTTGTGCTAGATGAACCAACGTCTCTCCACATGCTCATTTCTGAGAGATAAGTGTGTGTGAAAGCCGCCTTCAAGTAGCTTGTTGGGAACACAAAGTTTCTTTTCAGTTGCCAACTCCACTCCATACATATATATGGGGAGGTACTAGCTCCAACCCGATTTTACAGTGAAAACTGCAGGAACTTCAAACCGGCACTAGGAAACAGACTGAGAAACCAGAGTAAAAGTTTCTCCTGCAACCCGTTCCCTTTGTGCTAGATGAACGAACGTCTCTCCACATGCTCAGTTCTGAGAGATAAGTGTGTTTGAAAGCCGTCCTTCACCTAGCTTGTTGGGAACACAAAGATTCTTTTCAGTTGCAAACTCCACTCCATACATATATATGGGGAGGTACTAGTTCCAAACCGTTTTACAGTGAAAACTGCAGGAACTTCAAACCGGCACTAGGAAACAGACTGAGAAACCAGAGTAAAAGTTTCTCCTGCAACCCGTTCCCTTTGTGCTAGATGAACGAACGTCTCTCCACATGCTCAGTTCTGAGAGATAAGTGTGTGTGAAAGCCGTCCTTCACCTAGCTTTTTGGGAACACAAAGTTTCTTTTCAGTTGCAAACTCCACTCCATACATATATATAGGGAAGTTACTAGCTGCAACTCGGTTTTACAGTGAAAACTGCAGGAACTTCAAACCGGCACTAGGAAACAGACTGAGAAACCAGAGTAAAAGTTTCTCCTGCAACCCGTTCCCTTTGTGCTAGATGAACGAACGTCTCTCCACATGCTCAGTTCTGAGAGTTAAGTGTGTGAAAGCCGTCCTTCACCTAGCTTGTTGGGAACACAAAGTTTCTTTTCAGTTGCAAACTCCATTCCATACATATATATGGGGAGGTACTAGCTCCAACTCGGTTTTACATTGAAAACTGCAGGAACTTAAAACCGGCACTAGGAAACAGACTGAGAAACCAGAGTAAAAGTTTCTACTGCAAACCGTTCCCTTTGTGCTAGATGAACGAACGTCTCTCCACATGCTCAGATCTGAGAGATAAGTGTGTGTGAAAGCCGTCCTTCACCTAGCTTGTTGGGAACACAAAGTTTCTTTTCAGTTGCAAACTCCACTCCATACGTATATATGAAGAGGTACTAGCTCCAACTCGGTTTTACAGTGAAAACTGCAGGAACTTCAAAACGGCACTAGGAAACAGACTGAGAAACCAGAGTAAAAGTTTCTCCTGCAACCCGTTCCCTTTGTGCTAGATGAACGAACGTCTCTCCACATGCTCAGTTCTGAGAGATAAGTGTGTGTGAAAGCCGTCCTTCACCTAGCTTGTTGGGAACACAAAGATTCTTTTCAGTTGCAAACTCCACTCCATACATATATATGGGGAGGTACTAGTTCCAAACCGGTTTTACAGTGAAAACTGCAGGAACTTCAAACCGGCACTAGGAAACAGACTGAGAAACCAGAGTAAAAGTTTCTCCTGCAACCCGTTCCCTTTGTGCTAGATGAACGAACGTCTCTCCACATGCTCAGTTCTGAGAGATAAGTGTGTGTGAAAGCCGTCCTTCACCTAGCTTTTTGGGAACACAAAGTTTCTTTTCAGTTGCAAACTCCACTCCATACATATATATAGGGAAGTTACTAGCTGCAACTCGGTTTTACAGTGAAAACTGCAGGAACTTCAAACCGGCACTAGGAAACAGACTGAGAAACCAGAGTAAAAGTTTCTCCTGCAACCCGTTCCCTTTGTGCTAGATGAACGAACGTCTCTCCACATGCTCAGTTCTGAGAGTTAAGTGTGTGTGAAAGCCGTCCTTCACCTAGCTTGTTGGGAACACAAAGTTTCTTTTCAGTTGCAAACTCCATTCCATACATATATATGGGGAGGTACTAGCTCCAACTCGGTTTTACAGTGAAAACTGCAGGAACTTAAAACCGGCACTAGGAAACAGACTGAGAAACCAGAGTAAAAGTTTCTACTGCAAACCGTTCCCTTTGTGCTAGATGAACGAACGTCTCTCCACATGCTCAGTTCTGAGAGATAAGTGTGTGTGAAAGCCGTCCTTCACCTAGCTTGTTGGGAACACAAAGTTTCTTTTCAGTTGCAAACTCCACTCCATACGTATATATGAAGAGGTACTAGCTCCAACTCGGTTTTACAGTGATAACTGCAGGAACTTCAAAACGGCACTAGGAAACAGACTGAGAAACCAGAGTAAAAGTTTCTCCTGCAACCCGTTCCCTTTGTGCTAGATGAACGAACGTCTCTCCACATGCTCAGTTCTGAGAGATAAGTGTGTGTGAAAGCCGTCCTTCACCTAGCTTGTTGGGAACACAAAGTTTCTTTTCAGTTGCAAACTCCACTCCATACATATATATGGGGAGGTACTAGCTCCAACCCGGTTTTACAGTGAAAACTGCAGGAACTTCAAACCGGAATCTAGGAAACAGACTGAGAAACCAGAGTAAAAGTTTCTCCTGCAACCCGTTCCCTTTGTGCTAGATGAACGAACGTCTCTCCACATGCTCAGTTCTGAGAGATAAGTGTGTGTGAAAGCCGTCCTTCACCTAGCTTGTTGGGAACACAAAGTTTCTTTTCAGTAGCAAACTCCACTCCATACATATATATGGGGAGTTACTAGCTCCACCTGGGTTTTACAGTGAAAACTGCAGGAACTTCAAACCGGCACTAGGAAACAGACTGAGAAACCAGAGTAAAAGTTTCTCCTGCAACCCGTTCCCTTTGTGCTAGATGAACGAACGTCTCTCCACATGCTCAGTTCTGAGAGATAAGTGTGTGTGAAAGCCTTCCTTCACCTAGCTTGTTGGGAACACAAAGTTTCTTTTCAGTTGCAAACTCCAATCCACACATTTATATGGGGAGGTACAAGCTCCAACCCTGTTTTACAGTGAAAACTGCAGGAACTTAAAACCGGCACTATGAAACAGACTGAGAAACCAGAGTAAAAGTTTCTCCTGCAACCCGTTCCCTTTGTGCTAGATGAAAGAACGTCTCTCCACATGCTCAGTTCTGAGAGATAAGTGTGTGTGAAAGCCGTCCTTCACCTAGCTTGTTGGGAACACAAAGTTTCTTTTCAGTTGCAAACTCCACTCCATATATATATATGGGGAGGTACTAGCTCCAACTCGGTTTTACAGTGAAAACTGCAGGAAATTCAAACCGGCACTAGGAAATAGACTGAGAAACCAGAGTAAAAGTTTCTCCTGCAACCCGTTCCCTTTGTGCTAGATGAACGAACGTCTCTCCACATGCTCAGTTCTGAGAGATAAGTGTGTGTGAAAGCCGTCCTTCACCTAGCTTGTTGGGAACACAAAGATTCTTTTCAGTTGCAAACTCCACTCCATATATGTATATGGGGCAGTACTAGCTCCAACTCGGTTTTACAGTGAAAACTGCAGGAACTTCAAACCGGCACTAGGAAACAGACTGAGAAACCAGAGTAAAAGTTTCTCCTGCAACCCGTTCCCTTTGTGCTAGATGAACGAACGTCTCTCCACATGCTCAGTTCTGAGAGATAAGTGTGTGGGAAAGCCGTCCTTCACCTAGCTTGTTGGGAACACAAAGTTTCTTTTCAGTTGCAAACTCCACTCCATACATATATATGGGAAGGTACAAGCTCCAACTCCGTTTTACAGTGAAAACTGCAGGAACTTCAAACCGGCACTAGGAAACAGACTGAGAAACCAGAGTAAAAGTTTCTCCTGCAACCCGTTCCCTTTGTGCTAGATGAACGAACGTCTCTCCACATGCTCAGTCCTGAGAGATAAGTGTGTGAGAAAGCCGTCCTTCACCTAGCTTGTTGGGAACACAAAGTTTCTTTTCAGTTGCAAAATCCACTCCATACATATATATGGGGAGGTACTAGCTCCAACTCGGTTTTACAGTGAAAACTGCAGGAACTTCAAACCGGCACTAGGAAACAGACTGAGAAACCAGAGTAAAAGTTTCTCCTGCAACCCGTTCCCTTTGTGCTAGATGAACGAACGTCTCTCCACATGCTCAGTCCTGAGAGATAAGTGTGTGAGAAAGCCGTCCTTCACCTAGCTTGTTGGGAACACAAAGTTTCTTTCCAGTTGCAAACTCCACTCCATACATAAATATGGGGAGGTACTAGCTCCAACTCTGTTTTACAGTGAAAACTGCAGGAACTTCATACAGGCACTAGGAAACAGACTGAGAAACCAGAGTAAAAGTTTCTCCTGCAACCCGTTCCCTTTGTGCTAGATGAACGAACGTCTCTCCACATGCTCAGTTCTGAGAGTTAAGTGTGTGTGAAAGCCGTCCTTCACCTAGCTTGTTGGGAACACAAAGTTTCTTTTCAGTTGCAAACTCCACTCCATACATATATATGGGGAGGTACAAGCTCCAACTCCGTTTTACAGTGAAAACTGCAGGAACATCAAACCGGCACTAGGAAACAGACTGAGAAACCAGAGTAAAAGTTTCTCCTGCAACAGGTTCCCTTTGTGCTAGATGAACGAACGTCTCTCCACATGCTCAGTTCTGAGAGATAAGTGTGTGTGAAAGCCGTCCTTCACCTAGCTTGTTGGGAACACATAGTTTCTTTTCAGTTGCAAACTCCACTCCATACATATATATGGGGAGGTACTAGCTCCAACTCGGTTTTACAGTGAAAACTGCAGGAACTTCAAACCGGCACTAGGAAACAGACTGAGAAACCAGAGTAAAAGTTTCTCCTGCAACCCGTTCCCTTTGTGCTAGATGAACGAACGTCTCTCCACATGCTCAGTTCTGAGAGATAAGTGTGTGTGAAAGCCGTCCTTCACCTAGCTTGTTGGGAACACAAGTTTCTTTTCAGTAGCAAACTCCACTCCATACATATATATGGGGAGGTACAAGCTCCAACCCGGTTTTACAGTGAAAACTGCAGGAACTACAAACCGGCACTAGGAAACAGACTGAGAAACCAGAGTAAAAGTTTCTCCTGCAACCCGTTCCATTTGTGCTAGATGAACGAACGTCTCTCCACATGCTCAGTTCTGAGAGAAAAGTGTGTGTGAAAGCCGTCCTTCACCTAGCTTGTTGGGAACACAAAGTTTCTTTTCAGTTGCAAACTCCACTCCATACATATATATGGGGAGGTAGTAGCTCCAACACGGTTTTACAGGGAAAATTGCTGGAACTTCAAACCGGCACTAGGAAACAGACTGAGAAACCAGAGTAAAAGTTTCTACTGCAACCCGTTCCCTTTGTGCTAGATGAACGAACGTCTCTCCACATGCTCAGTTCTGAGAGATAAGTGTGTGTGAAAGCCGTCCTTCACCTAGCTTGTTGGGAACACAAAGATTCTTTTCAGTTGCAAACTCCACTCCATACATATATATGGGGAGGTACTAGCTCCAACTCGGTTTTACAGTGAAAACTGCAGGAACTTCAAACCGGCACTAGGAAACAGACTGAGAAACCAGAGTAAAAGTTTCCCCTGCAAACCGTTCCCTTTGTGCTAGATGTACGAACGTCTCTCCACATGCTCAGTTCTGAGAGATAAGTGTGTGTGAAAGCCGTCCTTCACCTAGCTTGTTGGGAACACAAAGTTTCTTTTCAGTTGCAAAATCCACTCCATACATATATATGGGGAGGTACTAGCTCCAACTCGGTTTTACAGTGAAAACTGCAGGAACTTCAAACCGGCACTAGGAAACAGACTGAGAAACCAGAGTAAAAGTTTCTCCTGCAACCCGTTCCCTTTGTGCTAGATGAACGAACGTCTCTCCACATGCTCAGTCCTGAGAGATAAGTGTGTGAGAAAGCCGTCCTTCACCTATCTTGTTGGGAACACAAAATTTCTTTCCAGTTGCAAACTCCACTCCATACATAAATATGGGGAGGTACTAGCTCCAACTCGGTTTTACAGTGAAAACTGCAGAAACTTCAAACAGGCACTAGGAAACAGACTGAGAAACCAGAGTAAAAGTTTCTCCTGCAACCCGTTCCCTTTGTGCTAGATGAACGAACGTCTCTCCACATGCTCAGTTCTGAGAGCTAAGTGTGTGTGAAAGCCGTCCTTCACCTAGCTTGCTGGGAACACAAAGTTTGTTTCAGTTGCAAACTCCACTCCATACATATATATGGGGAGGTACAAGCTCCAACTCCGTTTTACAGTGAAAACTGCAGGAACTTCAAACCGGCACTAGGAAACAGACTGAGAAAGCTGAGTAAAATTTCTCCTGCAACAGGTTCCCTTTGTGCTAGATGAACGAACGTCTCTCCACATGCTCAGTTCTGAACGATAAGTGTGTGTGAAAGCCGCCTTTAAGTAGCTTGTTGGGAACACAAAGTTTCTTTTCAGTTGCAAACTCCACTCCATACATATGTATGGGGAGGTACTAGCTCCAACCCGGGTTTACAGTGAAAACTGCAGGAACTTCAAACCGGCACTAGGAAACAGACTGAGAAACCAGAGTAAAAGTTTCTCCTGCAACCCGTTCCATTTGTGCTAGATGAACGAACGTCTCTCCACATGCTCAGTTCTGAGAGAAAATTGTGTGTGAAAGCCGTCCTTCACCTAGCTTGTTGGGAACACAAAGTTTCTTTTCAGTTGCAAACTCCACTCCATACATATATATGGGGAGGTAGTAGCTCCAACACGGTTTTACAGGGAAAATTGCAGGAACTTCAAAACGGCACTAGGAAACAGACTGAGAAACCAGAGTAAAAGTTTCTCCTGCAACCCGTTCCCTTTGTGCTAGATGAACGAACGTCTCTCCACATGCTCAGTTCTGAGAGATAAGTGTGTGTGAAAGCCGTCCTTCACCTAGCTTGTTGGGAACACAAAGTTTCTTTTCAGTTGCAAACTCCACTCCATATATATATATGGGGAGGTACTAGCTCCAACTCGGTTTTACAGTGAAAACTGCAGGAAATTCAAACCGGCACTAGGAAATAGACTGAGAAACCAGAGTAAAAGTTTCTCCTGCAACCCGTTCCCTTTGTGCTAGATGAACGAACGTCTCTCCACATGCTCAGTTCTGAGAGATAAGTGTGTGTGAAAGCCGTCCTTCACCTAGCTTGTTGGGAACACAAAGATTCTTTTCAGTTGCAAACTCCACTCCATATATGTATATGGGGCAGTACTAGCTCCAACTCGGTTTTACAGTGAAAACTGCAGGAACTTCAAACCGGCACTAGGAAACAGACTGAGAAACCAGAGTAAAAGTTTCTCCTGCAACCCGTTCCCTTTGTGCTAGATGAACGAACGTCTCTCCACATGCTCAGTTCTGAGAGATAAGTGTGTGGGAAAGCCGTCCTTCACCTAGCTTGTTGGGAACACAAAGTTTCTTTTCAGTTGCAAACTCCACTCCATACATATATATGGGAAGGTACAAGCTCCAACTCCGTTTTACAGTGAAAACTGCAGGAACTTCAAACCGGCACTAGGAAACAGACTGAGAAACCAGAGTAAAAGTTTCTCCTGCAACCCGTTCCCTTTGTGCTATATGAACGAACGTCTCTCCACATGCTCAGTTCTGAGAGATAAGTGTGTGTGAAAGCCGTCCTTCACCTAGCTTGTTGGGAACACAAAGTTTCTTTTCAGATGCAAACTCCACTCCATACATATATATGGGGAGGTACTAGCTCCAACCCGGGATTACAGTGAAAACTGCAGAAACTTCAACCAGGCACTAGGTAACAGACTGAGAAACCAGAGTAAAATTTCCCCTGCAAACCGTTCCCTTTGTGCTAGATGAACGAACGTCTCTCCACATGCTCAGTTCTGAGAGATAAGTGTGTGTGAAAGCCGTCCTTCACCTAGCTTGTTGGGAACACAAAGTTTCTTTTCAGTTGCAAAATCCACTCCATACATATATATGGGGAGGTACTAGCTCCAACTCGGTTTTACAGTGAAAACTGCAGGAACTTCAAACCGGCACTAGGAAACAGACTGAGAAACCAGAGTAAAAGTTTCTCCTGCAACCCGTTCCCTTTGTGCTAGATGAACGAAATTCTCTCCACATGCTCAGTCCTGAGAGATAAGTGTGTGAGAAAGCCGTCCTTCACCTAGCTTGTTGGGAACACAAAGTTTCTTTCCAGTTGCAAACTCCACTCCATACATAAATATGGGGAGGTACTAGCTCCAACTCTGTTTTACAGTGAAAACTGCAGGAACTTCATACAGGCACTAGGAAACAGACTGAGAAACCAGAGTAAAAGTTTCTCCTGCAACCCGTTCCCTTTGTGCTAGATGAACGAACGTCTCTCCACATGCTCAGTTCTGAGAGATAAGTGTGTGTGAAAGCCGTCCTTCACCTAGCTTGTTGGGAACACAAGTTTCTTTTCAGTAGCAAACTCCACTCCATACATATATATGGGGAGGTACAAGCTCCAACCCGGTTTTACAGTGAAAACTGCAGGAACTACAAACCGGCACTAGGAAACAGACTGAGAAACCAGAGTAAAAGTTTCTCCTGCATCCCGTTCCATTTGTGCTAGATGAACGAACGTCTCTCCACATGCTCAGTTCTGAGAGATAAGTGTGTGTGAAAGCCGTCCTTCACCTAGCTTGTTGGGAACACAAAGTTTCTTTTCAGTTGCAAACTCCACTCCATACATATATATGGGGAGGTAGTAGCTCCAACACGGTTTTACAGGGAAAATTGCTGGAACTTCAAACCGGCACTAGGAAACAGACTGAGAAACCAGAGTAAAAGTTTCTCCTGCAACCCGTTCCCTTTGTGCTAGATGAACGAACGTCTCTCCACATGCTCAGTTCTGAGAGATAAGTGTGTGTGAAAGCCGTCCTTCACCTAGCTTGTTGGGAACACAAAGATTCTTTTCAGTTGCAAACTCCACTCCATACATATATATGGGGAGGTACTAGCTCCAACTCGGTTTTACAGTGAAAACTGCAGGAACTTCAAACCGGCAGTAGGAAACAGACTGAGAAACCAGAGTAAAAGTTTCTCCTGCAACCCGTTCCCTTTGTGCTAGATGAACGAACGTCTCTCCACATGCTCAGTTCTGAGAGATAAGTGTGTGTGAAAGCCGTCCTTCACCTAGCTTGTTGGGAACACAAAGTTTCTTTTCAGTTGCAAACTCCACTCCATACATATATATGGGGAGGTACTAGCTCCAACCCGGGTTTATAGTGAAAACTGCAGGAACTTAAAACCGGCACTAGGAAACAGACTGAGAAACCAGAGTAAAAGTTTCCCCTGCAAACCGTTCCCTTTGTGCTAGATGAACGAACGTCTCTCCACATGCTCAGATCTGAGAGATAAGTGTGTGTGAAAGCCGTCCTTCACCTAGCTTGTTGGGAACACAAAGTTTCTTTTCAGTTGCAAACTCCACTCCATACGTATATATGAAGAGGTACTAGCTCCAACTCGGTTTTACAGTGAAAACTGCAGGAACTTCAAAACGGCACTAGGAAACAGACTGAGAAACCAGAGTAAAAGTTTCTCCTGCAACCCGTTCCCTTTGTGCTAGATGAACGAACGTCTCTCCACATGCTCAGTTCTGAGAGATAAGTGTGTGTGAAAGCCGTCCTTCACCTAGCTTGTTGGGAACACAAAGATTCTTTTCAGTTGCAAACTCCACTCCATACATATATATGGGGAGGTACTAGTTCCAAACCGGTTTTACAGTGAAAACTGCAGGAACTTCAAACCGGCACTAGGAAACAGACTGAGAAACCAGAGTAAAAGTTTCTCCTGCAACCCGTTCCCTTTGTGCTAGATGAACGAACGTCTCTCCACATGCTCAGTTCTGAGAGATAAGTGTGTGTGAAAGCCGTCCTTCACCTAGCTTGTTGGGAACACAAAGATTCTTTTCAGTTGCAAACTCCACTCCATACATATATATGGGGAGGTACTAGCTCCAACTCGGTTTTACAGTGAAAACTGCAGGAACTTCAAACCGGCAGTAGGAAACAGACTGAGAAACCAGAGTAAAAGTTTCTCCTGCAACCCGTTCCCTTTGTGCTAGATGAACGAACGTCTCTCCACATGCTCAGTTCTGAGAGATAAGTGTGTGTGAAAGCCGTCCTTCACCTAGCTTGTTGGGAACACAAAGTTTCTTTTCAGTTGCAAACTCCACTCCATACATATATATGGGGAGGTACTAGCTCCAACCCGGGTTTATAGTGAAAACTGCAGGAACTTAAAACCGGCACTAGGAAACAGACTGAGAAACCAGAGTAAAAGTTTCCCCTGCAAACCGTTCCCTTTGTGCTAGATGAACGAACGTCTCTCCACATGCTCAGATCTGAGAGATAAGTGTGTGTGAAAGCCGTCCTTCACCTAGCTTGTTGGGAACACAAAGTTTCTTTTCAGTTGCAAACTCCACTCCATACGTATATATGAAGAGGTACTAGCTCCAACTCGGTTTTACAGTGAAAACTGCAGGAACTTCAAAACGGCACTAGGAAACAGACTGAGAAACCAGAGTAAAAGTTTCTCCTGCAACCCGTTCCCTTTGTGCTAGATGAACGAACGTCTCTCCACATGCTCAGTTCTGAGAGATAAGTGTGTGTGAAAGCCGTCCTTCACCTAGCTTGTTGGGAACACAAAGATTCTTTTCAGTTGCAAACTCCACTCCATACATATATATGGGGAGGTACTAGTTCCAAACCGGTTTTACAGTGAAAACTGCAGGAACTTCAAACCGGCACTAGGAAACAGACTGAGAAACCAGAGTAAAAGTTTCTCCTGCAACCCGTTCCCTTTGTGCTAGATGAACGAACGTCTCTCCACATGCTCAGTTCTGAGAGATAAGTGTGTGTGAAAGCCGTCCTTCACCTAGCTTTTTGGGAACACAAAGTTTCTTTTCAGTTGCAAACTCCACTCCATACATATATATAGGGAAGTTACTAGCTGCAACTCGGTTTTACAGTGAAAACTGCAGGAACTTCAAACCGGCACTAGGAAACAGACTGAGAAACCAGAGTAAAAGTTTCTCCTGCAACCCGTTCCCTTTGTGCTAGATGAACGAACGTCTCTCCACATGCTCAGTTCTGAGAGTTAAGTGTGTGTGAAAGCCGTCCTTCACCTAGCTTGTTGGGAACACAAAGTTTCTTTTCAGTTGCAAACTCCATTCCATACATATATATGGGGAGGTACTAGCTCCAACTCGGTTTTACAGTGAAAACTGCAGGAACTTAAAACCGGCACTAGGAAACAGACTGAGAAACCAGAGTAAAAGTTTCTACTGCAAACCGTTCCCTTTGTGCTAGATGAACGAACGTCTCTCCACATGCTCAGTTCTGAGAGATAAGTGTGTGTGAAAGCCGTCCTTCACCTAGCTTGTTGGGAACACAAAGTTTCTTTTCAGTAGCAAACTCCACTCCATACATATATATGGGGAGTTACTAGCTCCACCTGGGTTTTACAGTGAAAACTGCAGGAACTTCAAACCGGCACTAGGAAACAGACTGAGAAACCAGAGTAAAAGTTTCTCCTGCAACCCGTTCCCTTTGTGCTAGATGAACGAACGTCTCTCCACATGCTCAGTTCTGAGAGATAAGTGTGTGTGAAAGCCTTCCTTCACCTAGCTTGTTGGGAACACAAAGTTTCTTTTCAGTTGCAAACTCCAATCCACACATTTATATGGGGAGGTACAAGCTCCAACCCTGTTTTACAGTGAAAACTGCAGGAACTTAAAACCGGCACTAGGAAACAGACTGAGAAACCAGAGTAAAAGTTTCTCCTGCAACCCGTTCCCTTTGTGCTAGATGAAAGAACGTCTCTCCACATGCTCAGTTCTGAGAGATAAGTGTGTGTGAAAGCCGTCCTTCACCTAGCTTGTTGGGAACACAAAGTTTCTTTTCAGTTGCAAACTCCACTCCATATATATATATGGGGAGGTACTAGCTCCAACTCGGTTTTACAGTGAAAACTGCAGGAAATTCAAACCGGCACTAGGAAATAGACTGAGAAACCAGAGTAAAAGTTTCTCCTGCAACCCGTTCCCTTTGTGCTAGATGAACGAACGTCTCTCCACATGCTCAGTTCTGAGAGATAAGTGTGTGTGAAAGCCGTCCTTCACCTAGCTTGTTGGGAACACAAAGATTCTTTTCAGTTGCAAACTCCACTCCATATATGTATATGGGGCAGTACTAGCTCCAACTCGGTTTTACAGTGAAAACTGCAGGAACTTCAAACCGGCACTAGGAAACAGACTGAGAAACCAGAGTAAAAGTTTCTCCTGCAACCCGTTCCCTTTGTGCTAGATGAACGAACGTCTCTCCACATGCTCAGTTCTGAGAGATAAGTGTGTGGTAAAGCCGTCCTTCACCTAGCTTGTTGGGAACACAAAGTTTCTTTTCAGTTGCAAACTCCACTCCATACATATATATGGGAAGGTACAAGCTCCAACTCCGTTTTACAGTGAAAACTGCAGGAACTTCAAACCGGCACTAGGAAACAGACTGAGAAACCAGAGTAAAAGTTTCTCCTGCAACCCGTTCCCTTTGTGCTAGATGAACGAACGTCTCTCCACATGCTCAGTCCTGAGAGATAAGTGTGTGAGAAAGCCGTCCTTCACCTAGCTTGTTGGGAACACAAAGTTTCTTTTCAGTTGCAAAATCCACTCCATACATATATATGGGGAGGTACTAGCTCCAACTCGGTTTTACAGTGAAAACTGCAGGAACTTCAAACCGGCACTAGGAAACAGACTGAGAAACCAGAGTAAAAGTTTCTCCTGCAACCCGTTCCCTTTGTGCTAGATGAACGAACGTCTCTCCACATGCTCAGTCCTGAGAGATAAGTGTGTGAGAAAGCCGTCCTTCACCTAGCTTGTTGGGAACACAAAGTTTCTTTCCAGTTGCAAACTCCACTCCATACATAAATATGGGGAGGTACTAGCTCCAACTCTGTTTTACAGTGAAAACTGCAGGAACTTCATACAGGCACTAGGAAACAGACTGAGAAACCAGAGTAAAAGTTTCTCCTGCAACCCGTTCCCTTTGTGCTAGATGAACGAACGTCTCTCCACATGCTCAGTTCTGAGAGTTAAGTGTGTGTGAAAGCCGTCCTTCACCTAGCTTGTTGGGAACACAAAGTTTCTTTTCAGTTGCAAACTCCACTCCATACATATATATGGGGAGGTACAAGCTCCAACTCCGTTTTACAGTGAAAACTGCAGGAACATCAAACCGGCACTAGGAAACAGACTGAGAAACCAGAGTAAAAGTTTCTCCTGCAACAGGTTCCCTTTGTGCTAGATGAACGAACGTCTCTCCACATGCTCAGTTCTGAGAGATAAGTGTGTGTGAAAGCCGTCCTTCACCTAGCTTGTTGGGAACACATAGTTTCTTTTCAGTTGCAAACTCCACTCCATACATATATATGGGGAGGTACTAGCTCCAACTCGGTTTTACAGTGAAAACTGCAGGAACTTCAAACCGGCACTAGGAAACAGACTGAGAAACCAGAGTAAAAGTTTCTCCTGCAACCCGTTCCCTTTGTGCTAGATGAACGAACGTCTCTCCACATGCTCAGTTCTGAGAGATAAGTGTGTGTGAAAGCCGTCCTTCACCTAGCTTGTTGGGAACACAAGTTTCTTTTCAGTAGCAAACTCCACTCCATACATATATATGGGGAGGTACAAGCTCCAACCCGGTTTTACAGTGAAAACTGCAGGAACTACAAACCGGCACTAGGAAACAGACTGAGAAACCAGAGTAAAAGTTTCTCCTGCAACCCGTTCCATTTGTGCTAGATGAACGAACGTCTCTCCACATGCTCAGTTCTGAGAGAAAAGTGTGTGTGAAAGCCGTCCTTCACCTAGCTTGTTGGGAACACAAAGTTTCTTTTCAGTTGCAAACTCCACTCCATACATATATATGGGGAGGTAGTAGCTCCAACACGGTTTTACAGGGAAAATTGCTGGAACTTCAAACCGGCACTAGGAAACAGACTGAGAAACCAGAGTAAAAGTTTCTACTGCAACCCGTTCCCTTTGTGCTAGATGAACGAACGTCTCTCCACATGCTCAGTTCTGAGAGATAAGTGTGTGTGAAAGCCGTCCTTCACCTAGCTTGTTGGGAACACAAAGATTCTTTTCAGTTGCAAACTCCACTCCATACATATATATGGGGAGGTACTAGCTCCAACTCGGTTTTACAGTGAAAACTGCAGGAACTTCAAACCGGCACTAGGAAACAGACTGAGAAACCAGAGTAAAAGTTTCCCCTGCAAACCGTTCCCTTTGTGCTAGATGTACGAACGTCTCTCCACATGCTCAGTTCTGAGAGATAAGTGTGTGTGAAAGCCGTCCTTCACCTAGCTTGTTGGGAACACAAAGTTTCTTTTCAGTTGCAAAATCCACTCCATACATATATATGGGGAGGTACTAGCTCCAACTCGGTTTTACAGTGAAAACTGCAGGAACTTCAAACCGGCACTAGGAAACAGACTGAGAAACCAGAGTAAAAGTTTCTCCTGCAACCCGTTCACTTTGTGCTAGATGAACGAACGTCTCTCCACATGCTCAGTCCTGAGAGATAAGTGTGTGAGAAAGCCGTCCTTCACCTATCTTGTTGGGAACACAAAATTTCTTTCCAGTTGCAAACTCCACTCCATACATAAATATGGGGAGGTACTAGCTCCAACTCGGTTTTACAGTGAAAACTGCAGAAACTTCAAACAGGCACTAGGAAACAGACTGAGAAACCAGAGTAAAAGTTTCTCCTGCAACCCGTTCCCTTTGTGCTAGATGAACGAACGTCTCTCCACATGCTCAGTTCTGAGAGCTAAGTGTGTGTGAAAGCCGTCCTTCACCTAGCTTGCTGGGAACACAAAGTTTGTTTCAGTTGCAAACTCCACTCCATACATATATATGGGGAGGTACAAGCTCCAACTCCGTTTTACAGTGAAAACTGCAGGAACTTCAAACCGGCACTAGGAAACAGACTGAGAAAGCTGAGTAAAATTTCTCCTGCAACAGGTTCCCTTTGTGCTAGATGAACGAACGTCTCTCCACATGCTCAGTTCTGAACGATAAGTGTGTGTGAAAGCCGCCTTTAAGTAGCTTGTTGGGAACACAAAGTTTCTTTTCAGTTGCCAACTCCACTACATACATATATATGTGGAGGTACTAGCTCCAACCCGATTTTACAGTGAAAACTGCAGGAACTACAAACTGGCACTAGGAAACAGACTGAGAATCCAGAGTAAAAGTTTCTCCTGCAACCCGTTCCCTTTGTGCTAGATGAACGAACGTCTCTCCACATGCTCAGTTCTGAGAGATAAGTGTGTGTGAAAGCCGTCCTTCACCTAGCTTGTTGGGAACACAAAGTTTCTTTTCAGTTGCAAACTCCACTCCATACATATGTATGGGGAGGTACTAGCTCCAACCCGGGTTTACAGTGAAAACTGCAGGAACTTCAAACCGGCACTAGGAAACAGACTGAGAAACCAGAGTAAAAGTTTCTCCTGCAACCCGTTCCATTTGTGCTAGATGAACGAACGTCTCTCCACATGCTCAGTTCTGAGAGAAAATTGTGTGTGAAAGCCGTCCTTCACCTAGCTTGTTGGGAACACAAAGTTTCTTTTCAGTTGCAAACTCCACTCCATACATATATATGGGGAGGTAGTAGCTCCAACACGGTTTTACAGGGAAAATTGCAGGAACTTCAAAACGGCACTAGGAAACAGACTGAGAAACCAGAGTAAAAGTTTCTCCTGCAACCCGTTCCCTTTGTGCTAGATGAACGAACGTCTCTCCACATGCTCAGTTCTGAGAGATAAGTGTGTGTGAAAGCCGTCCTTCACCTAGCTTGTTGGGAACACAAAGTTTCTTTTCAGTTGCAAACTCCACTCCATATATATATATGGGGAGGTACTAGCTCCAACTCGGTTTTACAGTGAAAACTGCAGGAAATTCAAACCGGCACTAGGAAATAGACTGAGAAACCAGAGTAAAAGTTTCTCCTGCAACCCGTTCCCTTTGTGCTAGATGAACGAACGTCTCTCCACATGCTCAGTTCTGAGAGATAAGTGTGTGTGAAAGCCGTCCTTCACCTAGCTTGTTGGGAACACAAAGATTCTTTTCAGTTGCAAACTCCACTCCATATATGTATATGGGGCAGTACTAGCTCCAACTCGGTTTTACAGTGAAAACTGCAGGAACTTCAAACCGGCACTAGGAAACAGACTGAGAAACCAGAGTAAAAGTTTCTCCTGCAACCCGTTCCCTTTGTGCTAGATGAACGAACGTCTCTCCACATGCTCAGTTCTGAGAGATAAGTGTGTGGGAAAGCCGTCCTTCACCTAGCTTGTTGGGAACAC
This sequence comes from Camelus bactrianus, assembly GCF_048773025.1. Lineage (NCBI taxonomy): Eukaryota > Metazoa > Chordata > Mammalia > Artiodactyla > Camelidae > Camelus > Camelus bactrianus. Next base: position 93,201 of record NW_027413954.1, on the reverse strand, counting down.
AAAGTTTCTTTTCAGTTGCAAACTCCACTCCATACATATATATGGGAAGGTACAAGCTCCAACTCCGTTTTACAGTGAAAACTGCAGGAACTTCAAACCGGCACTAGGAAACAGACTGAGAAACCAGAGTAAAAGTTTCTCCTGCAACCCGTTCCCTTTGTGCTATATGAACGAACGTCTCTCCACATGCTCAGTTCTGAGAGATAAGTGTGTGTGAAAGCCGTCCTTCACCTAGCTTGTTGGGAACACAAAGTTTCTTTCCAGTTGCAAACTCCACTCCATACATATATATGGGGAGGTACTAGCTCCAACTCTGTTTTACAGTGAAAACTGCAGGAACTTCATACAGGCACTAGGAAACAGACTGAGAAACCAGAGTAAAAGTTTCTCCTGCAACCCGTTCCCTTTGTGCTAGATGAACGAACGTCTCTCCACATGCTCAGTTCTGAGAGATAAGTGTGTGTGAAAGCCGTCCTTCACCTAGCTTGTTGGGAACACAAGTTTCTTTTCAGTAGCAAACTCCACTCCATACATATATATGGGGAGGTACAAGCTCCAACCCGGTTTTACAGTGAAAACTGCAGGAACTACAAACCGGCACTAGGAAACAGACTGAGAAACCAGAGTAAAAGTTTCTCCTGCATCCCGTTCCATTTGTGCTAGATGAACGAACGTCTCTCCACATGCTCAGTTCTGAGAGATAAGTGTGTGTGAAAGCCGTCCTTCACCTAGCTTGTTGGGAACACAAAGTTTCTTTTCAGTTGCAAACTCCACTCCATACATATATATGGGGAGGTAGTAGCTCCAACACGGTTTTACAGGGAAAATTGCTGGAACTTCAAACCGGCACTAGGAAACAGACTGAGAAACCAGAGTAAAAGTTTCTCCTGCAACCCGTTCCCTTTGTGCTAGATGAACGAACGTCTCTCCACATGCTCAGTTCTGAGAGATAAGTGTGTGTGAAAGCCGTCCTTCACCTAGCTTGTTGGGAACACAAAGATTCTTTTCAGTTGCAAACTCCACTCCATACATATATATGGGGAGGTACTAGCTCCAACTCGGTTTTACAGTGAAAACTGCAGGAACTTCAAACCGGCAGTAGGAAACAGACTGAGAAACCAGAGTAAAAGTTTCTCCTGCAACCCGTTCCCTTTGTGCTAGATGAACGAACGTCTCTCCACATGCTCAGTTCTGAGAGATAAGTGTGTGTGAAAGCCGTCCTTCACCTAGCTTGTTGGGAACACAAAGTTTCTTTTCAGTTGCAAACTCCACTCCATACATATATATGGGGAGGTACTAGCTCCAACCCGGGTTTATAGTGAAAACTGCAGGAACTTAAAACCGGCACTAGGAAACAGACTGAGAAACCAGAGTAAAAGTTTCCCCTGCAAACCGTTCCCTTTGTGCTAGATGAACGAACGTCTCTCCACATGCTCAGTTCTGAGAGATAAGTGTGTGTGAAAGCCGTCCTTCACCTAGCTTGTTGGGAACTCAAAGTTTCTTTTCAGTTGCAAAATCCACTCCATACATATATATGGGGATGTACTAGCTCCAACTCGGTTTTACAGTGAAAACTGCAGGAACTTCAAACCGGCACTAGGAAACAGACTGAAAAACCAGAGTAAAAGTTTCTCCTGCAACCCGTTCCCTTTGTGCTAGATGAACGAACGTCTCTCCACATGCTCAGTCCTGAGAGATAAGTGTGTGAGAAAGCCGTCCTTCACCTATCTTGTTGGGAACACAAAGTTTCTTTCCAGTTGCAAACTCCAATCCATACATAAATATGGGGAGGTACAAGCTCCAACTCGGTTTTACAGTGAAAACTGCAGAAACTTCAAACAGGCACTAGGAAACAGACTGAGAAACCAGAGTAAAAGTTTCTCCTGCAACCCGTTCCCTTTGTGCTAGATGAACGAACGTCTCTCCACATGCTCAGTTCTGAGAGCTAAGTGTGTGTGAAAGCCGTCCTTCACCTAGCTTGCTGGGAACACAAAGTTTCTTTCAGTTGCAAACTCCACTCCATACATATATATGGGGAGGTACAAGCTCCAACTCCGTTTTACAGTGAAAACTGCAGGAACTTCAAACCGGCACTAGGAAACAGGCTGAGAAAGCTGAGTAAAAGTTTCTCCTGCAACAGGTTCCCTTTGTGCTAGATGAACGAACGTCTCTCCACATGCTCAGTTCTGAACGATAAGTGTGTGTGAAAGCCGCCTTTAAGTAGCTTGTTGGGAACACAAAGTTTCTTTTCAGTTGCCAACTCCACTCCATACATATATATGGGGAGGTACTAGCTCCAACCTGATTTTACAGTGAAAACTGCAGGAACTACAAACTGGCACTAGGAAACAGACTGAGAATCCAGAGTAAAAGTTTCTCCTGCAACCCGTTCCCTTTGTGCTAGATGAACGAACGTCTCTCCACATGCTCAGTTCTGAGAGATAAGTGTGTGTGAAAGCCGTCCTTCACCTAGCTTGTTGGGAACACAAAGTTTCTTTTCAGTTGCAAACTCCACTCCATTCAAATGTATGGGGAGGTACTAGCTCCAACCCGGGTTTACAGTGAAAACTGCAGGAACTTCAAACCGGCACTAGGAAACAGACTGAGAAACCAGAGTAAAATTTCCCCTGCAAACCGTTCCCTTTGTGCTAGATGAACGAACGTCTCTCCACATGCTCAGTTCTGAGAGATAAGTGTGTGTGAAAGCCGTCCTTCACCTAGCTTGTTGGGAACACAAAGTTTCTTTTCAGTTGCAAAATCCACTCCATACATATATATGGGGAGGTACTAGCTCCAACTCGGTTTTACAGTGAAAACTGCAGGAACTTCAAACCGGCACTAGGAAACAGACTGAGAAACCAGAGTAAAAGTTTCTCCTGCAACCCGTTCCCTTTGTGCTAGATGAACGAACGTCTCTCCACATGCTCAGTCCTGAGAGATAAGTGTGTGAGAAAGCCGTCCTTCACCTAGCTTGTTGGGAACACAAAGTTTCTTTCCAGTTGCAAACTCCACTCCATACATAAATATGGGGAGGTACTAGCTCCAACTCGGTTTTACAGTGAAAACTGCAGGAACTTCATACAGGCACTAGGAAAAAGACTGAGAAACCAGAGTAAAAGTTTCTCCTGCAACCCGTTCCCTTTGTGCTAGATGAACGAACGTCTCTCCACATGCTCAGTTCTGAGAGCTAAGTGTGTGTGAAAGCCGTCCTTCACCTAGCTTGTTGGGAACACAAAGCTTCTTTTCAGTTGCAAACTCCAATCCATACATATATATGGGGAGGTACAAGCTCCAACTCCGTTTTACAGTGAAAACTGCAGGAACATCAAACCGGCACTAGGAAACAGACTGAGAAACCAGAGTAAAAGTTTCTCCTGCAACAGGTTCCCTTTGTGCTAGATGAACGAACGTCTCTCCACATGCTCAGTTCTGAGAGATAAGTGTGTGTGAAAGCCGTCCTTCACATAGCTTGTTGGGAACACATAGTTTCTTTTCAGTTGCAAACTCCACTCCATACATATATATGGGGAGGTACTAGCTCCAACCCGGTTTTACAGTGAAAACTGCAGGAACTTCAAACCGGCACTAGGAAACAGACTGAGAAACCAGAGTAAAAGTTTCTCCTGCAACCCGTTCCCTTTGTGCTAGATGAACGAACGTCTCTCCACATGCTCAGTTCTGAGAGATAAGTGTGTGTGAAAGCCGTCCTTCACCTAGCTTGTTGGGAACACAAAGTTTCTTTTCAGTAGCAAACTCCACTCCATACATATATATGGGGAGGTACAAGCTCCAACCCGGTTTTACAGTGAAAACTGCAGGAACTACAAACCGGCACTAGGAAACAGACTGAGAAACCAGAGTAAAAGTTTCTCCTGCAACCCGTTCCATTTGTGCTAGATGAACGAACGTCTCTCCACATGCTCAGTTCTGAGAGAAAAGTGTGTGTGAAAGCCGTCCTTCACCTAGCTTGTTGGGAACACAAAGTTTCTTTTCAGTTGCAAACTCCACTCCATACATATATATGGGGAGGTAGTAGCTCCAACACGGTTTTACAGGGAAAATTGCAGGAACTTCAAAACGGCACTAGGAAACAGACTGAGAAACCAGAGTAAAAGTTTCTACTGCAACCCGTTCCCTTTGTGCTAGATGAACCAACGTCTCTCCACATGCTCAGTTCTGAGAGATAAGTGTGTGTGAAAGCCGTCCTTCACCTTGCTTGTTGGGAACACAAAGTTTCTTTTCAGTTGCAAACTCCACTCCATACATATATATGGGGAGGTACTAGCTCCAACTCGGTTTTACAGTGAAAACTGCAGGAACTTCAAACCGGCACTAGGAAACAGACTGAGAAACCAGAGTAAAAGTTTCTCCTGCAACCCGTTCCCTTTGTGCTAGATGAACGAACGTCTCTCCACATGCTCAGTTCTGAGAGATAAGTGTGTGTGAAAGCCGTCCTTCACCTAGCTTGTTGGGAACACAAAGTTTCTTTTCAGTTGCAAACTCCACTCCATACATATATATGGGGAGGTACTAGCTCCAACCCGGGTTTATAGTGAAAACTGCAGGAACTTCAAACCGGCACTAGGAAACAGACTGAGAAACCAGAGTAAAAGTTTCCCCTTCAACCCGTTCCCTTTGTGCTAGATGAACGAACGTCTCTCCACATGCTCAGTTCTGAGAGATAAGTGTGTGTGAAAGCCGTCCTTCACCTAGCTTGTTATGAACACAAAGTTTCTTTTCAGTTGCAAAATCCACTCCATACATATATAAGGGGAGGTACTAGCTCCAACACGGTTTTACAGTGAAAACTGCAGGAACTTCAAACCGGCACTAGGAAACAGACTGAGAAACCAGAGTAAAAGTTTCTCCTGCAACCCGTTCCCTTTGTGCTAGATGAACAAAAGTCTCTCCACATGCTAAGTCCTGAGAGATCAGTGTGTGAGAAAGCCGTCCTTCACCAATCTTGTTGGGAACACAAAGTTTCTTTCCAGTTGCAAACTCCACTCCATACATAAATATGGGGTGGTACTAGCTCCAACTCGGTTTTACAGTGAAAACTGCAGAAACTTCAAACAGGCACTAGGAAACAGACTGAGAAACCAGAGTAAAAGTTTCTCCTGCAACCCGTTCCCTTTGTGCTAGATGAACGAACGTCTCTCCACATGCTCAGTTCTGAGCGATAATTGTGTGTGAAAGCCGCCTTCAAGAAGCTTGTTGGGAACACAAAGTTTCTTTTCAGTTGCCAACTCCACTCCATACATATATATGGGGAGGTACTAGCTCCAACCCGATTTTACAGTGAAAACTGCAGGAACTACAAACTGGCACTAGGAAACAGACTGAGAATCCAGAGTAAAAGTTTCTCCTGCAACCCGTTCCCTTTGTGCTAGATGAACGAACGTCTCTCCACATGCTCAGTTCTGAGAGATAAGTGTGTGTGAAAGCCGTCCTTCACCTAGCTTGTTGGGAACACAAAGTTTCTTTTCAGTTGCAAACTCCACTCCATACATATATATGGGGAGGTACTAGTTCCAAACCGGTTTTACAGTGAAAACTGCAGGAACTTCAAACCGGCACTAGGAAACAGACTGAGAAACCAGAGTAAAAGTTTCTCCTGCAACCCGTTCCCTTTATGCTAGATGAACGAACGTCTCTCCACATGCTCAGTTCTGAGAGATAAGTGTGTGTGAAAGCCGTCCTTCACCTAGCTTTTTGGGAACACAAAGTTTCTTTTCAGTTGCAAACTCCACCCCATACATATATATAGGGAAGTTACTAGGTCCAACTCTGTTTTACAGTGAAAACTGCAGGAACTACAAACCGGCACTAGGAAACAGACTGAGAAACCAGAGTAAAAGTTTCTCCTGCAAACCGTTCCCTTTGTGCTAGATGAACGAACGTCTCTCCACATGCTCAGTTCTGAGAGATAAGTGTGTGTGAAACTGTACTTCACCTAGCTTGTTGGGAACACAAAGTTTCTTTTCAGTTGCAAACTCCACTCCATATATGTATATGGGGCAGTACTAGCTCCAACTCGGTTTTACAGTGAAAACTGCAGGAACTTCAAACCGGCACTAGGAAACAGACTGAGAAACCAGAGTAAAAGTTCTCCTGCAGCCCGTTCCCTTTGTGCTAGATGAACGAACGTCTCTCCACATGCTCAGTTCTGAGAGATAAGTGTGTGGGAAAGCCGACCTTCAAGTAGCTTGTTGGGAACACAAAGTTTCTTTTAAGTTGCCAACTACACTCCATACATATATATGGGTAGGTAAAAGCTCCAACCCGGTTTTACAGTGAAAACTGCAGGAACTACAAACCGGCACTTGGAAACAGACTGAGAAAGCAGAGTAAAAGTTTCTCCTGCAACCCGTTCCCTTTGTGCTAGATGAAAGAACGTCTCTCCACATGCTCAATTCTGAGCGATATGTGTGTGTGAAAGCCGTCCTTCAAGTAGCTTGTTGGGAACACAAAGTTTCTTTTCAGTTGCCAAATCCACTCCATACATATATACGGGGAGGTACAAGCTCCAACCCGGTTTTACAGTGAAAACTGCAGGAACTTCATACCGGAACTAGGAAACAGACTGAGAAACCAGAGTAAAAGTTTCTCCTGCAACCCGTTCCATTTGTGCTAGATGAACGAACGTCTCTCCACATGCTCAGTTCTGAGAGAAAAGTGTGTGTGAAAGCCGTCCTTCACCAATCTTGTTGGGAACACAAAGTTTCTTTCCAGTTGCAAACTCCACTCCATACATAAATATGGGGAGGTACTAGCTCCAACTCGGTTTTACAGTGAAAACTGCAGAAACTTCAAACAGGCACTAGGAAACAGACTGAGAAACCAGAGTAAAAGTTTCTCCTGCAACCCGTTCCCTTTGTGCTAGATGAACGAACGTCTCTCCACATGCTCAGTTCTGAGAGCTAAGTGTGTGTGAAAGCCGTCCTTCACCTAGCTTGTTGGGAACACAAAGTTTCTTTCAGTTGCAAACTCCACTCCATACATATATATGGGGAGGTACAAGCTCCAACACCGTTTTACAGTGAAAACTGCAGGAACTTCAAACCGGCACTAGGAAACAGACTGAGAAAGCTGAGTAAAAGTTTCTCCTGCAACAGGTTCCCTTTGTGCTAGATGAACGAACGTCTCTCCACATGCTCAGTTCTGAGCGATAAGTGTGTGTGAAAGCCGCCTTCAAGTAGCTTGTTGGGAACACAAAGTTTCTTTTCAGTTGCCAACTCCACTCCATACATATATATGGGGAGGTACTAGCTCCAACCCGATTTTACAGTGAAAACTGCAGGAACTACAAACTGGCACTAGGAAACAGACTGAGAATCCAGAGTAAAAGTTTTTCCTGCAACCCGTTCTCTTTGTGATAGATGAACGAACGTCTCTCCACATGCTCAGTTCTGAGAGATAAGTGTGTGTGAAAGCCGTCCTTCACCTAGCTTGTTGGGAACACAAAGTTTCTTTTCAGTTGCAAACTCCACTCCATACATTTATATGGGGAGGTACTAGTTTCAAACCGGTTTTACAGTGAAAACTGCAGGAACTTCAAACCAGCACTAGGAATCAGACTGAGAAACCAGAGTAAAAGTTTCTCCTGCAACCCGTTCCTTTTATGCTAGATGAACGAACGTCTCTCCACATGCTCAATTCTGAGAGATAAGTGTGTGTGAAAGCCGTCCTTCACCTAGCTTTTTGGGAACACAAAGTTTCTTTTCAGTTGCAAACTCCACTCCATACATATATATAGGGAAGTTACTAGCTCCAACTCGGTTTTACAGTGAAAACTGCAGGAACTACAAACCGGCACTAGGAAACAGACTGAGAAACCAGAGTAAAAGTTTCTCCTGCAACCCGTTCCCTTTGTGCTAGATGAACGAACGTCTCTCCACATGCTCAGTTCTGAGAGATAAGTGTGTGTGAAAGCCGTCCTTCACCTAGCTTGTTGGGAACACAAAGTTTCTTTTCAGTTGCAAACTCCTCTCCATATATGTATATGGGGCAGTACTAGCTCCAACTCGGTTTTACAGTGAAAACTGCAGGAACTTCAAACCGGCACTAGGAAACAGACTGAGAAACCAGAGTAAAAGTTTCTCCTGCAACCCGTTCCCTTTGTGCTAGATGAACGAACGTCTCTCCACATGCTCAGTTCTGAGAGATAAGTGTGTGGGAAAGCCGTCCTTCACCTAGCTTGTTGGGAACACAAAGTTTCTTTTCAGTTGCAAACTCCAATCCATACATATATATGGGAAGATACAAGCTCCAACTCCGTTTTACAGTGAAAACTGCAGGAACTTCAAACCGGCACTAGGGAACAGACTGAGAAACCAGAGTAAAAGTTTCTCCTGCAAACCGTTCCCTTTGTGCTAGATGAACGAACGTCTCTCCACATGCTCAGTTCTGAGAGATAAGTGTGTGGGAAAGCCGACCTTCAAGTAGCTTGTTGGGAACACAAAGTTTCTTTTCAGTTGCCAACTACACTCCATAGATATATATGGGTAGGTAAAAGCTCCAACCCGGTTTTACAGTGAAAACTGCAGGAACTACAAACCGGCACTAGGAAACAGACTGAGAAACCAGAGTAAAACTTTCTCCTGCAACCCGTTCCCTTTGTGCTAGATGAACGAACGTCTCTCCACATGCTCAATTCTGAGCGATATGTGTGTGTGAAAGCCGTCCTTCAAGTAGCTTGTTGGGAACACAAAGTTTCTTTTCAGTTGCCAAATCCACTCCATACATATATATGGGGAGGTACAAGCTCCAACCCGGTTTTACAGTGAAAACTGCAGAAACTTCAAACAGGCACTAGGAAACAGACTGAGAAACCAGAGTAAAAATTTCTCCTGCAGCCCGTTCCCTTTGTGCTAGATGAACGAACGTCTCTCCACATGCTCAGTTCTGAGAGCTAAGTGTGTGTGAAAGCCGTCCTTCACCTAGCTTGTTGGGAACACAAAGTTTCTTTCAGTTGCAAACTCCACTCCATACATATATATGGGGAGGTACAAGCTCCAACTCGGTTTTACAGTTAAAAATGCAGGAACTTCAAACCGGCACTAGGAAACAGACTGAGAAAGCTGAGTAAAAGTTTCTCCTGCAACAGGTTCCCTTTGTGCTAGATGAACGAACGTCTCTCCACATGCTCAGTTCTGAGCGATAAGTGTGTGTGAAAGCCGCCTTCAAGTAGCTTGTTGGGAACACAAAGTTTCTTTTCAGTTGCCAACTCCACTCCATACATATATATGGGGAGGTACTAGCTCCAACCCGATTTTACAGTGAAAACTGCAGGAACTACAAACTGGCACTAGGAAACAGACTGAGAATCCAGAGTAAAAGTTTCTCCTGCAACCCGTTCCTTTTGTGCTTGATGAACGAACGTCTCTCCACATGCTCAGTTCTGAGAGATAAGTGTGTGTGAAAGCCGTCCTTCAACTAGCTTGTTGGGAACACAAAGTTTCTTTTCAGTTGCAAACTCCACTCCATACATATATATGGGGAGGTACTAGTTCCAAACAGGTTTTACAGTGAAAACTGCAGGAACTTCAAACCGGCACTAGGAAACAGACTGAGAAACCAGAGTAAAAGTTTCTACTGCAACCCGTTCCCTTTGTGCTAGATGAACAAACGTCTCTCCACATGCTCAGTTCTGAGAGATAAGTGTGTGAGAAAGCCGTCCTTCACCTAGCTTGTTGGGAACACAAAGTTTCTTTCCAGTTGCCAACTCCACTCCATACATATATATGGGGAGGTACTAGCTCCAGCTCGGTTTTACAGTGAAAACTGCAGGAACTTCAAACCGGCACTAGGAAACAGACTGAGAAACCAGAGTAAAAGTTTCTCCTGCAACCCGGTCCCTTTGTGCTAGATGAACGAACGTCTCTCCACATGCTCAGTTCTGAGAGCTAAGTGTGTGTGAAAGCCGTCCTTCACCTAGCTTGTTGGGAACACAAAGTTTCTTTTCAGTTGCAAACTCCACTCCATACATATATATGGGGAGGTACAAGCTCCAACTCCGTTTTACAGTGAAAACTGCAGGAACTTCAAACCGGCACTAGGAAACAGACTGAGAAACCAGAGAAAAAGTTTCTCCTGCAACAGGTTCCCTTTGTGCTAGATGAACGAACGTCTCTCCACATGCTCAGTTCTGAGAGATAATTGTGTGTGAAAGCCGCCTTCAAGTAGCTTGTTGGGAACACAAAGTTTCTTTTCAGTTGCCAACTCCACTCCATACATATATATGGGGAGGTACTAGCTCCAACCCGATTTTACAGTGAAAACTGCAGGAACTACAAACTGGCACTAGGAAACAGACTGAGAAACCAGAGTAAACGTTTCTCCTGCAACCCGTTCCTTTTGTCCTAGATGAACGAACGTCTCTCCACATGCTCAGTTCTGAGAGATAAGTGTGTGTGAAAGCCGTCCTTCACCTAGCTTGTTGGGAACACAAAGATTCTTTTCAGTTGCAAACTCCACTCCATAAATATATATGGGGAGGTACTAGCTCCAACCCTGTTTTACAGTGAAAACTGCAGGAAATTCAAACCGGAACTAGGAAATAGACTGAGAAACCAGAGTAAAAGTTTCTCCTGCAACCCGTTCCCTTTGTGCTAGATGAACGAACGTCTCTCCACATGCTCAGTTCTGAGAGATAAGTGTGTGTGAAAGCCATCCTTCACCTAGCTTGTTGGGAACACAAAGTTTCTTTTCAGTTGCAAACTCCACTCCATATATGTATATGGGGCAGTACTAGCTCCAACTCGGTTTTACAGTGAAAACTGCAGGAACTTCAAACCGGCACTAGGAAACAGACTGAGAAACCAGAGAAAAAGTTTCTCCTGCAACCCGTTCTCTTTGTGCTAGATGAACGAACGTCTCTCCACATGCTCAGTTCTGAGAGATATGTGTGTGGGAAAGCCGTCCTTCACCTAGCTTGTTGGGAACACAAAGTTTCTTTTCAGTTGCAAACTCCACTCCATACATATATATGGGAAGGTACAAGCTCCAACTCCGTTTTAAAGTGAAAACTGCAGGAACTTCAAACCGGCACTAGGAAACAGACTGAGAAACCAGAATAAAAGTTTCTCCTGCAACCCGTTCCCTTTGTGCTAGATGAACGAACATCTCTCCACATGCTCAGTTCTGAGTGATAATTGTGTGGGAAAGCCGACCTTCAAGTAGCTTGTTGGGAACACAAAGTTTCTTTTCAGTTGCCAACTACATTCCATACATATATATGGGGAGGTACAAGCTCCAACCCGGTTTTAGAGTGAAAATTGCAGGAACTACAAACCGGCACTAGGAAACAGACTGAGAAACCAGAGTAAAAGTTTCCCCTGCAACCCGTTCCCTTTGTGCTAGATGAACGAACGTCTCTCCACATGCTCAGTTCTGAGAGATAAGTGTGTGTGAAAGCCGTCCTTCACCTAGCTTGTTGGGAACACAAAGTTTCTTTTCAGTTGCAAAATCCACTCCATACATATATATGGGTAGGTACTAGCTCCAACTCGGTTTTACAGTGAAAACTGCAGGAACTTCAAACCGGCACTAGGAAACAGACTGAGAAACCACAGTAAAAATTTCTCCTGCAACCCGTTCATTTTGTGCTAGATGAACGAACGTCTCTCCACATTCTCAGTTCTGAGAGATAATTGTGTGTGTAGCTGTCCTTCACCTAGCTTGTTGGGAACACAAAGTTTCTTTTCAGTTGCAAACTCCATTCCATACATATATATGGGGAGGTACTAGCTCCAACCCGGTTTTACAGTGAAAACTGCAGGAACTTCAAACCGGCACTAGGAAACAGACTGAGAAACCAGAGTAAAAGTTTCTCCTGCAACCCGTTCCCTTTGTGCTAGATGAACGAACGTCTCTCCACATGCTCAGTTCTGAGAGATATGTGTGTGAGAAAGCCGTCCTTCACCTAGCTTGTTGGGAACACAAAGTTTCTTTCCAGTTGCAAACTCCAATCCATACGTATATATGAAGAGGTACTAGCTCCAACTCGGTTTTACAGTGAAAACTGCAGGAACTTCAAACCGGCACTAGGAAACAGACTGAGAAACCAGAGTAAATGTTTCTCCTGCAACCCGGTCCCTTTGTGCTAGATGAACGAACGTCTGTCCACATGCTCAGTTCTGAGAGCTAAGTGTGTGTGAAAGCCGTCCTTCACCTAGCTTGTTGGGAACACAAAGTTTCTTTTCAGTTGCAAACTCCACTCCATACATATATATGGGGAGGTACAAGCTCCAACTCCGTTTTACAGTGAAAACTGCAGGAAATTCAAAACGGCACTAGGAAACAGACTGAGAAACCAGAGTAAAAGTTTGTTCTGCAACAGGTTCCCTTTGTGCTAGATGAACGAACGTCTCTCCACATGCTCAGTTCTGAGAGATAAGTGTGTGTGAAAGCCGCCTTCAAGTAGCTTGTTGGGAACACAAAGTTTCTTTTCAGTTTCCAACTCCACTCCATACATATATATGGGGAGGTACTAGCTCCAACCCGATTTTACAGTGAAAACTGCAGGAACTACAAACTGGCACTAGGAAACAGACTGAGAAACCAGAGTAAACGTTTCTCCTGCAACCCGTTCCCTTTGTGCTAGATGAACGAACGTCTCTCCACATGCTCAGTTCTGAGAGATAAGTGTGTGGGAAAGCCGTCCTTCACCTAGCTTGTTGGGAACACAAAGTTTCTTTTCAGTTGCAAACTCCACTCCATACATATATATGGGAAGGTACAAGCTCCAACTCCGTTTTAAAGTGAAAACTGCAGGAACTTCAAACCGGCACTAGGAAACAGACTGAGAAGCCAGAATAAAAGTTTCTCCTGCAACCCGTTCCCTTTGTGCTAGATGAACGAACGTCTCTCCACATGCTCAGTTCTGAGAGATAAGTGTGTGGGAAAGCCGAACTTCAAGTAGCTTGTTGGGAACACAAAGTTTCTTTTCAGTTGCCAACTACACTCCATACATATATATGGGGAAGTACAAGCTCCAACCCGGTTTTAGAGTGAAAATTGCAGGAACTACAAACCGGCACTAGGAAACAGACTGAGAAACCAGAGTAAAAGTTTCCCCTGCAACCCGTTCCCTTTGTGCTAGATGAACGAACGTCTCTCACCATGCTCAGTTCTGAGAGACAAGTGTGTGTGAAAGACGTCCTTCACCTAGCTTGTTGGGAACACAAAGTTTCTTTTCAGTTGCAAAATCCACTCCATACATATATATGGGGAGGTACTAGCTCCAACTCGGTTTTACAGTGAAAACTGCAGGAACTTCAAACCGGCACTAGGAAACAGACTGAGAAACCAGAGTAAAAATTTCTCCTGCAACCCGTTCCTTTTGTGCTAGATGAACGAACGTCTCTCCACATTCTCAGTTCTGAGAGATAATTGTGTGTGAAAGCTGACCTTCACCTAGCTTGTTGGGAACACAAAGTTTCTTTTCAGTTGCAAACTCCATTCCATACATATATATGGGGAGGTACTAGCTCCAACCCGGTTTTACAGTGAAAACTGCAGGAAATTCAAACCGGCACTAGGAAACAGACTGAGAAACCAGAGTAAATATTTCCCTGCAACCCGGTCCATTTGTGCTAGATGAACGAACGTCTGTCCACATGCTCAGTTCTGAGAGCTAAGTGTGTGTGAAAGCCGTCCTTCACCTAGCTTGTTGGGAACACAAAGTTTCTTTTCAGTTGCAAACTCCACTCCATACATATATATGGGGAGGTACAAGCTCCAACTCTGTTTTACAGTGAAAACTGCAGGAACTTCAAACCGGCACTAGGAAACAGACTGAGAAACCAGAGTAAAAGTTTGTTCTGCAACAGGTTCCCTTTGTGCTAGATGAACTAACGTCTCTCCACATGCTCAGTTCTGAGAGATAAGTGTGTGTGAAAGCCGGCTTCAAGTAGCTTGTTGGGAACACAAAGTTTCTTTTCAGTTGCCAACTCCACTCCATACATATATATGGGGAGGTACTAGCTCCAACTCGGTTTTACAGTGAAAACTGCAGGAACTACAAACTGGCACTAGGAAACAGACTGAGAAACCAGAGTAAACGTTTCTCCTGCAACCCGTTCCCTTTGTGCTAGATGAACGAACGTCTCTCCACATGCTCAGTTCTGAGAGATTAGTGTGTGGGAAAGCCGTCCTTCACCTAGCTTGTTGGGAACACAAAGTTTCTTTTCAGTTGCAAACTCCACTCCATACATATATATGGGAAGGTACAAGCTCCAACTCCGTTTTAAAGTGATAACTGCAGGAACTTCAAACCGGCACTAGGAAACAGACTTAGAAACCAGAAAAAAAGTTTCTCCTGCAACCCGTTCCCTTTGTGCTAGATGAACGAACGTCTCTCCACATGCTCAGTTCTGAGAGATAAGTGTGTGGGAAAGCCGAACTTCAAGTACCTTGTTGGGAACACAAAGTTTCTTTTCAGTTGCCAACTACACTCCATACATATATATGGGGAAGTACAAGCTCCAACCCGGTTTTAGAGTGAAAATTGCAGGAACTACAAACCGGCACTAGGAAACAGACTGAGAAACCAGAGTAAAAGTTTCTCCTGCAACCCGTTCCCTTTGTGCTAGATGAACGAACGTCTCTCCACATGCTCAGTTCTGAGAGACAAGTGTGTGTGAAAGCCGTCCTTCACCTAGCTTGTTGGGAACACAAAGTTTCTTTTCAGTTGCAAAATCCACTCCATACATATATATGGGGAGGTACTAGCTCCAACTCGGTTTTACAGTGAAAACTGCAGGAACTTCAAACCGGCACTAGGAAACAGACTGAGAAACCAGAGTAAAAATTTCTCCTGCAACCCGTTCCTTTTGTGCTAGATGAACGAACGTCTCTCCACATTCTCATTTCTGAGAGATAATTGTGTGTGAAAGCTGACCTTCACCTAGCTTGTTGGGAACACAAAGTTTCTTTTCAGTTGCAAACTCCATTCCATACATATATATGGGGAGGTACTAGCACCAACCCGGTTTTACAGTGAAAACTGCAGGAAATTCAAACCGGCACTAGGAAACAGACTGAGAAACCAGAGTAAAAGTTTCTCCTGCAACCCGTTCCCTTTGTGCTAGATGAACGAACGTCTCTCCACATGCTCAGTTCTGAGAGATAAGTGTGTGAGAAAGCCGTCCTTCACCTAGCTTGTTGGGAACACAAAGTTTCTTTCCAGTTGCAAACTCCACTCCATACGTATATATGAAGAGGTACTAGCTCCAACTCGGTTTTACAGTGAAAACTGCAGGAACTTCAAACCGGCACTAGGAAACAGACTGAGAAACCAGAGTAAATGTTTCTCCTGCAACCCGGTCCCTTCGTGCTAGATGAACGAACGTCTGTCCACATGCTCAGTTCTGAGAGCTAAGTGTGTGTGAAAGCCGTCCTTCACCTAGCTTGTTGGGAACACAAAGTTTCTTTTCAGTTGCAAACTCCACTCCATACATATATATGGGGAGGTACAAGCTCCAACTCCGTTTTACAGTGAAAACTGCAGGAACTTCAAACCGGCACTAGGAAACAGACTGAGAAACCAGAGTAAAAGTTTCTCCTGCAACAGGTTCCCTTTGTGCTAGATGAACGAACGTCTCTCCACATGCTCAGTTCTGAGAGATAAGTGTGTGTGAAAGCCGTCCTTCACCTAGCTTGTTGGGAACACAAAGATTCTTTTCAGTTGCAAAATCCACTCCATACATATATATGGGGAGGTACTAGCTCCAACTCGGTTTTACAGTGAAAACTGCAGGAACTTCAAACCGGCACTAGGAAACAGACTGAGAAACCAGAGTAAAAATTTCTCCTGCAACCCGTTCATTTTGTGCTAGATGAACGAACGTCTCTCCACATTCTCAGTTCTGAGAGATAATTGTGTGTGTAGCTGTCCTTCATCTAGCTTGTTGGGAACACAAAGTTTCTTTTCAGTTGCAAACTCCATTCCATACATATATATGGGGAGGTACTAGCTCCAACCCGGTTTTACAGTGAAAACTGCAGGAACTTCAAACCGGCACTAGGAAACAGACTGAGAAACCAGAGTAAAAGTTTCTCCTGCAACCCGTTCCCTTTGTGCTAGATGAACGAACGTCTCTCCACATGCTCAGTTCTGAGAGATAAGTGTGTGAGAAAGCCGTCCTTCACCTAGCTTGTTGGGAACACAAAGTTTCTTTCCAGTTGCAAACTCCAATCCATACGTATATATGAAGAGGTACTAGCTCCAACTCGGTTTTACAGTGAAAACTGCAGGAACTTCAAACCGGCACTAGGAAACAGACTGAGAAACCAGAGTAAATGTTTCTCCTGCAACCCGGTCCCTTTGTGCTAGATGAACGAACGTCTCTCCACATGCTCAGTTCTGAGAGATAAGTGTGTGGGAAAGCCGAACTTCAAGTAGCTTGTTGGGAACACAAAGTTTCTTTTCAGTTGCCAACTACACTCCATACATATATATGGGGAAGTACAAGCTCCAACCCGGTTTTAGAGTGAAAATTGCAGGAACTACAAACCGGCACTAGGAAACAGACTGAGAAACCAGAGTAAAAGTTTCCCCTGCAACCCGTTCCCTTTGTGCTAGATGAACGAACGTCTCTCACCATGCTCAGTTCTGAGAGACAAGTGTGTGTGAAAGACGTCCTTCACCTAGCTTGTTGGGAACACAAAGTTTCTTTTCAGTTGCAAAATCCACTCCATACATATATATGGGGAGGTACTAGCTCCAACTCGGTTTTACAGTGAAAACTGCAGGAACTTCAAACCGGCACTAGGAAACAGACTGAGAAACCAGAGTAAAAATTTCTCCTGCAACCCGTTCCTTTTGTGCTAGATGAACGAACGTCTCTCCACATTCTCAGTTCTGAGAGATAATTGTGTGTGAAAGCTGACCTTCACCTAGCTTGTTGGGAACACAAAGTTTCTTTTCAGTTGCAAACTCCATTCCATACATATATATGGGGAGGTACTAGCTCCAACCCGGTTTTACAGTGAAAACTGCTGGAAATTCAAACCGGCACTAGGAAACAGACTGAGAAACCAGAGTAAATATTTCTCCTGCAACCCGGTCCATTTGTGATAGATGAACGAACGTCTGTCCACATGCTCAGTTCTGAGAGCTAAGTGTGTGTGAAACCCGTCCTTCACCTAGCTTGTTGGGAACACAAAGTTTCTTTTCAGTTGCAAACTCCACTCCATACATATATATGGGGAGGTACAAGCTCCAACTCTGTTTTACAGTGAAAACTGCAGGAACTTCAAACCGGCACTAGGAAACAGACTGAGAAACCAGAGTAAATGTTTGTTCTGCAACAGGTTCCCTTTGTGCTAGATGAACTAACGTCTCTCCACATGCTCAGTTCTGAGAGATAAGTGTGTGTGAAAGCCGCCTTCAAGTAGCTTGTTGGGAACACAAAGTTTCTTTTCAGTTGCCAACTCCACTCCATACATATATATGGGGAGGTACTAGCTCCAACTCGGTTTTACAGTGAAAACTGCAGGAACTACAAACTGGCACTAGGAAACAGACTGAGAAACCAGAGTAAACGTTTCTCCTGCAACCCGTTCCCTTTGTGCTAGATGAACGAACGTCTCTCCACATGCTCAGTTCTGAGAGATTAGTGTGTGGGAAAGCCGTCCTTCACCTAGCTTGTTGGGAACACAAAGTTTCTTTTCAGTTGCAAACTCCACTCCATACATATATATGGGAAGGTACAAGCTCCAACTCCGTTTTAAAGTGATAACTGCAGGAACTTCAAACCGGCACTAGGAAACAGACTGAGAAACCAGAAAAAAAGTTTCTCCTGCAACCCTTTCCCTTTGTGCTAGATGAACGAACGTCTCTCCACATGCTCAGTTCTGAGAGATAAGTGTGTGGGAAAGCCGAACTTCAAGTAGCTTGTTGGGAACACAAAGTTTCTTTTCAGTTGCCAACTACACTCCATACATATATATGGGGAAGTACAAGCTCCAACCCGGTTTTAGAGTGAAAATTGCAGGAACTACAAACCGGCACTAGGAAACAGACTGAGAAACCAGAGTAAAAGTTTCCCCTGCAACCCGTTCCCTTTGTGCTAGATGAACGAACGTCTCTCCACATGCTCAGTTCTGAGAGACAAGTGTGTGTGAAAGCCGTCCTTCACCTAGCTTGTTGGGAAAACAAAGTTTCTTTTCAGTTGCAAAATCCACTCCATACATATATATGGGGAGGTACTAGCTCCAACTCGGTTTTACAGTGAAAACTGCAGGAACTTCAAACCGGCACTAGGAAACAGACTGAGAAACCAGAGTAAAAATTTCTCCTGCAATCCGTTCCTTTTGTGCTAGATGAACGAACGTCTCTCCACATTCTCAGTTCTGAGAGATAATTGTGTGTGAAAGCTGACCTTCACCTAGCTTGTTGGGAACACAAAGTTTCTTTTCAGTTGCAAACTCCATTCCATACATATATATGGGGATGTACTAGCACCAACCCGGTTTTACAGTGAAAACTGCAGGAAATTCAAACCGGCACTAGGAAACAGACTGAGAAACCAGAGTAAAAGTTTCTCCTGCAACCCGTTCCCTTTGTGCTAGATGAACGAACGTCTCTCCACATGCTCAGTTCTGAGAGATAAGTGTGTGAGAAAGCCGTATTTCACCTAGCTTGTTGGGAACACAAAGTTTCTTTCCAGTTGCAAACTCCACTCCATACGTATATATGAAGAGGTACTAGCTCCAACTCGGTTTTACAGTGAAAACTGCAGGAACTTCAAACCGGCACTAGGAAACAGACTGAGAAACCAGAGTAAATGTTTCTCCTGCAACCCGGTCCCTTTGTGCTAGATGAACGAACGTCTGTCCACATGCTCAGTTCTGAGAGCTAAGTGTGTGTGAAAGCCGTCCTTCACCTAGCTTGTTGGGAATACAAAGTTTCTTTTCAGTTGCAAACTCCACTCCATACATATATATGGGGAGGTACAAGCTCCAACTCCGTTTTACAGTGAAAACTGCAGGAACTTCAAACCGGCACTAGGAAACAGACTGAGAAACCAGAGTAAAAGTTTCTCCTGCAACAGGTTCCCTTTGTGCTAGATGAACGAACGTCTCTCCACATGCTCATTTCTGAGAGATAAGTGTGTGTGAAAGCCGCCTTCAAGTAGCTTGTTGGGAACACAAAGTTTCTTTTCAGTTGCCAACTCCACTCCATACATATATATGGGGAGGTACTAGCTCCAACCCGATTTTACAGTGAAAACTGCAGGAACTTCAAACCGGCACTAGGAAACAGACTGAGAAACCAGAGTAAACGTTTCTCCTGCAACCCGTTCCCTTTGTGCTAGATGAACGAACGTCTCTCCACATGCTCAGTTCTGAGAGATAAGTGTGTTTGAAAGCCGTCCTTCACCTAGCTTGTTGGGAACACAAAGATTCTTTTCAGTTGCAAACTCCACTCCATACATATATATGGGGAGGTACTAGTTCCAAACCGGTTTTACAGTGAAAAATGCAGGAACTTCAAACCGGCACTAGGAAACAGACTGAGAAACCAGAGTAAAAGTTTCTCCTGCAAACCGTTCCCTTTGTGCTAGATGAACGAACGTCTCTCCACATGCTCAGTTCTGAGAGATAAGTGTGTGTGAAAGCCGTCCTTCACCTAGCTTTTTGGGAACACAAAGTTTCTTTTCAGTTGCAAACTCCACTCCATACATATATATAGGGAAGTTACTAGCTGCAATTCGGTTTTACAGTGAAAACTGCAGGAACTTCAAACCGGCACTAGGAAACAGACTGAGAAATCAGAGTAAAAGTTTCTCCTGCAACCCGTTCCCTTTGTGCTAGATGAACGAACGTCTCTCCACATGCTCAGTTCTGAGAGTTAAGTGTGTGTGAAAGCCGTCCTTCACCTAGCTTGTTGGGAACACAAAGTTTCTTTTCAGTTGTTATCTCCACTCCATACATATATACGGGGAGGTACTAGCTCCAACTCGGTTTTACAGTGAAAACTGCAGGAACTTCAAACTGGCACTAGGAAACAGACTGAGAAACCAGAGTAAAAGTTTCTCCTGCAACCCGTTCCCTTTGTGCTAGATGAACCAACGTCTCTCCACATGCTCAGTTCTGAGAGATAAGTGTGTGTGAAAGCCGTCCTTCACCAACTTTTTGGGAACACAAAGTTTCTTTTCAGTTGCAAACTCCACTCCATACATATATATAGGGAAGTTACTAGCTGCAACTCGGTTTTACAGTGAAAACTGCAGGAACTTCAAACCGGCACTAGGAAACAGACTGAGAAACCAGAGTAAAAGTTTCTCCTGCAACCCGTTCCCTTTGTGCTAGATGAACGAACGTCTCTCCACATGCTCAGTTCTGAGAGTTAAGTGTGTGTGAAAGCCGTCCTTCACCTAGCTTGTTGGGAACACAAAGTTTCTTTTCAGTTGTTATCTCCACTCCATACATATATATGGGGAGGTACTAGCTCCAACTCGGTTTTACAGTGAAAACTGCAGGAACTTCAAACTGGCACTAGGAAACAGACTGAGAAACCAGAGTAAAAGTTTCTTCTGCAACCCGTACCCTTTGTGCTAGATGAACCAACGTCTCTCCACATGCTCAGTTCTGAGAGATAAGTGTGTGTGAAAGCCGTCCTTCACCTAGCTTGTTGGGAACACAAAGTTTCTTTTCAGTTGCAAACTCCACTCCATACATATATAAGGGGAGGTACTAGCTCCAACTCGGTTTTACAGTGAAAACTGCAGGAACTTCAAACCGGCACTAGGAAACAGACTGAGAAACCAGAGTAAAAGTTTCTCCTTCAAACCGTTCCCTTTGTGCTAGATGAACGAACGTCTCTCCACATGCTCAGTTCTGAGAGATAAGTGTGTGTGAAAGCCGTCCTTCACCTAGCTTGTTGGGAACACAAAGTTTCTTTTCAGTTGCAAACTCCACTCCATACATATATAAGGGGAGGTACTAGCTCCAACTCGGTTTTACAGTGAAAACTGCAGGAACTTCAAACCGGCACTAGGAAATAGACTGAGAATCCAGAGTAAAAGTTTCTCCTGCAACCCGTTCCCTTTGTGCTAGATGAACGAACGTCTCTCCACATGCTCAGTTCTGAGAGATAAGTGTGTGTGAAAGCCGTCCTTCACCTAGCTTTTTGGGAACACAAAGTTTCTTTTCAGTTGCAAACTCCACTCCATACATATATATAGGGAAGTTACTAGCTGCAACTCGGTTTTACAGTGAAAACTGCAGGAACTTCAAACCGGCACTAGGAAACAGACTGAGAAACCAGAGTAAAAGTTTCTCCTGCAAACCGTTCCCTTTGTGCTAGATGAACGAACGTCTCTCCACATGCTCAGTTCTGAGAGTTAAGTGTGTGTGAAAGCCGTCCTTCACCTAGCTTGTTGGGAACACAAAGTTTCTTTTCAGTTGTTATCTCCACTCCATACATATATACGGGGAGGTACTAGCTCCAACTCGGTTTTACAGTGAAAACTGCAGGAACTTCAAACTGGCACTAGGAAACAGACTGAGAAACCAGAGTAAAAGTTTCTTCTGCAACCCGTTCCCTTTGTGCTAGATGAACCAACGTCTCTCCACATGCTCAGTTCTGAGAGATAAGTGTGTGTGAAAGCCGTCCTTCACCTAGCTTGTTGGGAACACAAAGTTTCTTTTCAGTTGCAAACTCCACTCCATACATATATAAGGGGAGGTACTAGCTCCAACTCGGTTTTACAGTGAAAACTGCAGGAACTTCAAACCGGCACTAGGAAACAGACTGAGAAACCAGAGTAAAAGTTTCTCCTTCAAACCGTTCCCTTTGTGCTAGATGAACGAACGTCTCTCCACATGCTCAGTTCTGAGAGATAAGTGTGTGTGAAAGCCGTCCTTCACCTAGCTTGTTGGGAACACAAAGTTTCTTTTCAGTTGCAAACTCCACTCCATACATATATAAGGGGAAGTACTAGCTCCAACTCGGTTTTACAGTGAAAACTGCAGGAACTTCAAACCGGCACTAGGAAACAGACTGAGAATCCAGAGTAAAAGTTTCTCCTGCAACCCGTTCCCTTTGTGCTAGATGAACGAACGTCTCTCCACATGCTCAGTTCTGAGAGATAAGTGTGTGTGAAAGCCGTCCTTCACCTAGCTTTTTGGGAACACAAAGTTTCTTTTCAGTTGCAAACTCCACTCCATACATATATATAGGGAAGTTACTAGCTGCAACTCGGTTTTACAGTGAAAACTGCAGGAACTTCAAACCGGCACTAGGAAACAGACTGAGAAACCAGAGTAAAAGTTTCTCCTGCAAACCGTTCCCTTTGTGCTAGATGAACGAACGTCTCTCACATGCTCAGTTCTGAGAGTTAAGTGTGTGTGAAAGCCGTCCTTCACCTAGCTTGTTGGGAACACAAAGTTTCTTTTCAGTTGTTATCTCCACTCCATACATATATACGGGGAGGTACTAGCTCCAACTCGGTTTTACAGTGAAAACTGCAGGAACTTCAAACTGGCACTAGGAAACAGACTGAGAAACCAGAGTAAAAGTTTCTTCTGCAACCCGTTCCCTTTGTGCTAGATGAACCAACGTCTCTCCACATGCTCAGTTCTGAGAGATAAGTGTGTGTGAAAGCCGTCCTTCACCTAGCTTGTTGGGAACACAAAGTTTCTTTTCAGTTGCAAACTCCACTCCATACATATATAAGGGGAGGTACTAGCTCCAACTCGGTTTTACAGTGAAAACTGCAGGAACTTCAAACCGGCACTAGGAAACAGACTGAGAATCCAGAGTAAAAGTTTCTCCTGCAACCCGTTCCCTTTGTGCTAGATGAACGAACGTCTCTCCACATGCTCAGTTCTGAGAGATAAGTGTGTGTGAAAGCCGTTCTTCACCTAGCTTTTTGGGAACACAAAGTTTCTTTTCAGTTGCAAACTCCACTCCATACATATATATAGGGAAGTTACTAGCTGCAACTCTGTTTTACAGTGAAAACTGCAGGAACTTCAAACCGGCACTAGGAAACAGACTGAGAAACCAGAGTAAAAGTTTCTCCTGCAAACCGTTCCCTTTGTGCTACATGAACGAACGTCTCTCCACATGCTCAGTTCTGAGAGTTAAGTGTGTGTGAAAGCCGTCCTTCACCTAGCTTGTTGGGAACACAAAGTTTCTTTTCAGTTGCAAACTCCACTCCATACATATATAAGGGGAGGTACTAGCTCCAACTCGGTTTTACAGTGAAAACTGCAGGAACTTCAAACCGGCACTAGGAAACAGACTGAGAAACCAGAGTAAAAGTTTCTCCTTCAAACCGTTCCCTTTGTGCTAGATGAACGAACGTCTCTCCACATGCTCAGTTCTGAGAGATAAGTGTGTGTGAAAGCCGTCCTTCACCTAGCTTGTTGGGAACACAAAGTTTCTTTTCAGTTGCAAACTCCACTCCATACATATATAAGGGGAGGTACTAGCTCCAACTCGATTTTACAGTGAAAACTGCAGGAACTTCAAACCGGCACTAGGAAACAGACTGAGAATCCAGAGTAAAAGTTTCTCCTGCAACCCGTTCCCTTTGTGCTAGATGAACGAACGTCTCTCCACATGCTCAGTTCTGAGAGATAAGTGTGTGTGAAAGCCGTCCTTCACCTAGCTTTTTGGGAACACAAAGTTTCTTTTCAGTTGCAAACTCCACTCCATACATATATATAGGGAAGTTACTAGCTGCAACTCGGTTTTACAGTGAAAACTGCAGGAACTTCAAACCGGCACTAGGAAACAGACTGAGAAACCAGAGTAAAAGTTTCTCCTGCAACCCGTTCCCTTTGTGCTAGATGAAACAACGTCTCTCCACATGCTCAGTTCTGAGAGATAAGTGTGTGTGAAAGCCGTCCTTCACCTAGCTTGTTGGGAACACAAAGTTTCTTTTCAGTTGCAAACTCCACTCCATACATATATAAGGGGAGGTACTAGCTCCAACTCGGTTTTACAGTGAAAACTGAAGGAACTTCAAACCGGCACTAGGAAACAGACTGAGAAACCAGAGTAAAAGTTTCTCCTGCAACCCGTTCCCTTTGTGCTAGATGAACGAACGAATCTCCACATGCTCAGTTCTGAGAGATAAGTGTGTGTGAAAGCCGTCCTTCACCTAGCTTGTTGGGAACACAAAGTTTCTTTTCAGTTGCAAACTCCACTCCATACATATATAAGGGGAGGTACTAGCTCCAACTCGGTTTTACAGTGAAAACTGCAGGAACTTCAAACCGGCACTAGGAAACAGACTGAGAAACCAGAGTAAAAGTTTCTCCTGCAACCCGTTCCCTTTGTGCTAGATGAACGAACGTCTCTCCACATGCTCAGTTCTGAGAGATAAGTGTGTGTGAAAGCCGTCCTTCACCTAGCTTGTTGGGAACACAAAGTTTCTTTTCAGTTGTTATCTCCACTCCATACATATATACGGGGAGGTACTAGCTTCAACTCGGTTTTACAGTGAAAACTGCAGGAACTTCAAACCGGCACTAGGAAACAGACTGAGAAACCAGAGTAAAAGTTTCTCCTGCAAACCGTTCCCTTTGTGCTAGATGAACGAACGTCTCTCCACATGCTCAGTTCTGAGAGATAAGTGTGTGTGAAAGCCGTCCTTCACCTAGCTTGTTGGGAACACAAAGATTCTTTTCAGTTGCAAACTCCACTCCATACATATATATGGGGAGGTACTAGCCCCAACTCGGTTTTACAGTGAAAACTGCAGGAACTTCAAACCGGCACTAGGAAACAGACTGAGAATCCAGAGTAAAAGTTTCTCCTGCAACCCGTTCCCTTTGTGCTAGATGAACGAACGTCTTTCCACATGCTCAGTTCTGAGAGATAAGTGTGTGTGAAAGCCGTCCTTCACCTAGCTTTTTGGGAACACAAAGTTTCTTTTCAGTTGCAAACTCCACTCCATACATATATATAGGGAAGTTACTAGCTGCAACTCGGTTTTACAGTGAAAACTGCAGGAACTTCAAACCGGCACTAGGAAACAGACTGAGAAACCAGAGTAAAAGTTTCTCCTGCAACCCGTTCCATTTGTGCTAGATGAACGAACGTCTCTCCACATGCTCAGTTCTGAGAGTTAAGTGTGTGTGAAAGCCGTCCTTCACCTAGCTTGTTGGGAACACAAAGTTTCTTTTCAGTTGTTATCTCCACTCCATACATATATACGGGGAGGTACTAGCTCCAACTCGGTTTTACAGTGAAATCTGCAGGAACTTCAAACTGGCACTAGGAAACAGACTGAGAAACCAGAGTAAAAGTTTCTCCTGCAACCCGTTCCCTTTGTGCTAGATGAACCAACGTCTCTCCACATGCTCAGTTCTGAGAGATAAGTGTGTGTGAAAGCCGTCCTTCACCTAGCTTGTTGGGAACACAAAGTTTCTTTTCAGTTGCAAACTCCACTCCATACATATATAAGGGGAGGTACTAGCTCCAACTCGGTTTTACAGTGAAAACTGCAGGAACTTCAAACCGGCACTAGGAAACAGACTGAGAAACCAGAGTAAAAGTTTCTCCTGCAACCCGTTCCCTTTGTGCTAGATGAACGAACGTCTCTCCGCATGCTCAGTTCTGAGAGATAAGTGTGTGTGAAAGCCGTCCTTCACCTAGCTTTTTGGGAACACAAAGTTTCTTTTCAGTTGCAAACTCCACTCCATACATATATATAGGGAAGTTACTAGCTGCAACTCGGTTTTACAGTGAAAACTGCAGGAAATTCAAACCGGCACTAGGAAACAGACTGAGAAACCAGAGTAAAAGTTTCTCCTGCAACCCGTTCCCTTTGTGCTAGATGAACGAACGTCTCTCCACATGCTCAGTTCTGAGAGTTAAGTGTGTGTGAAAGCCGTCCTTCACCTAGCTTGTTGGGAACACAAAGTTTCTTTTCAGTTGCCAACTCCACTCCATACATATATATGGGGAGGTACTAGCTCCAACTCGGTTTTACAGTGAAAACTGCAGGAACTACAAACTGGCACTAGGAAACAGACTGAGAAACCAGAGTAAACGTTTCTCCTGCAACCCGTTCCCTTTGTGCTAGATGAACGAACGTCTCTCCACATGCTCAGTTCTGAGAGATTAGTGTGTGGGAAAGCCGTCCTTCACCTAGCTTGTTGGGAACACAAAGTTTCTTTTCAGTTGCAAACTCCACTCCATACATATATATGGGAAGGTACAAGCTCCAACTCCGTTTTAAAGTGATAACTGCAGGAACTTCAAACCGGCACTAGGAAACAGACTGAGAAACCAGAAAAAAAGTTTCTCCTGCAACCCGTTCCCTTTGTGCTAGATGAACGAACGTCTCTCCACATGCTCAGTTCTGAGAGATAAGTGTGTGGGAAAGCCGAACTTCAAGTAGCTTGTTGGGAACACAAAGTTTCTTTTCAGTTGCCAACTACACTCCATACATATATATGGGGAAGTACAAGCTCCAACCCGGTTTTAGAGTGAAAATTGCAGGAACTACAAACCGGCACTAGGAAACAGACTGAGAAACCAGAGTAAAAGTTTCCCCTGCAACCCGTTCCCTTTGTGCTAGATGAACGAACGTCTCTCCACATGCTCAGTTCTGAGAGACAAGTGTGTGTGAAAGCCGTACTTCACCTAGCTTGTTGGGAACACAAAGTTTCTTTTCAGTTGCAAACTCCACTCCATACATATATATGGGGAGGTACAAGCTCCAACTCGATTTTACAGTGAAAACTGCAGGAACTTCAAACCGGCACTAGGAAACAGACTGAGAAACCAGAGTAAAAATTTCTCCTGCAACCCGTTCCTTTTGTGCTAGATGAACGAACGTCTCTCCACATTCTCAGTTCTGAGAGATAATTGTGTGTGAAAGCTGAACTTCACCTAGCTTGTTGGGAACACAAAGTTTCTTTTCAGTTGCAAACTCCATTCCATATATATATATGGGGAGGTACTAGCACCAACCCGGTTTTACAGTGAAAACTGCAGGAAATTCAAACCGGCACTAGGAAACAGACTGAGAAACCAGAGTAAAAGTTTCTCCTGCAACCCGTTCCCTTTGTGCTAGATGAACGAACGTCTCTCCACATGCTCAGTTCTGAGAGATAAGTGTGTGAGAAAGCCGTCCTTCACCTAGCTTGTTGGGAACACAAAGTTTCTTTCCAGTTGCAAACTCCACTCCATACGTATATATGAAGAGGTACTAGCTCCAACTCTGTTTTACAGTGAAAACTGCAGGAACTTCAAACCGGCACTAGGAAACAGACTGAGAAACCAGAGTAAATGTTTCTCCTGCAACCCGGTCCCTTTGTGCTAGATGAACGAACGTCTGTCCACATGCTCAGTTCTGAGAGCTAAGTGTGTGTGAAAGCCGTCCTTCACCTAGCTTGTTGGGAACACAAAGTTTCTTTTCAGTTGCAAACTCCACTCCATACATATATATGGGGAGGTACAAGCTCCAACTCCGTTTTACAGTGAAAACTGCAGGAACTTCAAACCGGCACTAGGAAACAGACTGAGAAACCAGAGTAAAAGTTTCTCCTGCAACAGGTTCCCTTTGTGCTAGATGAACGAACGTCTCTCCACATGCTCAGTTCTGAGAGATAAGTGTGTGTGAAAGCCGTCCTTCACCTAGCTTGTTGGGAACACAAAGTTTCTTTTCAGTTGCAAAATCCACTCCATACATATATATGGGGAGGTACTAGCTCCAACTCGGTTTTACAGTGAAAACTGCAGGAACTTCAAACCGGCACTAGGAAACAGACTGAGAAACCAGAGTAAAAATTTCTCCTGCAACCCGTTCATTTTGTGCTAGATGAACGAACGTCTCTCCACATTCTCAGTTCTGAGAGATAATTGTGTGTGTAGCTGTCCTTCAACTAGCTTGTTGGGAACACAAAGTTTCTTTTCAGTTGCAAACTCCATTCCATACATATATATGGGGAGGTACTAGCTCCAACCCGGTTTTACAGTGAAAACTGCAGGAACTTCAAACCGGCACTAGGAAACAGACTGAGAAACCAGAGTAAAAGTTTCTCCTGCAACCCGTTCCCTTTGTGCTAGATGAACGAACGTCTCTCCACATGCTCAGTTCTGAGAGATAAGTGTGTGAGAAAGCCGTCCTTCACCTAGCTTGTTGGGAACACAAAGTTTCTTTCCAGTTGCAAACTCCAATCCATACGTATATATGAAGAGGTACTAGCTCCAACTCGGTTTTACAGTGAAAACTGCAGGAACTTCAAACCGGCACTAGGAAACAGACTGAGAAACCAGAGTAAATGTTTCTCCTGCAACCCGGTCCCTTTGTGCTAGATGAACGAACGTCTGTCCACATGCTCAGTTCTGAGAGCTAAGTGTGTGTGAAAGCCGTCCTTCACCTAGCTTGTTGGGAACACAAAGTTTCTTTTCAGTTGCAAACTCCACACAATACATATATATGTGGAGGTACAAGCTCCAACTCCGTTTTACAGTGAAAACTGCAGGAAATTCAAAACGGCACTAGGAAACATACTGAGAAACCAGAGTAAAAGTTTGTTCTGCAACAGGTTCCCTTTGTGCTAGATGAACGAACGTCTCTCCACATGCTCAGTTCTGAGAGATAAGTGTGTGTGAAAGCCGCCTTCAAGTAGCTTGTTGGGAACACAAAGTTTCTTTTCAGTTTCCAACTCCACTCCATACATATATATGGGGAGGTACTAGCTCCAACCCGATTTTACAGTGAAAACTGCAGGAACTACAAACTGGCACTAGGAAACAGACTGAGAAACCAGAGTAAACGTTTCTCCTGCAACCCGTTCCCTTTGTGCTAGATGAACGAACGTCTCTCCACATGCTCAGTTCTGAGAGATAAGTGTGTGGGAAAGCCGTCCTTCACCTAGCTTGTTGGGAACACAAAGTTTCTTTTCAGTTGCAAACTCCACTCCATACATATATATGGGAAGGTACAAGCTCCAACTCCGTTTTAAAGTGAAAACTGCAGGAACTTCAAACCGGCACTATTAAACAGACTGAGAAACCAGAATAAAAGTTTCTCCTGCAACCCGTTCCCTTTGTGCTAGATGAACGAACGTCTCTCCACATGCTCAGTTCTGAGAGATAAGTGTGTGGGAAAGCCGAACTTCAAGTAGCTTGTTGGGAACACAAAGTTTCTTTTCAGTTGCCAACTACACTCCATACATATATATGGGGAAGTACAAGCTCCAACCCGGTTTTAGAGTGAAAATTGCAGGAACTACAAACCGGCACTAGGAAACAGACTGAGAAACCAGAGTAAAAGTTTCCCCTGCAACCCGTTCCCTTTGTGCTAGATGAACGAACGTCTCTCACCATGCTCAGTTCTGAGAGACAAGTGTGTGTGAAAGACGTCCTTCACCTAGCTTGTTGGGAACACAAAGTTTCTTTTCAGTTGCAAAATCCACTCCATACATATATATGGGGAGGTACTAGCTCCAACTCGGTTTTACAGTGAAAACTGCAGGAACTTCAAACCGGCACTAGGAAACAGACTGAGAAACCAGAGTAAAAATTTCTCCTGCAACCCGTTCCTTTTGTGCTAGATGAACGAACGTCTCTCCACATTCTCAGTTCTGAGAGATAATTGTGTGTGAAAGCTGACCTTCACCTAGCTTGTTGGGAACACAAAGTTTCTTTTCAGTTGCAAACTCCATTCCATACATATATATGGGGAGGTAATAGCTCCAACCCGGTTTTACAGTGAAAACTGCAGGAAATTCAAACCGGCACTAGGAAACAGACTGAGAAACCAGAGTAAATATTTCTCCTGCAACCCGGTCCATTTGTGCTAGATGAACGAACGTCTGTCCACATGCTCACTTCTGAGAGCTAAGTGTGTGTGAAAGCCGTCCTTCACCTAGCTTGTTGGGAACACAAAGTTTCTTTTCAGTTGCAAACTCCACTCCATACATATATATGGGGAGGTACAAGCTCCAACTCTGTTTTACAGTGAAAACTGCAGGAACTTCAAACCGGCACTAGGAAACAGACTGAGAAACCAGAGTAAAAGTTTGTTCTGCAACAGGTTCCCTTTGTGCTAGATGAACTAACGTCTCTCCACATGCTCAGTTCTGAGAGATAAGTGTGTGTGAAAGCCGCCTTCAAGTAGCTTGTTGGGAACACAAAGTTTCTTTTCAGTTGCCAACACCACTCCATACATATATATGGGGAGGTACTAGCTCCAACTCGGTTTTACAGTGAAAACTGCAGGAACTACAAACTGGCACTAGGAAACAGACTGAGAAACCAGAGTAAACGTTTCTCCTGCAACCCGTTCCCTTTGTGCTAGATGAACGAACGTCTCTCCACATGCTCAGTTCTGAGAGATTAGTGTGTGGGAAAGCCGTCCTTCACCTAGCTTGTTGGGAACACAAAGTTTCTTTTCAGTTGCAAACTCCACTCCATACATATATATGGGAAGGTACAAGCTCCAACTCCATTTTAAAGTGATAACTGCAGGAACTTCAAACCGGCACTAGGAAACAGACTGAGAAACCAGAAAAAAAGTTTCTCCTGCAACCCGTTCCCTTTGTGCTAGATGAACGAACGTCTCTCCACATGCTCAGTTCTGAGAGATAAGTGTGTGGGAAAGCCGAACTTCAAGTAGCTTGTTGGGAACACAAAGTTTCTTTTCAGTTGCCAACTCCACTCCATACATATATATGGGGAAGTACAAGCTCCAACCCGGTTTTAGAGTGAAAATTGCAGGAACTACAAACCGGCACTAGGAAACAGACTGAGAAACCAGAGTAAAAGTTTCCCCTGCAACCCGTTCCCTTTGTGCTAGATGAACGAACGTCTCTCCACATGCTCAGTTCTGAGAGACAAGTGTGTGTGAAAGCCGTCCTTCACCTAGCTTGTTGGGAAAACAAAGTTTCTTTTCAGTTGCAAAATCCACTCCATACATATATATGGGGAGGTACTAGCTCCAACTCGGTTTTACAGTGAAAACTGCAGGAACTTCAAACCGGCACTAGGAAACAGACTGAGAAACCAGAGTAAAAATTTCTCCTGCAACCCGTTCCTTTTGTGCTAGATGAACGAACGTCTCTCCACATTCTCAGTTCTGAGAGATAATTGTGTGTGAAAGCTGACCTTCACCTAGCTTGTTGGGAACACAAAGTTTCTTTTCAGTTGCAAACTCCATTCCATACATATATATGGGGAGGTACTAGCACCAACCCGGTTTTACAGTGAAAACTGCAGGAAATTCAAACCGGCACTAGGAAACAGACTGAGAAACCAGAGTAAAAGTTTCTCCTGCAACCCGTTCCCTTTGTGCTAGATGAACGAACGTCTCTCCACATGCTCAGTTCTGAGAGATAAGTGTGTGAGAAAGCCGTCCTTCACCTAGCTTGTTGGGAACACAAAGTTTCTTTCCAGTTGCAAACTCCACTCCATACGTATATATGAAGAGGTACTAGCTCCAACTCGGTTTTACAGTGAAAACTGCAGGAACTTCAAACCGGCACTAGGAAACAGACTGAGAAACCAGAGTAAATGTTTCTCCTGCAACCCGGTCCCTTTGTGCTAGATGAACGAACGTCTGTCCACATGCTCAGTTCTGAGAGCTAAGTGTGTGTGAAAGCCGTCCTTCACCTAGCTTGTTGGGAACACAAAGTTTCTTTTCAGTTGCAAACTCCACTCCATACATATATATGGGGAGGTACAAGCTCCAACTCCGTTTTACAGTGAAAACTGCAGGAACTTCAAACCGGCACTAGGAAACAGACTGAGAAACCAGAGTAAAAGTTTCTCCTGCAACAGGTTCCCTTTGTGCTAGATGAACGAACGTCTCTCCACATGCTCATTTCTGAGAGATAAGTGTGTGTGAAAGCCGTCCTTCACCTAGCTTGTTGGGAACACAAAGTTTCTTTTCAGTTGCAAACTCCACTCCATACATATATATGGGGAGGTACTAGCTCCAACTCGATTTTACAGTGAAAACTGCAGGAACTTCAAACCGGCACTAGGAAACAGACTGAGAAACCAGAGTAAAAATTTCTCCTGCAACCCGTTCCTTTTGTGCTAGATGAACGAACGTCTCTCCACATTCTCAGTTCTGAGAGATAATTGTGTGTGAAAGCTGAACTTCACCTAGCTTGTTGGGAACACAAAGTTTCTTTTCAGTTGCAAACTCCATTCCATACATATATATGGGGAGGTACTAGCACCAACCCGGTTTTACAGTGAAAACTGCAGGAAATTCAAACCGGCACTAGGAAACAGACTGAGAAACCAGAGTAAAAGTTTCTCCTGCAACCCGTTCCCTTTGTGCTAGATGAACGAACGTCTCTCCACATGCTCAGTTCTGAGAGATAAGTGTGTGAGAAAGCCGTCCTTCACCTAGCTTGTTGGGAACACAAAGTTTCTTTCCAGTTGCAAACTCCACTCCATACGTATATATGAAGAGGTACTAGCTCCAACTCTGTTTTACAGTGAAAACTGCAGGAACTTCAAACCGGCACTAGGAAACAGACTGAGAAACCAGAGTAAATGTTTCTCCTGCAACCCGGTCCCTTTGTGCTAGATGAACGAACGTCTGTCCACATGCTCAGTTCTGAGAGCTAAGTGTGTGTGAAAGCCGTCCTTCACCTAGCTTGTTGGGAACACAAAGTTTCTTTTCAGTTGCAAACTCCACTCCATACATATATATGGGGAGGTACAAGCTCCAACTCCGTTTTACAGTGAAAACTGCAGGAACTTCAAACCGGCACTAGGAAACAGACTGAGAAACCAGAGTAAAAGTTTCTCCTGCAACAGGTTCCCTTTGTGCTAGATGAACGAAAGTCTCTCCACATGCTCAGTTCTGAGAGATAAGTGTGTGTGAAAGCCGTCCTTCACCTAGCTTGTTGGGAACACAAAGTTTCTTTTCAGTTGCAAAATCCACTCCATACATATATATGGGGAGGTACTAGCTCCAACTCGGTTTTACAGTGAAAACTGCAGGAACTTCAAACCGGCACTAGGAAACAGACTGAGAAACCAGAGTAAAAATTTCTTCTGCAACCCGTTCATTTTGTGCTAGATGAACGAACGTCTCTCCACATTCTCAGTTCTGAGAGATAATTGTGTGTGTAGCTGTCCTTCAACTAGCTTGTTGGGAACACAAAGTTTCTTTTCAGTTGCAAACTCCAATCCATACGTATATATGAAGAGGTACTAGCTCCAACTCGGTTTTACAGTGAAAACTGCAGGAACTTCAAACCGGCACTAGGAAACAGACTGAGAAACCAGAGTAAAAGTTTCTCCTGCAACCCGTTCCCTTTGTGCTAGATGAACGAACGTCTCTCCACATGCTCAGTTCTGAGAGATAAGTGTGTGAGAAAGCCGTCCTTCACCTAGCTTGTTGGGAACACAAAGTTTCTTTCCAGTTGCAAACTCCAATCCATACGTATATATGAAGAGGTACTAGCTCCAACTCGGTTTTACAGTGAAAACTGCAGGAACTTCAAACCGGCACTAGGAAACAGACTGAAAAACCAGAGTAAAAGTTTCTCCTGCAACCCGTTCCCTTTGTGCTAGATGAACGAACGTCTCTCCACATGCTCAGTTCTGAGAGATAAGTGTGTGAGAAAGCCGTCCTTCACCTAGCTTGTTGGGAACACAAAGTTTCTTTCCAGTTGCAAACTCCAATCCATACGTATATATGAAGAGGTACTAGCTCCAACTCGGTTTTACAGTGAAAACTGCA
This sequence comes from Camelus bactrianus, assembly GCF_048773025.1. Taxonomy (NCBI): domain Eukaryota; kingdom Metazoa; phylum Chordata; class Mammalia; order Artiodactyla; family Camelidae; genus Camelus; species Camelus bactrianus. The sequence goes on along the minus strand of NW_027413954.1, from coordinate 59,515 downwards.
GGAACTTCAAACCGGCACTAGGAAACAGACTGAGAAACCAGAGTAAATGTTTCTCCTGCAACCCGGTCCCTTTGTGCTAGATGAACGAACGTCTGTCCACATGCTCAGTTCTGAGAGCTAAGTGTGTGTGAAAGCCGTCCTTCACCTAGCTTGTTGGGAACACAAAGTTTCTTTTCAGTTGCAAACTCCACTCAATACATATATATGTGGAGGTACAAGCTCCAACTCCGTTTTACAGTGAAAACTGCAGGAAATTCAAAACGGCACTAGGAAACATACTGAGAAACCAGAGTAAAAGTTTGTTCTGCAACAGGTTCCCTTTGTGCTAGATGAACGAACGTCTCTCCACATGCTCAGTTCTGAGAGATAAGTGTGTGTGAAAGCCGCCTTCAAGTAGCTTGTTGGGAACACAAAGTTTCTTTTCAGTTTCCAACTCCACTCCATACATATATATGGGGAGGTACTAGCTCCAACCCGATTTTACAGTGAAAACTGCAGGAACTACAAACTGGCACTAGGAAACAGACTGAGAAACCAGAGTAAACGTTTCTCCTGCAACCCGTTCCCTTTGTGCTAGATGAACGAACGTCTCTCCACATGCTCAGTTCTGAGAGATAAGTGTGTGGGAAAGCCGTCCTTCACCTAGCTTGTTGGGAACACAAAGTTTCTTTTCAGTTGCAAACTCCACTCCATACATATATATGGGAAGGTACAAGCTCCAACTCCGTTTTAAAGTGAAAACTGCAGGAACTTCAAACCGGCACTAGGAAACAGACTGAGAAACCAGAATAAAAGTTTCTCCTGCAACCCGTTCCCTTTGTGCTAGATGAACGAACGTCTCTCCACATGCTCAGTTCTGAGAGATAAGTGTGTGGGAAAGCCGAACTTCAAGTAGCTTGTTGGGAACACAAAGTTTCTTTTCAGTTGCCAACTACACTCCATACATATATATGGGGAAGTACAAGCTCCAACCCGGTTTTAGAGTGAAAATTGCAGGAACTACAAACCGGCACTAGGAAACAGACTGAGAAACCAGAGTAAAAGTTTCCCCTGCAAACCGTTCCCTTTGTGCTAGATGAACGAACGTCTCTCACCATGCTCAGTTCTGAGAGACAAGTGTGTGTGAAAGACGTCCTTCACCTAGCTTGTTGGGAACACAAAGTTTCTTTTCAGTTGCAAAATCCACTCCATACATATATATGGGGAGGTACTAGCTCCAACTCGGTTTTACAGTGAAAACTGCAGGAACTTCAAACCGGCACTAGGAAACAGACTGAGAAACCAGAGTAAAAATTTCTCCTGCAACCCGTTCCTTTTGTGCTAGATGAACGAACGTCTCTCCACATTCTCAGTTCTGAGAGATAATTGTGTGTGAAAGCTGACCTTCACCTAGCTTGTTGGGAACACAAAGTTTCTTTTCAGTTGCAAACTCCATTCCATACATATATATGGGGAGGTAATAGCTCCAACAAGGTTTTACAGTGAAAACTGCAGGAAATTCAAACCGGCACTAGGAAACAGACTGAGAAACCAGAGTAAATATTTCTCCTGCAACCCGGTCCATTTGTGCTAGATGAACGAACGTCTGTCCACATGCTCACTTCTGAGAGCTAAGTGTGTGTGAAAGCCGTCCTTCACCTAGCTTGTTGGGAACACAAAGTTTCTTTTCAGTTGCAAACTCCACTCCATACATATATATGGGGAGGTACAAGCTCCAACTCTGTTTTACAGTGAAAACTGCAGGAACTTCAAACCGGCACTAGGAAACAGACTGAGAAACCAGAGTAAAAGTTTGTTCTGCAACAGGTTCCCTTTGTGCTAGATGAACTAACGTCTCTCCACATGCTCAGTTCTGAGAGATAAGTGTGTGTGAAAGCCGCCTTCAAGTAGCTTGTTGGGAACACAAAGTTTCTTTTCAGTTGCCAACACCACTCCATACATATATATGGGGAGGTACTAGCTCCAACTCGGTTTTACAGTGAAAACTGCAGGAACTACAAACTGGCACTAGGAAACAGACTGAGAAACCAGAGTAAACGTTTCTCCTGCAACCCGTTCCCTTTGTGCTAGATGAACGAACGTCTCTCCACATGCTCAGTTCTGAGAGATTAGTGTGTGGGAAAGCCGTCCTTCACCTAGCTTGTTGGGAACACAAAGTTTCTTTTCAGTTGCAAACTCCACTCCATACATATATATGGGAAGGTACAAGCTCCAACTCCATTTTAAAGTGATAACTGCAGGAACTTCAAACCGGCACTAGGAAACAGACTGAGAAACCAGAAAAAAAGTTTCTCCTGCAACCCGTCCCCTTTGTGCTAGATGAACGAACGTCTCTCCACATGCTCAGTTCTGAGAGATAAGTGTGTGGGAAAGCCGAACTTCAAGTAGCTTGTTGGGAACACAAAGTTTCTTTTCAGTTGCCAACTCCACTCCATACATATATATGGGGAAGTACAAGCTCCAACCCGGTTTTAGAGTGAAAATTGCAGGAACTACAAACCGGCACTAGGAAACAGACTGAGAAACCAGAGTAAAAGTTTCCCCTGCAACCCGTTCCCTTTGTGCTAGATGAACGAACGTCTCTCCACATGCTCAGTTCTGAGAGACAAGTGTGTGTGAAAGCCGTCCTTCACCTAGCTTGTTGGGAAAACAAAGTTTCTTTTCAGTTGCAAAATCCACTCCATACATATATATGGGGAGGTACTAGCTCCAACTCGGTTTTACAGTGAAAACTGCAGGAACTTCAAACCGGCACTAGGAAACAGACTGAGAAACCAGAGTAAAAATTTCTCCTGCAACCCGTTCCTTTTGTGCTAGATGAACGAACGTCTCTCCACATTCTCAGTTCTGAGAGATAATTGTGTGTGAAAGCTGACCTTCACCTAGCTTGTTGGGAACACAAAGTTTCTTTTCAGTTGCAAACTCCATTCCATACATATATATGGGGAGGTACTAGCACCAACCCGGTTTTACAGTGAAAACTGCAGGAAATTCAAACCGGCACTAGGAAACAGACTGAGAAACCAGAGTAAAAGTTTCTCCTGCAACCCGTTCCCTTTGTGCTAGATGAACGAACGTCTCTCCACATGCTCAGTTCTGAGAGATAAGTGTGTGAGAAAGCCGTCCTTCACCTAGCTTGTTGGGAACACAAAGTTTCTTTCCAGTTGCAAACTCCACTCCATACGTATATATGAAGAGGTACTAGCTCCAACTCGGTTTTACAGTGAAAACTGCAGGAACTTCAAACCGGCACTAGGAAACAGACTGAGAAACCAGAGTAAATGTTTCTCCTGCAACCCGGTCCCTTTGTGCTAGATGAACGAATGTCTGTCCACATGCTCAGTTCTGAGAGCTAAGTGTGTGTGAAAGCCGTCCTTCACCTAGCTTGTTGGGAACACAAAGTTTCTTTTCAGTTGCAAACTCCACTCCATACATATATATGGGGAGGTACAAGCTCCAACTCCGTTTTACAGTGAAAACTGCAGGAACTTCAAACCGGCACTAGGAAACAGACTGAGAAACCAGAGTAAAAGTTTCTCCTGCAACAGGTTCCCTTTGTGCTAGATGAACGAACGTCTCTCCACATGCTCATTTCTGAGAGATAAATGTGTGTGAAAGCCGCCTTCAAGTAGCTTGTTGGGAACACAAAGTTTCTTTTCAGTTGCCAACTCCACTCCATACATATATATGGGGAGGTACTAGCTCCAACCCGATTTTACAGTGAAAACTGCAGGAACTTCAAACCGGCACTAGGAAACAGACTGAGAAACCAGAGTAAACGTTTCTCCTGCAACCCGTTCCCTTTGTGCTAGATGAACGAACGTCTCTCCACATGCTCAGTTCTGAGAGATAAGTGTGTTTGAAAGCCGTCCTTCACCTAGCTTGTTGGGAACACAAAGATTCTTTTCAGTTGCAAACTCCACTCCATACATATATATGGGGAGGTACTAGTTCCAAACCGGTTTTACAGTGAAAAATGCAGGAACTTCAAACCGGCACTAGGAAACAGACTGAGAAACCAGAGTAAAAGTTTCTCCTGCAAACCGTTCCCTTTGTGCTAGATGAACGAACGTCTCTCCACATGCTCAGTTCTGAGAGATAAGTGTGTGTGAAAGCCGTCCTTCACCTAGCTTTTTGGGAACACAAAGTTTCTTTTCAGTTGCAAACTCCACTCCATACATATATATAGGGAAGTTACTAGCTGCAACTCGGTTTTACAGTGAAAACTGCAGGAACTTCAAACCGGCACTAGGAAACAGACTGAGAAACCAGAGTAAAAGTTTCTCCTGCAACCCGTTCCCTTTGTGCTAGATGAACGAACGTCTCTCCACATGCTCAGTTCTGAGAGTTAAGTGTGTGTGAAAGCCGTCCTTCACCTAGCTTGTTGGGAACACAAAGTTTCTTTTCAGTTGTTATCTCCACTCCATACATATATACGGGGAGGTACTAGCTCCAACTCGGTTTTACAGTGAAAACTGCAGGAACTTCAAACTGGCACTAGGAAACAGACTGAGAAACCAGAGTAAAAGTTTCTCCTGCAACCCGTTCCCTTTGTGCTAGATGAACCAACGTCTCTCCACATGCTCAGTTCTGAGACATAAGTGTGTGTGAAAGCCGTCCTTCACCTAGCTTGTTGGGAACACAAAGTTTCTTTTCAGTTGCAAACTCCACTCCATACATATATAAGGGGAGTTACTAGCTCCAACTCGGTTTTACAGTGAAAACTGCAGGAACTTCAAACCGGCACTAGGAAACAGACTGAGAATCCAGAGTAAAAGTTTCTCCTGCAAACCGTTCCCTTTGTGCTAGATGAACGAACCTCTCTCCACATGCTCAGTTCTGAGAGATAAGTGTGTGTGAAAGCCGTCCTTCACCTAGCTTTTTGGGAACACAAAGTTTCTTTTCAGTTGCAAACTCCACTCCATACATATATATAGGGAAGTTACTAGCTGCAACTCGGTTTTACAGTGAAAACTGCAGGAACTTCAAACCGGCACTAGGAAACAGACTGAGAAACCAGAGTAAAAGTTTCTCCTGCAACCCGTTCCCTTTGTGCTAGATGAACGAACGTCTCTCCACATGCTCAGTTCTGAGAGTTAAGTGTGTGTGAAAGCCGTCCTTCACCTAGCTTGTTGGGAACACAAAGTTTCTTTTCAGTTGTTATCTCCACTCCATACATATATATGGGGAGGTACTAGCTCCAACTCGGTTTTACAGTGAAAACTGCAGGAACTTCAAACTGGCACTAGGAAACAGACTGAGAAACCAGAGTAAAAGTTTCTTCTGCAACCCGTACCCTTTGTGCTTGATGAACCAACGTCTCTCCACATGCTCAGTTCTGAGAGATAAGTGTGTGTGAAAGCCGTCCTTCACCTAGCTTGTTGGGAACACAAAGTTTCTTTTCAGTTGCAAACTCCACTCCATACATATATAAGGGGAGGTACTAGCTCCAACTCGGTTTTACAGTGAAAACTGCAGGAACTTCAAACCGGCACTAGGAAACAGACTGAGAAACCAGAGTAAAAGTTTCTCCTTCAAACCGTTCCCTTTGTGCTAGATGAACGAACGTCTCTCCACATGCTCAGTTCTGAGAGATAAGTGTGTGTGAAAGCCGTACTTCACCTAGCTTGTTGGGAACACAAAGTTTCTTTTCAGTTGCAAACTCCAATCCATACATATATAAGGGGAGGTACTAGCTCCAACTCGGTTTTACAGTGAAAACTGCAGGAACTTCAAACCGGCACTAGGAAACAGACTGAGAATCCAGAGTAAAAGTTTCTCCTGCAACCCGTTCCCTTTGTGCTAGATGAACGAACGTCTCTCCACATGCTCAGTTCTGAGAGATAAGTGTGTGTGAAAGCCGTCCTTCACCTAGCTTTTTGGGAACACAAAGTTTCTTTTCAGTTGCAAACTCCACTCCATACATATATATAGGGAAGTTACTAGCTGCAACTCGGTTTTACAGTGAAAACTGCAGGAACTTCAAACCGGCACTAGGAAACAGACTGAGAAACCAGAGTAAAAGTTTCTCCTGCAAACCGTTCCCTTTGTGCTAGATGAACGAACGTCTCTCCACATGCTCAGTTCTGAGAGTTAAGTGTGTGTGAAAGCCGTCCTTCACCTAGCTTGTTGGGAACACAAAGTTTCTTTTCAGTTGTTATCTCCACTCCATACTTATATACGGGGAGGTACTAGCTCCAACTCGGTTTTACAGTGAAAACTGCAGGAACTTCAAACTGGCACTAGGAAACAGACTGAGAAACCAGAGTAAAAGTTTCTTCTGCAACCCGTTCCCTTTGTGCTAGATGAACCAACGTCTCTCCACATGCTCAGTTCTGAGAGATAAGTGTGTGTGAAAGCCGTCCTTCACCTAGCTTGTTGGGAACACAAAGTTTCTTTTCAGTTGCAAACTCCACTCCATACATATATAAGGGGAGGTACTAGCTCCAACTCGGTTTTACAGTGAAAACTGCAGGAACTTCAAACCGGCACTAGGAAACAGACTGAGAATCCAGAGTAAAAGTTTCTCCTGCAACCCGTTCCCTTTGTGCTAGATGAACGAACGTCTCTCCACATGCTCAGTTCTGAGAGATAAGTGTGTGTGAAAGCCGTCCTTCACCTAGCTTTTTGGGAACACAAAGTTTCTTTTCAGTTGCAAACTCCACTCCATACATATATATAGGGAAGTTACTAGCTGCAACTCGGTTTTACAGTGAAAACTGCAGGAACTTCAAACCGGCACTAGGAAACAGACTGAGAAACCAGAGTAAAAGTTTCTCCTGCAAACCGTTCCCTTTGTGCTAGATGAACGAACGTCTCTCCACATGCTCAGTTCTGAGAGTTAAGTGTGTGTGAAAGCCGTCCTTCACCTAGCTTGTTGGGAACACAAAGTTTCTTTTCAGTTGTTATCTCCACTCCATACATATATACGGGGAGGTACTAGCTCCAACTCGGTTTTACAGTGAAAACTGCAGGAACTTCAAACTGGCACTAGGAAACAGACTGAGAAACCAGAGTAAAAGTTTCTTCTGCAACCCGTTCCCTTTGTGCTAGATGAACCAACGTCTCTCCACATGCTCAGTTCTGAGAGATAAGTGTGTGTGAAAGCCGTCCTTCACCTAGCTTGTTGGGAACACAAAGTTTCTTTTCAGTTGCAAACTCCACTCCATACATATATAAGGGGAGGTACTAGCTCCAACTCGGTTTTACAGTGAAAACTGAAGGAACTTCAAACCGGCACTAGGAAACAGACTGAGAAACCAGAGTAAAAGTTTCTCCTTCAAACCGTTCCCTTTGTGCTAGATGAACGAACGTCTCTCCACATGCTCAGTTCTGAGAGATAAGTGTGTGTGAAAGCCGTCCTTCACATAGCTTGTTGGGAACACAAAGTTTCTTTTCAGTTGCAAACTCCACTCCATACATATATAAGGGGAGGTACTAGCTCCAACTCGGTTTTACAGTGAAAACTGCAGGAACTTCAAACCGGCACTAGGAAACAGACTGAGAATCCAGAGTAAAAGTTTCTCCTGCAACCCGTTCCCTTTGTGCTAGATGAACGAACGTCTCTCCACATGCTCAGTTCTGAGAGATAAGTGTGTGTGAAAGCCGTCCTTCACCTAGCTTTTTGGGAACACAAAGTTTCTTTTCAGTTGCAAACTCCACTCCATACATATATATAGGGAAGTTACTAGCTGCAACTCGGTTTTACAGTGAAAACTGCAGGAACTTCAAACCGGCACTAGGAAACAGACTGAGAAACCAGAGTAAAAGTTTCTCCTGCAACCCGTTCCCTTTGTGCTAGATGAACCAACGTCTCTCCACATGCTCAGTTCTGAGAGATAAGTGTGTGTGAAAGCCGTCCTTCACCTAGCTTGTTGGGAACACAAAGTTTCTTTTCAGTTGCAAACTCCACTCCATACATATATAAGGGGAGTTACTAGCTCCAACTCGGTTTTACAGTGAAAACTGCAGGAACTTCAAACCTGCACTAGGAAACAGACTGAGAAACCAGAGTAAAAGTTTCTCCTGCAACCCGTTCCCTTTGTGCTAGATGAACGAACGAATCTCCACATGCTCAGTTCTGAGAGATAAGTGTGTGTGAAAGCCGTCCTTCACCTAGCTTGTTGGGAACACAAAGTTTCTTTTCAGTTGCAAACTCCACTCCATACATATATAAGGGGAGGTACTAGCTCCAACTCGGTTTTACAGTGAAAACTGCAGGAACTTCAAACCGGCACTAGGAAACAGACTGAGAAACCAGAGTAAAAGTTTCTCCTGCAACCCGTTCCCTTTGTGCTAGATGAACGAACGTCTCTCCACATGCTCAGTTCTGAGAGATAAGTGTGTGTGAAAGCCGTCCTTCACCTAGCTTGTTGGGAACACAAAGTTTCTTTTCAGTTGTTATCTCCACTCCATACATATATACGGGGAGGTACTAGCTCCAACTCGGTTTTACAGTGAAAATTGCAGGAACTTCAAACTGGCACTAGGAAACAGACTGAGAAACCAGAGTAAAAGTTTTTCCTGCAACCCGTTCCCTTTGTGCTAGATGAACCAACGTCTCTCCACATGCTCAGTTCTGAGAGATAAGTGTGTGTGAAAGCCGTCCTTCACCTAGCTTCTTGGGAACACAAAGTTTCTTTTCAGTTGTTATCTCCACTCCATACATATATACGGGGAGGTACTAGCTTCAACTCGGTTTTACAGTGAAAACTGCAGGAACTTCAAACCGGCACTAGGAAACAGACTGAGAAACCAGAGTAAAAGTTTCTCTTGCAAACCGTTCCCTTTGTGCTAGATGAACGAACGTCTCTCCACATGCTCAGTTCTGAGAGATAAGTGTGTGTGAAAGCCGTCCTTCACCTAGCTTGTTGGGAACACAAAGATTCTTTTCAGTTGCAAACTCCACTCCATACATATATATGGGGAGGTACTAGCCCCAACTCGGTTTTACAGTGAAAACTGCAGGAACTTCAAACCGGCACTAGGAAACAGACTGAGAATCCAGAGTAAAAGTTTCTCCTGCAACCCGTTCCCTTTGTGCTAGATGAACGAAAGTCTCTCCACATGCTCAGTTCTGAGAGATAAGTGTGTGTGAAAGCCGTCCTTCACCTAGCTTTTTGGGAACACAAAGTTTCTTTTCAGTTGCAAACTCCACTCCATACATATATATAGGGAAGTTACTAGCTGCAACTCGGTTTTACAGTGAAAACTGCAGGAACTTCAAACCGGCACTAGGAAACAGACTGAGAAACCAGAGTAAAAGTTTCTCCTGCAAACCGTTCCATTTGTGCTAGATGAACGAACGTCTCTCCACATGCTCAGTTCTGAGAGTTAAGTGTGTGTGAAAGCCGTCCTTCACCTAGCTTGTTGGGAACACAAAGTTTCTTTTCAGTTGTTATCTCCACTCCATACATATATACGGGGAGGTACTAGCTCCAACTCGGTTTTACAGTGAAAACTGCAGGAACTTAAAACCGGCACTAGGAAACAGACTGAGAAACCAGAGTAAAAGTTTCTCCTGCAACCCGTTCCCTTTGTGCTAGATGAACCAACGTCTCTCCACATGCTCAGTTCTGAGAGATAAGTGTGTGTGAAAGCCGTCCTTCACCTAGCTTGTTGGGAACACAAAGTTTCTTTTCAGTTGCAAACTCCACTCCATACATATATAAGGGGAGGTACTAGCTCCAACTCGGTTTTACAGTGAAAACTGCAGGAACTTCAAACCGGCACTAGGAAACAGACTGAGAAACCAGAGTAAAAGTTTCTCCTGCAACCCGTTCCCTTTGTGCTAGATGAACGAACGTCTCTCCACATGCTCAGTTCTGAGAGATAAGTGTGTGTGAAAGCCGTCCTTCACCTAGCTTGTTGGGAACACAAAGTTTCTTTTCAGTTGCAAACTCCACTCCATACATATATATAGGGAAGTTACTAGCTGCAACTCGGTTTTACAGTGAAAACTGCAGGAACTTCAAACCGGCACTAGGAAACAGACTGAGAAACCAGAGTAAAAGTTTCTCCTGCAACCCGTTCCCTTTGTGCTAGATGAACGAACGTCTCTCCACATGCTCAGTTCTGAGAGTTAAGTGTGTGTGAAAGCCGTCCTTCACCTAGCTTGTTGGGAACACAAAGTTTCTTTTCAGTTGTTATCTCCACTCCATACATATATACGGGGAGGTACAAGCTCCAACTCGGTTTTACAGTGAAAATTGCAGGAACTTCAAACCTGCACTAGGAAACAGACTGAGAAACCAGAGTAAAAGTTTCTCCTGCAACCCGTTCCCTTTGTGCTAGATGAACCAACGTCTCTCCACATGCTCAGTTCTGAGAGATTAGTGTGTGTGAAAGCCGTCCTTCACCTAGCTTGTTGGGAACACAAAGTTTCTTTTCAGTTGCAAACTCCACTCCATACATATATAAGGGGAGTTACTAGCTCCAACTCGGTTTTACAGTGAAAACTGCAGGAACTTCAAACCGGCACTAGGAAACAGACTGAGAAACCAGAGTAATAGTTTCTCCTGCAAACCGTTCCCTTTGTGGTAGATGAACGAACGTCTCTCCACATGCTCAGTTCTGAGAGATAAGTGTGTGTGAAAGTCGTCCTTCACCTAGCTTGTTGGGAACACAAAGTTTCTTTTCAGTTGCAAACTCCACTCCATACATATATAAGGGGAGGTACTAGCTCCAACTCGGTTTTACAGTGAAAACTGCAGGAACTTCAAACCGGCACTAGGAAACAGACTGAGAAACCAGAGTAAAAGTTTCTCCTGCAACCCGTTATTTTTGTGCTAGATGAACGAACGTCTCTCCACATGCTCAGTTCTGAGAGATAAGTGTGTGTGAAAGCCGTCCTTCACCTAGCTTTTTGGGAACACAAAGTTTCTTTTCAGTTGCAAACTCCACTCCATACATATATATAGGGAAGTTACTAGCTGCAACTCGGTTTTACAGTGAAAACTGCAGGAACTTCAAACCGGCACTAGGAAACAGACTGAGAAACCAGAGTAATAGTTTCTCCAGCAACCCGTTCCCTTTGCGCTAGATGAACGAACGTCTCTCCACATGCTCAGTTCTGAGAGTTAAGTGTGCGTGAAAGCCGTCCTTCACCTAGCTTGTTGGGAACACAAAGTTTCTTTTCAGTTGTTATCTCCACTCCATACATATATACGGGGAGGTACTAGCTCCAACTCGGTTTTACAGTGAAAACTGCAGGAACTTCAAACTGGCACTAGGAAACAGACTGAGAAACCAGAGTAAAAGTTTCTCCTGCAAACCGTTCCCTTTGTGCTAGATGAACCAACGTCTCTCCACATGCTCAGTTCTGAGAGATAAGTGTGTGTGAAAGCCGTCCTTCACCTAGCTTGTTGGGAACACAAAGTTTCTTTTCAGTTGCAAACTCCACTCCATACATATATAAGGGGAGTTACTAGCTCCAACTCGGTTTTACAGTGAAAACTGCAGGAACTTCAAACCGGCACTAGGAAACAGACTGAAAAACCAGAGTAAAATTTTCTCCTGCAAACCGTTCCCTTTGTGCTAGATGAACCAACGTCTCTCCACATGCTCAGTTCTGAGAGATAAGTGTGTGTGAAAGCCGTCCTTCACCTAGCTTGTTGGGAACACAAAGTTTCTTTTCAGTTGCAAACTCCACTCCATACATATATAAGGGGAGGTACTAGCTCCAACTCGGTTTTACAGTGAAAACTGCAGGAACTTCAAACCGGCACTAGGAAACAGACTGAGAAACCAGAGTAAAAGTTTCTCCTGCAACCCGTTCCCTTTGTGCTAGATGAACGAACGTCTCTCCACATGCTCAGTTCTGAGAGATAAGTGTGTGTGAAAGCCGTCCTTCACCTAGCTTGTTGGGAACACAAAGTTTCTTTTCAGTTGCAAACTCCACTCCATACATATATATAGGGAAGTTACTAGCTGCAACTCGGTTTTACAGTGAAAACTGCAGGAACTTCAAACCGGCACTAGGAAACAGACTGAGAAACCAGAGTAAAAGTTTCTCCTGCAACCCGTTCCCTTTGTGCTAGATGAACGAACGTCTCTCCACATGCTCAGTTCTGAGAGTTAAGTGTGTGTGAAAGCCGTCCTTCACCTAGCTTGTTGGGAACACAAAGTTTCTTTTCAGTTGTTATCTCCACTCCATACATATATACGGGGAGGTACTAGCTCCAACTCGGTTTTACAGTGAAAATTGCAGGAACTTCAAACTGGCACTAGGAAACAGACTGAGAAACCAGAGTAAAAGTTTCTCCTGCAACCCGTTCCCTTTGTGCTAGATGAACCAACGTTTCTCCACATGCTCAGTTCTGAGAGATAAGTGTGTGTGAAAGCCGTCCTTCACCTAGCTTGTTGGGAACACAAAGTTTCTTTTCAGTTGCAAACTCCACTCCATACATATATAAGGGGAGTTACTAGCTCCAACTCGGTTTTACAGTGAAAACTGCAGGAACTTCAAACCGGCACTAGGAAACAGACTGAGAAACCAGAGTAAAAGTTTCTCCTGCAAACCGTTCCCTTTGTGCTAGATGAACGAACGTCTCTCCACATGCTCAGTTCTGAGAGATAAGTGTGTGTGAAAGCCGTCCTTCACCTAGCTTCTTGGGAACACAAAGTTTCTTTTCAGTTGCAAACTCCACTCCATACATATATAAGGGGAGGTACTAGCTCCAACTCGGTTTTACAGTGAAAACTGCAGGAACTTCAAACCGGCACTAGGAAACAGACTGAGAAACCAGAGTAAAAGTTTGTCCTGCAACCCGTTATCTTTGTGCTAGATGAACGAACGTCTCTCCACATGCTCAGTTCTGAGAGATAAGTGTGTGTGAAAGCCGTCCTTCACCTAGCTTTTTGGGAACACAAAGTTTCTTTTCAGTTGCAAACTCCACTCCATACATATATATAGGGAAGTTACTAGCTGCAACTCGGTTTTACAGTGAAAACTGCAGGAACTTCAAACCGGCACTAGGAAACAGACTGAGAAACCAGTGTAATAGTTTCTCCTGCAACCCGTTCCCTTTGTGCTAGATGAACGAACGTCTCTCCACATGCTCAGTTCTGAGAGATAAGTGTGTGTGAAAGCCGTCCTTCACCTAGCTTGTTGGGAACACAAAGTTTCTTTTCAGTTGTTATCTCCACTCCATACATATATACGGGGAGGTACTAGCTCCAACTCGGTTTTACAGTGAAAACTGCAGGAACTTCAAACTGGCACTAGGAAACAGACTGAGAAACCAGAGTAAAAGTTTCTCCTGCAAACCGTTCCCTTTGTGCTAGATGAACGAACGTCTCTCCACATGCTCAGTTCTGAGAGATAAGTGTGTGTGAAAGCCGTCCTTCACCTAGCTTGTTGGGAACACAAAGTTTCTTTTCAGTTGCAAACTCCACTCCATACATATATAAGGGGAGGTACTAGCTCCAACTCGGTTTTACAGTGAAAACTGCAGGAACTTCAAACCGGCACTAGGAAACAGACTGAGAATCCAGAGTAAAAGATTCTCCTGCAACCCGTTCACTTTGTGCTAGATGAACGAACGTCTCTCCACATGCTCAGTTCTGAGAGATAAGTGTGTGTGAAAGCCGTCCTTCACCTAGCTTTTTGGGAACACAAAGTTTCTTTTCAGTTGCAAACTCCACTCCATACATATATATAGGGAAGTTACTAGCTGCAACTCGGTTTTACAGTGAAAACTGCAGGAACTTCAAACCGGCACTAGGAAACAGACTGAGAAACCAGAGTAAAAGTTTCTCCTGCAACCCGTTCCCTTTGTGCTAGATGAACGAACGTCTCTCCACATGCTCAGTTCTGAGAGTTAAGTGTGTGTGAAAGCCGTCCTTCACCTAGCTTGTTGGGAACACAAAGTTTCTTTTCAGTTGTTATCTCCACTCCATATATATATACGGGGAGGTACTAGCTCCAACTCGGTTTTACAGTGAAAACTGCAGGAACTTCAAACTGGCACTAGGAAACAGACTGAGAAACCAGAGTAAAAGTTTCTCCTGCAACCCGATCCCTTTGTGTTAGATGAACCAACGTCTCTCCACATGCTCAGTTCTGAGAGATAAGTGTGTGTGAAAGCCGTCCTTCACCTAGCTTGTTGGGAACACAAAGTTTCTTTTCAGTTGCAAACTCCACTCCATACATATATAAGGGGAGTTACTAGCTCCAACTCGGTTTTACAGTGAAAACTGCAGGAACTTCAAACCGGCACTAGGAAACAGACTGAGAAACCAGAGTAAAAGTTTCTCCTGCAAACCGTTCCCTTTGTGCTAGATGAACCAACGTCTCTCCACATGCTCAGTTCTGAGAGATAAGTGTGTGTGAAAGCCGTCCTTCACCTAGCTTGTTGGGAACACAAAGTTTCTTTTCAGTTGCAAACTCCACTCCATACATATATAAGGGGAGGTACTAGCTCCAACTCGGTTTTACAGTGAAAACTGCAGGAACTTCAAACCGGCACTAGGAAACAGACTGAGAAACCAGAGTAAAAGTTTCTCCTGCAACCCGTTCCCTTTGTGCTAGATGAACGAACGTCTCTCCACATGCTCAGTTCTGAGAGATAAGTGTGTGTGAAAGCCGTCCTTCACCTAGCTTTTTGGGAACACAAAGTTTCTTTTCAGTTGCAAACTCCACTCCATACATATATATAGGGAAGTTACTAGCTGCAACTCGGTTTTACAGTGAAAACTGCAGGAACTTCAAACCGGCACTAGGAAACAGACTGAGAAACCAGAGTAAAAGTTTCTCCTGCAACCCGTTCCCTTTGTGCTAGATGAACGAACGTCTCTCCACATGCTCAGTTCTGAGAGTTAAGTGTGTGTGAAAGCCGTCCTTCACCTAGCTTGTTGGGAACACAAAGTTTCTTTTCAGTTGTTATCTCCACTCCATACATATATACGGGGAGGTACTAGCTCCAACTCGGTTTTACAGTGAAAACTGCAGGAACTTCAAACTGGCACTAGGAAACAGACTGAGAAACCAGAGTAAAAGTTTCTCCTGCAACCCGATCCCTTTGTGTTAGATGAACCAACGTCTCTCCACATGCTCAGTTCTGAGAGATAAGTGTGTGTGAAAGCCGTCCTTCACCTAGCTTGTTGGGAACACAAAGTTTCTTTTCAGTTGCAAACTCCACTCCATACATATATAAGGGGAGTTACTAGCTCCAACTCGGTTTTACAGTGAAAACTGCAGGAACTTCAAACCGGCACTAGGAAACAGACTGAGAAACCAGAGTAAAAGTTTCTCCTGCAAACCGTTCCCTTTGTGCTAGATGAACCAACGTCTCTCCACATGCTCAGTTCTGAGAGATAAGTGTGTGTGAAAGCCGTCCTTCACCTAGCTTGTTGGGAACACAAAGTTTCTTTTCAGTTGCAAACTCCACTCCATACATATATAAGGGGAGGTACTAGCTCCAACTCGGTTTTACAGTGAAAACTGCAGGAACTTCAAACCGGCACTAGGAAACAGACTGAGAAACCAGAGTAAAATTTTCTCCTGCAACCCGTTCCCTTTGTGCTAGATGAACGAACGTCTCTCCACATGCTCATTACTGAGAGATAAGTGTGTGTGAAAGCCTTCCTTCACCTAGCTTGTTGGGAACACAAAGTTTCTTTTCAGTTGCAAACTCCACTCCATACATATATATAGGGAAGTTACTAGCTGCAACTCGGTTTTACAGTGAAAACTGCAGGAACTTCAAACCGGCACTAGGAAACAGACTGAGAAACCAGAGTAAAAGTTTCTCCTGCAACCCGTTCCCTTTGTGCTAGATGAACGAACGTCTCTCCACATGCTCAGTTCTGAGAGTTAAGTGTGTGTGAAAGCCGTCCTTCACCTAGCTTGTTGGGAACACAAAGTTTCTTTTCAGTTGTTATCTCCACTCCATACATATATACGGAGAGGTAATAGCTCCAACTCGGTTTTACAGTGAAAACTGCAGGAACTTCAAACTGGCACTAGGAAACAGACTGAGAAACCAGAGTAAAAGTTTCTCCTGCAACCCGTTCCCTTTGTGCTAGATGAACCAACGTCTCTCCACATGCTCAGTTCTGAGAGATAAGTGTGTGTGAAAGCCGTCCTTCACCTAGCTTGTTGGGAACACAAAGTTTCTTTTCAGTTGCAAACTCCACTCCATACATATATAAGGGGAGGTACTAGCTCCAACTCGGTTTTACAGTGAAAACTGCAGGAACATAAAACCGGCACTAGGAAACAGACTGAGAATCCAGAGTAAAAGTTTCTCCTGCAACCCGTTCCCTTTGTGCTAGATGAACGAACGTCTCTCCACATGCTCAGTTCTGAGAGATAAGTGTGTGTGAAAGCCGTCCTTCACCTAGCTTGTTGGGAACACAAAGTTTCTTTTCAGTTCCAAACTCCACTCCATACATATATATGGGGAGGTACTAGCTCCAACTCGGTTTTACAGTGAAAACTGCAGGAACTTCAAACCGGCACTAGGAAACAGACTGAGAAACCAGAGTAAAAGTTTCTCCTGCAACCCGTTCCCTTTGTGCTAGATGAACCAACGTCTCTCCAAATGCTCAGTTCTGAGAGATAAGTGTGTGTGAAAGCCGTCCTTCACCTAGCTTGTTGGGAACACAAAGTTTCTTTTCAGTTGCAAACTCCACTCCATACATATATATAGGGAAGTTACTAGCTGCAACTCGGTTTTACAGTGAAAACTGCAGGAACTTCAAACCGGCACTAGGAAACAGACTGAGAAACCAGAGTAAAAGTTTCTCCTGCAACCCGTTCCCTTTGTGCTAGATGAACGAACGTCTCTCCACATGCTCAGTTCTGAGAGTTAAGTGTGTGTGAAAGCCGTCCTTCACCTAGCTTGTTGGGAACACAAAGTTTCTTTTCAGTTGTTATCTCCACTCCATACATATATACGGGGAGGTACTAGCTCCAACTCGGTTTTACAGTGAAAACTGCAGGAACTTCAAACTGGCACTAGGAAACAGACTGAGAAACCAGAGTAAAAGTTTCTCCTGCAACCCGTTCCCTTTGTGCTAGATGAACGAACGTCTCTCCACATGCTCAGTTCTGAGAGATAAGTGTGTGTGAAAGCCGTACTTCACCTAGCTTGTTGGGAACACAAAGTTTCTTTTCAGTTGCAAACTCCACTCCATACATATATAAGGGGATTTACTAGCTCCAACTCGGTTTTACAGTGAAAACTGCAGGAACTTCAAACCGGCACTAGGAAACAGACTGAGAAACCAGAGTAAAAGTTTCTCCTGCAAACCGTTCCCTTTGTGCTAGATGAACGAACGTCTCTCCACATGCTCAGTTCTGAGAGATAAGTGTGTGTGAATGCCGTCCATCACCTAGCTTGTTGGGAACACAAAGTTTCTTTTCAGTTGCAAACCCCACTCCATACATATATAAGGGGAGGTACTAGCTCCAACCCTGTTTTACAGAGAAAACTGCAGGAACTTCAAACCGGCACTAGGAAACAGACTGAGAAACCAGAGTAAAAGTTTCTCCTGCAACCCGTTCCCTTTGTGCTAGATGAACGAACGTCTCTCCACATGCTCAGTTCTGAGAGATAAGTGTGTGTGAAAGCCGTCCTTCACCTAGCTTTTTGGGAACACAAAGTTTCTTTTCAGTTGCAAACTCCACTCCATACATATATATAGGGAAGTTACTAGCTGCAACACGGTTTTACAGTGAAAACTGCAGGAACTTCAAACCGGCACTAGGAAACAGACTGAGAAACCAGAGTAAAAGTTTCTCCTGCAACCCGTTCCCTTTGTGCTAGATGAACGAACGTCTCTCCACATGCTCAGTTCTGAGAGTTAAGTGTGTGTGAAAGCCGTCCTTCACCTAGCTTGTTGGGAACACAAAGTTTCTTTTCAGTTGTTATCTCCACTCCATACATATATACGGGGAGGTACAAGCTCCAACTCGGTTTTACAGTGAAAACTGCAGGAACTTCAATCTGGCACTAGGAAACAGACTGAGAAACCAGAGTAAAAGTTTCCCCTGCAACCCGTTCCCTTTGTGCTAGATGAACCAACGTCTCTCCACATGCTCAGTTCTGAGAGATAAGTGTGTGTGAAAGCCGTCCTTCACCTAGCTTGTTGGGAACACAAAGTTTCTTTTCAGTTGCAAACTCCACTCCATACATATATAAGGGGAGGTACTAGCTCCAACTCGGTTTTACAGTGAAAACTGCAGGAACATAAAACCGGCACTAGGAAACAGACTGAGAATCCAGAGTAAAAGTTTCTCCTGCAACCCGTTCCCTTTGTGCTAGATGAACCAACGTCTCTCCACATGCTCAGTTCTGAGAGATAAGTGTGTGTGAAAGCCGTCCTTCACCTAGCTTGTTGGGAACACAAAGTTTCTTTTCAGTTCCAAACTCCACTCCATACATATATATGGGGAGGTACTAGCTCCAACTCGGTTTTACAGTGAAAACTGCAGGAACTTCAAACCGGCACTAGGAAACAGACTGAGAAACCAGAGTAAAAGTTTCTCCTGCAACCCGTTCCCTTTGTGCTAGATGAACCAACGTCTCTCCAAATGCTCAGTTCTGAGAGATAAGTGTGTGTGAAAGCCGTCCTTCACCTAGCTTGTTGGGAACACAAAGTTTCTTTTCAGTTGCAAACTCCACTCCATACATATATATAGGGAAGTTACTAGCTGCAACTCGGTTTTACAGTGAAAACTGCAGGAACTTCAAACCGGCACTAGGAAACAGACTGAGAAACCAGAGTAAAAGTTTCTCCTGCAACCCGTTCCCTTTGTGCTAGATGAACGAACGTCTCTCCACATGCTCAGTTCTGAGAGTTAAGTGTGTGTGAAAGCCGTCCTTCACCTAGCTTGTTGGGAACACAAAGTTTCTTTTCAGTTGTTATCTCCACTCCATACATATATACGGGGAGGTACTAGCTCCAACTCGGTTTTACAGTGAAAACTGCAGGAACTTCAAACTGGCACTAGGAAACAGACTGAGAAACCAGAGTAAAAGTTTCTCCTGCAACCCGTTCCCTTTGTGCTAGATGAACGAACGTCTCTCCACATGCTCAGTTCTGAGAGATAAGTGTGTGTGAAAGCCGTCCTTCACCTAGCTTGTGGGGAACACAAAGTTTCTTTTCAGTTGCAAACTCCACTCCATACATATATAAGGGGATTTACTAGCTCCAACTCGGTTTTACAGTGAAAACTGCAGGAACTTCAAACCGGCACTAGGAAACAGACTGAGAAACCAGAGTAAAAGTTTCTCCTGCAAACCGTTCCCTTTGTGCTAGATGAACGAACGTCTCTCCACATGCTCAGTTCTGAGAGATAAGTGTGTGTGAATGCCGTCCATCACCTAGCTTGTTGGGAACACAAAGTTTCTTTTCAGTTGCAAACCCCACTCCATACATATATAAGGGGAGGTACTAGCTCCAACCCTGTTTTACAGTGAAAACTGCAGGAACTTCAAACCGGCACTAGGAAACAGACTGAGAAACCAGAGTAAAAGTTTCTCCTGCAACCCGTTCCCTTTGTGCTAGATGAACGAACGTCTCTCCACATGCTCAGTTCTGAGAGTTAAGTGTGTGTGAAAGCCGTCCTTCACCTAGCTTGTTGGGAACACAAAGTTTCTTTTCAGTTGTTATCTCCACTCCATACATATATACGGGGAGGTACAAGCTCCAACTCGGTTTTACAGTGAAAACTGCAGGAACTTCAATCTGGCACTAGGAAACAGACTGAGAAACCAGAGTAAAAGTTTCCCCTGCAACCCGTTCCCTTTGTGCTAGATGAACCAACGTCTCTCCACATGCTCAGTTCTGAGAGATAAGTGTGTGTGAAAGCCGTCCTTCACCTAGCTTGTTGGGAACACAAAGTTTCTTTTCAGTTGCAAACTCCACTCCATACATATATAAGGGGAGGTACTAGCTCCAACTCGGTTTTACAGTGAAAACTGCAGGAACATAAAACCGGCACTAGGAAACAGACTGAGAATCCAGAGTAAAAGTTTCTCCTGCAACCCGTTCCCTTTGTGCTAGATGAACCAACGTCTCTCCACATGCTCAGTTCTGAGAGATAAGTGTGTGTGAAAGCCGTCCTTCACCTAGCTTGTTGGGAACACAAAGTTTCTTTTCAGTTCCAAACTCCACTCCATACATATATAAGGGGAGGTACTAGCTCCAACTCGGTTTTACAGTGAAAAATGCAGGAACTTCAAACCGGCACTAGGAAACAGACTGAAAAACCAGAGTAAAAGTTTCTCCTGCAACCCGTTCCCTTTGTGCTAGATGAACCAACGTCTCTCCAAATGCTCAGTTCTGAGAGATAAGTGTGTGTGAAAGCCGTCCTTCACCTAGCTTGTTGGGAACACAAAGTTTCTTTTCAGTTGCCAACTCCACTCCATACATATATAAGGGGAGGTACTAGCTCCAACTCGGTTTTACAGTGAAAACTGCAGGAACTTCAAACCGGCACTAGGAAACAAACTGAGAAACCAGAGTAAAAGTTTCTCCTGCAACCCGTTCCCTTTGTGCTAGATGAACGAACGTCTCTCCACATGCTCAGTTCTGAGAGATAAGTGTGTGTAAAAGCCGTCCTTCACCTAGCTTGTTGGGAACACAAAGTTTCTTTTCAGTTGCCAACTACACTCCATACATATATATGGGGAAGTACAAGCTCCAACCCGGTTTTAGAGTGAAAATTGCAGGAACTACAAACCGGCACTAGGAAACAGACTGAGAAACCAGAGTAAAAATTTCTCCTGCAACCCGTTCCTTTTCTGCTAGATGAACGAACGTCTCTCCACATTCTCAGTTCTGAGTGATAATTGTGTGTGAAAGCTGACATTCTCCTAGCTTGTTGGGAACACAAAGTTTCTTTTCAGTTGCAAACTCCATTCCATACATATATATGGGGAGGTACTAGCTCCAACCCGGTTTTACAGTGAAAACTGCAGGAAATTCAAACCGGCACTAGGAAACAGACTGAGAAACCAGAGTAAAAGTTTCTCCTGCAACCCGTTCCCTTTGTGCTAGATGAACGAACGTCTCTCCACATGCTCAGTTCTGAGAGATAAGTGTGTGAGAAAGCCGTCCTTCACCTAGCTTGTTGGGAACACAAAGTTTCTTTCCAGTTGCAAACTCCACTCCATACGTATATATGAAGAGGTACTAGCTCCAACTCGGTTTTACAGTGAAAACTGCAGGAACTTCAAACCGGCACTAGGAAACAGACTGAGAAACCAGAGTAAATGTTTCTCCTGCAACCCTGTCCCTTTGTGCTAGATGAACGAACGTCTGTCCACATGCTCAGTTCTGAGAGCTAAGTGTGTGTGAAAGCCGTCCTTCACCTAGCTTGTTGGGAACACAAAGTTTCTTTTCAGTTGCAAACTCCACTCCATACATATATATGGGGAGGTACAAGCTCCAACTCCGTTTTACAGTGAAAACTGCAGGAACTTCAAACCGGCACTAGGAAACAGACTGAGAAACCAGAGTAATAGTTTCTCCTGCAACAGGTTCCCTTTGTGCTAGATGAACGAACGTCTCTCCACATGCTCATTTCTGAGAGATAAGTGTGTGTGAAAGCCGCCTTCAAGTAGCTTGTTGGGAACACAAAGTTTCTTTTCAGTTGCCAACTCCACTCCATACATATATATGGGGAGGTACTAGCTCCAACCCGATTTTACAGTGAAAACTGCAGGAACTTCAAACCGGCACTAGGAAACAGACTGAGAAACCAGAGTAAAAGTTTCTCCTGCAACCCGTTCCCTTTGTGCTAGATGAACGAACGTCTCTCCACATGCTCAGTTCTGAGAGATAAGTGTGTTTGAAAGCCGTCCTTCACCTAGCTTGTTGGGAACACAAAGTTTCTTTTCAGTTGCAAACTCCACTCCATACATATATATGGGGAGGTACTAGTTCCAAACCGGTTTTACAGTGAAAACTGCAGGAACTTCAAACCGGCACTAGGAAACAGACTGAGACACCAGAGTAAAAGTTTCTCCTGCAAACCGTTCCCTTTGTGCTAGATGAACGAACGTCTCTCCACATGCTCAGTTCTGAGAGATAAGTGTGTGTGAAAGCCGTCCTTCACCTAGCTTTTTGGGAACACAAAGTTTCTTTTCAGTTGCAAACTCCACTCCATACATATATATAGGGAAGTTACTAGCTGCAACTCGGTTTTACAGTGAAAACTGCAGGAACTTCAAACCGGCACTAGGAAACAGACTGAGAAACCAGAGTAAAAGTTTCTCCTGCAACCCGTTCCCTTTGTGCTAGATGAACGAACGTCTCTCCACATGCTCAGTTCTGAGAGTTAAGTGTGTGTGAAAGCCGTACTTCACCTAGCTTGTTGGGAACACAAAGTTTCTTTTCAGTTGCAAACTCCATTCCATACATATATATGGGGAGGTACTAGCTCCAACTCGGTTTTACAGTGAAAACTGCAGGAACATAAAACCGGCACTAGGAAACAGACTGAGAAACCAGAGTAAAATTTTCTACTGCAAACCGTTCCCTTTGTGCTAGATGAACGAACGTCTCTCCACATGCTCAGTTCTGAGAGATAAGTGTGTGTGAAAGCCGTCCTTCACCTAGCTTGTTGGGAACACAAAGTTTCTTTTCAGTTGCAAACTCCACTCCATACGTATATATGAAGAGGTACTAGCTCCAACTCGGTTTTACAGTGAAAACTGCAGGAACTTCAAACCGGCACTAGGAAACAGACTGAGAAACCAGAGTAAAAGTTTCCCCTGCAACCCGTTCCCTTTGTGCTAGATGAACGAACGTCTCTCCACATGCTCAGTTCTGAGAGACAAGTGTGTGTGAAAGCCGTCCTTCACCTAGCTTGTTGGGAACACAAAGTTTCTTTTCAGTTGCAAAATCCACTCCATACATATATATGGGGAGGTACTAGCTCCAACTCGGTTTTACAGTGAAAACTGCAGGAACTTCAAACCGGCACTAGGAAACAGACTGAGAAACCAGAGTAAAAATTTCTCCTGCAACCCGTTCCTTTTCTGCTAGATGAACGAAAGTCTCTCCACATTCTCAGTTCTGAGTGATATTTGTGTGTGAAAGCTGACCTTCACCTAGCTTGTTGGGAACACAAAGTTTCTTTTCAGTTGCAAACTCCATTCCATACATATATATGGGGAGGTACTAGCTCCAACCCGGTTTTACAGTGAAAACTGCAGGAAATTCAAACCGGCACTAGGAAACAGACTGAGAAACCAGAGTAAAAGTTTCTCCTGCAACCCGTTCCCTTTGTGCTAGATGAACGAACGTCTCTCCACATGCTCAGTTCTGAGAGATAAGTGTGTTTGAAAGCCGTCCTTCACCTAGCTTGTTGGGAACACAAAGTTTCTTTCCAGTTGCAAACTCCACTCCATACGTATATATGAAGAGGTACTAGCTCCAACTCGGTTTTACAGTGAAAACTGCAGGAACTTCAAACCGGCACTAGGAAACAGACTGAGAAACCAGAGTAAAAATTTCTCCTGCAACCCGTTCCTTTTCTGCTAGATGAACGAACGTCTCTCCACATTCTCAGTTCTGAGTGATATTTGTGTGTGAAAGCTGACCTTCACCTAGCTTGTTGGGAACACAAAGTTTCTTTTCAGTTGCAAACTCCATTCCATACATATATATGGGGAGGTACTAGCTCCAACCCGGTTTTACAGTGAAAACTGCAGGAAATTCAAACCAGCACTAGGAAACAGACTGAGAAACCAGAGTAAAAGTTTCTCCTGCAACCCGTTCCCTTTGTGCTAGATGAACGAACGTCTCTCCACATGCTCAGTTCTGAGAGATAAGTGTGTTTGAAAGCCGTCCTTCACCTAGCTTGTTGGGAACACAAAGTTTCTTTCCAGTTGCAAACTCCACTCCATACGTATATATGAAGAGGTACTAGCTCCAACTCGGTTTTACAGTGAAAACTGCAGGAACTTCAAACCGGCACTAGGAAACAGACTGAGAAACCAGAGTAAATGTTTCTCCTGCAACCCGGTCCCTTTGTGCTAGATGAACGAACGTCTGTCCACATGCTCAGTTCTGAGAGCTAAGTGTGTGTGAAAGCCGTCCTTCACCTAGCTTGTTGGGAACACAAAGTTTCTTTTCAGTTGCAAACTCCACTCCATACATATATATGGGGAGGTACAAGCTCCAACTCCGTTTTACAGTGAAAACTGCAGGAACTTCAAACCGGCACTAGGAAACAGACTGAGAAACCAGAGTAATAGTTTCTCCTGCAACAGGTTCCCTTTGTGCTAGATGAACGAACGTCTCTCCACATGCTCATTTCTGAGAGATAAGTGTGTGTGAAAGCCGCCTTCAAGTAGCTTGTTGGGAACACAAAGTTTCTTTTCAGTTGCCAACTCCACTCCATACATATATATGGGGAGGTACTAGCTCCAACCCGATTTTACAGTGAAAACTGCAGGAACTTCAAACCGGCACTAGGAAACAGACTGAGAAACCAGAGTAAAAGTTTCTCCTGCAACCCGTTCCCTTTGTGCTAGATGAACGAACGTCTCTCCACATGCTCAGTTCTGAGAGATAAGTGTGTTTGAAAGCCGTCCTTCACCTAGCTTGTTGGGAACACAAAGTTTCTTTTCAGTTGCAAACTCCACTCCATACATATATATGGGGAGGTACTAGTTCCAAACCGGTTTTACAGTGAAAACTGCAGGAACTTCAAACCGGCACTAGGAAACAGACTGAGAAACCAGAGTAAAAGTTTCTCCTGCAAACCGTTCCCTTTGTGCTAGATGAACGAACGTCTCTCCACATGCTCAGTTCTGAGAGATAAGTGTGTGTGAAAGCCGTCCTTCACCTAGCTTTTTGGGAACACAAAGTTTCTTTTCAGTTGCAAACTCCACTCCATACATATATATAGGGAAGTTACTAGCTGCAACTCGGTTTTACAGTGAAAACTGCAGGAACTTCAAACCGGCACTAGGAAACAGACTGAGAAACCAGAGTAAAAGTTTCTCCTGCAACCCGTTCCCTTTGTGCTAGATGAACGAACGTCTCTCCACATGCTCAGTTCTGAGAGTTAAGTGTGTGTGAAAGCCGTCCTTCACCTAGCTTGTTGGGAACACAAAGTTTCTTTTCAGTTGCAAACTCCATTCCATACATATATATGGGGAGGTACTAGCTCCAACTCGGTTTTACAGTGAAAACTGCAGGAACATAAAACCGGCACTAGGAAACAGACTGAGAAACCAGAGTAAAATTTTCTACTGCAAACCGTTCCCTTTGTGCTAGATGAACGAACGTCTCTCCACATGCTCAGTTCTGAGAGATAAGTGTGTGTGAAAGCCGTCCTTCACCTAGCTTGTTGGGAACACAAAGTTTCTTTTCAGTTGCAAACTCCACTCCATACGTATATATGAAGAGGTACTAGCTCCAACTCGGTTTTACAGTGAAAACTGCAGGAACTTCAAAACGGCACTAGGAAACAGACTGAGAAACCAGAGTAAAAGTTTCTCCTGCAACCCGTTCCCTTTGTGCTAGATGAACGAACGTCTCTCCACATGCTCAGTTCTGAGAGATAAGTGTGTGTGAAAGCCGTCCTTCACCTAGCTTGTTGGGAACACAAAGATTCTTTTCAGTTGCAAACTCCACTCCATACATATATATGGGGAGGTACTAGTTCCAAACCGATTTTACAGTGAAAACTGCAGGAACTTCAAACCGGCACTAGGAAACAGACTGAGAAACCAGAGTAAAAGTTTCTCCTGCAACCCGTTCCCTTTGTGCTAGATGAACGAACGTCTCTCCACATGCTCAGTTCTGAGAGACAAGTGTGTGTGAAAGCCGTCCTTCACCTAGCTTGTTGGGAACACAAAGTTTCTTTTCAGTTGCAAAATCCACTCCATACATATATATGGGGAGGTACTAGCTCCAACTCGGTTTTACAGTGAAAACTGCAGGAACTTCAAACCGGCACTAGGAAACAGACTGAGAAACCAGAGTAAAAATTTCTCCTGCAACCCGTTCCTTTTCTGCTAGATGAACGAACGTCTCTCCACATTCTCAGTTCTGAGTGATAATTGTGTGTGAAAGCTGACCTTCACCTAGCTTGTTGGGAACACAAAGTTTCTTTTCAGTTGCAAACTCCATTCCATACATATATATGGGGAGGTACTAGCTCCAACCCGGTTTTACAGTGAAAACTGCAGGAAATTCAAACCGGCACTAGGAAACAGACTGAGAAACCAGAGTAAAAGTTTCTCCTGCAACCCGTTCCCTTTGTGCTAGGTGAACGAACGTCTCTCCACATGCTCAGTTCTGAGAGATAAGTGTGTTTGAAAGCCGTCCTTCACCTAGCTTGTTGGGAACACAAAGTTTCTTTCCAGTTGCAAACTCCACTCCATACGTATATATGAAGAGGTACTAGCTCCAACTCGGTTTTACAGTGAAAACTGCAGGAACTTCAAACCGGCACTAGGAAACAGACTGAGAAACCAGAGTAAATGTTTCTCCTGCAACCCGGTCCCTTTGTGCTAGATGAACGAATGTCTGTCCACATGCTCAGTTCTGAGAGCTAAGTGTGTGTGAAAGCCGTCCTTCACCTAGCTTGTTGGGAACACAAAGTTTCTTTTCAGTTGCAAACTCCACTCCATACATATATATGGGGAGGTACAAGCTCCAACTCCGTTTTACAGTGAAAACTGCAGGAACTTCAAACCGGCACTAGGAAACAGACTGAGAAACCAGAGTAATAGTTTCTCCTGCAACAGGTTCCCTTTGTGCTAGATGAACGAACGTCTCTCCACATGCTCATTTCTGAGAGATAAGTGTGTGTGAAAGCCGCCTTCAAGTAGCTTGTTGGGAACACAAAGTTTCTTTTCAGTTGCCAACTCCACTCCATACATATATATGGGGAGGTACTAGCTCCAACCCGATTTTACAGTGAAAACTGCAGGAACTTCAAACCGGCACTAGGAAACAGACTGAGAAACCAGAGTAAAAGTTTCTCCTGCAACCCGTTCCCTTTGTGCTAGATGAACGAACGTCTCTCCACATGCTCAGTTCTGAGAGATAAGTGTGTTTGAAAGCCGTCCTTCACCTAGCTTGTTGGGAACACAAAGTTTCTTTTCAGTTGCAAACTCCACTCCATACATATATATGGGGAGGTACTAGTTCCAAACCGGTTTTACAGTGAAAACTGCAGGAACTTCAAACCGGCACTAGGAAACAGACTGAGAAACCAGAGTAAAAGTTTCTCCTGCAAACCGTTCCCTTTGTGCTAGATGAACGAACGTCTCTCCACATGCTCAGTTCTGAGAGATAAGTGTGTGTGAAAGCCGTCCTTCACCTAGGTTTTTGGGAACACAAAGTTTCTTTTCAGTTGCAAACTCCACTCCATACATATATATAGGGAAGTTACTAGCTGCAACTCGGTTTTACAGTGAAAACTGCAGGAACTTCAAACCGGCACTAGGAAACAGACTGAGAAACCAGAGTAAAAGTTTCTCCTGCAACCCGTTCCCTTTGTGCTAGATGAACGAACGTCTCTCCACATGCTCAGTTCTGAGAGTTAAGTGTGTGTGAAAGCCGTCCTTCACCTAGCTTGTTGGGAACACAAAGTTTCTTTTCAGTTGCAAACTCCATTCCATACATATATATGGGGAGGTACTAGCTCCAACTCGGTTTTACAGTGAAAACTGCAGGAACATAAAACCGGCACTAGGAAACAGACTGAGAAACCAGAGTAAAAGTTTCTCCTGCAACCCGTTCCCTTTGTGCTAGATGAACGAACGTCTCTCCACATGCTCAGTTCTGAGAGATAAGTGTGTATGAAAGCCGTCCTTCACCTAGCTTGTTGGGAACACAAAGTTTCTTTTCAGTTGCAAACTCCACTCCATACGTATATATGAAGAGGTACTAACTTCAACTCGGTTTTACAGTGAAAACTGCAGGAACTTCAAAACGGCACTAGGAAACAGACTGAGAAACCAGAGTAAAAGTTTCTCCTGCAACCCGTTCCCTTTGTGCTAGATGAACGAACGTCTCTCCACATGCTCAGTTCTGAGAGATAAGTGTGTGTGAAAGCCGTCCTTCACCTAGCTTGTTGGGAAAACAAAGTTTCTTTTCAGTTGCAAACTCCACTCCATACATATATATGGGGAGGTACTAGCTCCAATCCGGTTTTACAGTGAAAACTGCAGGAACTTCAAACCGGCACTAGGAAACAGACTGAGAAACCAGAGTAAAAGTTTCTCCTGCAACCCGTTCCCTTTGTGCTAGATGAACGAACGTCTCTCCACATGCTCAGTTCTGAGAGATAAGTGTGTGTGAAAGCCGTCCTTCACCTAGCTTGTTGGGAACACAAAGTTTCTTTTCAGTAGCAAACTCCACTCCATACATATATATGGGGAGTTACTAGCTCCACCTGGGTTTTACAGTGAAAACTGCAGGAACTTCAAACCGGCACTAGGAAACAGACTGAGAAACCAGAGTAAAAGTTTCTCCTGCAACCCGTTCCCTTTGTGCTAGATGAACGAACGTCTCTCCACATGCTCAGTTCTGAGAGATAAGTGTGTGTGAAAGCCGTCCTTCACCTAGCTTGTTGGGAACACAAAGTTTCTTTTCAGTTGCAAACTCCACTCCATACGTATATATGAAGAGGTACTAGCTTCAACTCGGTTTTACAGTGAAAACTGCAGGAACTTCAAAACGGCACTAGGAAACAGACTGAGAAACCAGAGTAAAAGTTTCTCCTGCAACCCGTTCCCTTTGTGCTAGATGAACGAACGTCTCTCCACATGCTCAGTTCTGAGAGATAAGTGTGTGTGAAAGCCGTCCTTCACCTAGCTTGTTGGGAACACAAAGTTTCTTTTCAGTTGCAAACTCCACTCCATACATATATATGGGGAGGTACTAGCTCCAACCCGGTTTTACAGTGAAAACTGCAGGAACTTCAAAACGGCACTAGGAAACAGACTGAGAAACCAGAGTAAAAGTTTCTCCTGCAAACCGTTCCCTTTGTGCTAGATGAATGAACGACTCTCCACATGCTCAGTTCTGAGAGATAAGTGTGTGTGAAAGCCGTCCTTCACCTAGCTTGTTGGGAACACAAAGTTTCTTTTCAGTAGCAAACTCCACTCCATACATATATATGGGGATTTACTAGCTCCACCTGGGTTTTACAGTGAAAACTGCAGGAACTTCAAACCGGCACTAGGAAACAGACTGAGAAACCAGAGTAAAAGTTTCTCCTGCAACCCGTTCCCTTTGTGCTAGATGAACGAACGTCTCTCCACATGCTCAGTTCTGAGAGATAAGTGTGTGTGAAAGCCTTCCTTCACCTAGCTTGTTGGGAACACAAAGTTTCTTTTCAGTTGCAAACTCCAATCCATACATTTATATGGGGAGGTACTAGCTCCAACCCTGTTTTACAGTGAAAACTGCAGGAACTTAAAACCGGCACTAGGAAACAGACTGAGAAACCAGAGTAAAAGTTTCTCCTGCAACCCGTTCCCTTTGTGCTAGATGAACGAACGTCTCTCCACATGCTCAGTTCTGAGAGATAAGTGTGTGTGAAAGCCGTCCTTCACCTAGCTTGTTGGGAACACAAAGTTTCTTTTCAGTTGCAAACTCCACTCCATATATATATATGGGGAGGTACTAGCTCCAACTCGGTTTTACAGTGAAAACTGCAGGAAATTCAAACCGGCACTAGGAAATAGACTGAGAAACCAGAGTAAAAGTTTCTCCTGCAACCCGTTCCCTTTGTGCTAGATGAACGAACGTCTCTCCACATGCTCAGTTCTGAGAGATAAGTGTGTGTGAAAGCCGTCCTTCACCTAGCTTGTTGGGAACACAAAGATTCTTTTCAGTTGCAAACTCCACTCCATATATGTATATGGGTCAGTACTAGCTCCAACTCGGTTTTACAGTGAAAACTGCAGGAACTTCAAACCGGCACTAGGAAACAGACTGAGAAACCAGAGTAAAAGTTTCTCCTGCAACCCGTTCCCTTTGTGCTAGATGAACGAACGTCTCTCCACATGCTCAGTTCTGAGAGATAAGTGTGTGGGAAAGCCGTCCTTCACCTAGCTTGTTGGTAACACAAAGTTTCTTTCCAGTTGCAAACTCCACTCCATACATAAATATGGGGAGGTACTAGCTCCAACTCTGTTTTACAGTGAAAACTGCAGGAACTTCATACAGGAACTAGGAAACAGACTGAGAAACCAGAGTAAAAGTTTCTCCTGCAACCCGTTCCCTTTGTGCTAGATGAACGAACGTCTCTCCACATGCTCAGTTCTGAGAGCTAAGTGTGTGTGAAAGCCGTCCTTCACCTAGCTTGTTGGGAACACAAAGTTTCTTTTCAGTTGCAAAATCCACTCCATACATATATATGGGGAGGTACAAGCTCCAACTCCGTTTTACAGTGAAAACTGCAGGAACATCAAACCGGCACTAGGAAACAGACTGAGAAACCAGAGTAAAAGTTTCTCCTGCAACAGGTTCCCTTTGTGCTAGATGAACGAACGTCTCTCCACATGCTCAGTTCTGAGAGATAAGTGTGTGTGAAAGCCGTCCTTCACCTAGCTTGTTGGGAACACATAGTTTCTTTTCAGTTGCAAACTCCACTCCATACATATATATGGGGAGGTTCTAGCTCCAACCCGGTTTTACAGTGAAAACTGCAGGAACTTCAAACCGGCACTAGGAAACAGACTGAGAAACCAGAGTAAAAGTTTCTCCTGCAACCCGTTCCCTTTGTGCTAGATGAACGAACGTCTCTCCACATGCTCAGTTCTGAGAGATAAGTGTGTGTGAAAGCCGTCCTTCTCCTAGCTTGTTGGGAACACAAGTTTCTTTTCAGTAGCAAACTCCACTCCATACATATATATGGGGAGGTACAAGCTCCAACCCGGTTTTACAGTGAAAACTGCAGGAACTACAAACCGGCACTAGGAAACAGACTGAGAAACCAGAGTAAAAGTTTCTCCTGCAACCCGTTCCATTTGTGCTAGATGAACGAACGTCTCTCCACATGCTCAGTTCTGAGAGAAAAGTGTGTGTGAAAGCCGTCCTTCACCTAGCTTGTTGGGAACACAAAGTTTCTTTTCAGTTGCAAACTCCACTCCATACATATATATGGTGAGGTAGTAGCTCCAACCCGGTTTTACAGGGAAAATTGCAGGAACTTCAAACCGGCACTAGGAAACAGACTGAGAAACCAGAGTAAAAGTTTCTACTGCAACCCGTTCCCTTTGTGCTAGATGAACGAACGTCTCTCCACATGGTCAGTTCTGAGAGATAAGTGTGTGTGAAAGCCGTCCTTCACCTAGCTTGTTGGGAACACAAAGATTCTTTTCAGTTGCAAACTCCACTCCATACATATATATGGGGAGGTACTAGCTCCAACTCGGTTTTACAGTGAAAACTGCAGGAACTTCAAACCGGCACTAGGAAACAGACTGAGAAACCAGAGTAAAATTTTCTCCTGCAACCCGTTCCCTTTGTGCTAGATGAACGAACGTCTCTCCACATGCTCAGTTCTGAGAGATAAGTGTGTGTGAAAGCCGTCCTTCACCTAGCTTGTTGGGAACACAAAGATTCTTTTCAGTTGCAAACTCCACTCCATACATATATATGGGGAGGTACTAGCTCCAACCCGGGTTTATAGTGAAAACTGCAGGAACTTAAAACCGGCACTAGGAAACAGACTGAGAAACCAGAGTAAAAGTTTCCCCTGCAACCCGTTCCCTTTGTGCTAGATGAACGAACGTCTCTCCACATGCTCAGTTCTGAGAGACAAGTGTGTGTGAAAGCCGTCCTTCACCTAGCTTGTTGGGAACACAAAGTTTCTTTTCAGTTGCAAAATCCACTCCATACATATATATGGGGAGGTACTAGCTCCAACTCGGTTTTACAGTGAAAACTGCAGGAACTTCAAACCGGCACTAGGAAACAGACTGAGAAACCAGAGTAAAAATTTCTCCTGCAACCCGTTCCTTTTGTGCTAGATGAACGAACGTCTCTCCACATTCTCATTTCTGAGTGATAATTGTGTGTGAAAGCTGACCTTCACCTAGCTTGTTGGGAACACAAAGTTTCTTTCCAGTTGCAAACTCCACTCCATACGTATATATGAAGAGGTACTAGCTCCAACTCGGTTTTACAGTGAAAACTGCAGGAACTTCAAACCGGCACTAGGAAACAGACTGAGAAACCACAGTAAATGTTTCTCCTGCAACCCGGTCCCTTTGTGCTAGATGAACGAACGTCTGTCCACATGCTCAGTTCTGAGAGCTAAGAGTGTGTGAAAGCCGTCCTTCACCTAGCTTGTTGGGAACACAAAGTTTCTTTTCAGTTGCAAACTCCACTCCATACATATATATGGGGAGGTACAAGCTCCAACTCCGTTTTACAGTGAAAACTGCAGGAACTTCAAACCGGCACTAGGAAACAGACTGAGAAACCAGAGTAATAGTTTCTCCTGCAACAGGTTCCCTTTGTGCTAGATGAACGAACGTCTCTCCACATGCTCATTTCTGAGAGATAAGTGTGTGTGAAAGCCGCCTTCAAGTAGCTTGTTGGGAACACAAAGTTTCTTTTCAGTTGCCAACTCCACTCCATACATATATATGGGGAGGTACTAGCTCCAACCCGATTTTACAGTGAAAACTGCAGGAACTTCAAACCGGCACTAGGAAACAGACTGAGAAACCAGAGTAAAAGTTTCTCCTGCAACCCGTTCCCTTTGTGCTAGATGAACGAACGTCTCTCCACATGCTCAGTTCTGAGAGATAAGTGTGTTTGAAAGCCGTCCTTCACCTAGCTTGTTGGGAACACAAAGTTTCTTTTCAGTTGCAAACTCCACTCCATACATATATATGGGGAGGTACTAGTTCCAAACCGGTTTTACAGTGAAAACTGCAGGAACTTCAAACCGGCACTAGGAAACAGACTGAGAAACCAGAGTAAAAGTTTCTCCTGCAAACCGTTCCCTTTGTGCTAGATGAACGAACGTCTCTCCACATGCTCAGTTCTGAGAGATAAGTGTGTGTGAAAGCCGTCCTTCACCTAGCTTTTTGGGAACACAAAGTTTCTTTTCAGTTGCAAACTCCACTCCATACATATATATAGGAAAGTTACTAGCTGCAACTCGGTTTTACAGTGAAAACTGCAGGAACTTCAAACCGGCACTAGGAAACAGACTGAGAAACCAGAGTAAAAGTTTCTCCTGCAACCCGTTCCCTTTGTGCTAGATGAACGAACGTCTCTCCACATGCTCAGTTCTGAGAGTTAAGTGTGTGTGAAAGCCGTCCTTCACCTAGCTTGTTGGGAACACAAAGTTTCTTTTCAGTTGCAAACTCCATTCCATACATATATATGGGGAGGTACTAGCTCCAACTCGGTTTTACAGTGAAAACTGCAGGAACATAAAACCGGCACTAGGAAACAGACTGAGAAACCAGAGTAAAATTTTCTACTGCAAACCGTTCCCTTTGTGCTAGATGAACGAACGTCTCTCCACATGCTCAGTTCTGAGAGATAAGTGTGTGTGAAAGCCGTCCTTCACCTAGCTTGTTGGGAACACAAAGTTTCTTTTCAGTTGCAAACTCCACTCCATACGTATATATGAAGAGGTACTAGCTCCAACTCGGTTTTACAGTGAAAACTGCAGGAACTTCAAACCGGCACTAGGAAACAGACTGAGAAACCAGAGTAAAAGTTTCCCCTGCAACCCGTTCCCTTTGTGCTAGATGAACGAACGTCTCTCCACATGCTCAGTTCTGAGAGACAAGTGTGTGTGAAAGCCGTCCTTCACCTAGCTTGTTGGGAACACAAAGTTTCCTTTCAGTTGCAAAATCCACTCCATACATATATATGGGGAGGTACTAGCTCCAACTCGGTTTTACAGTGAAAACTGCAGGAACTTCAAACCGGCACTAGGAAACAGACTGAGAAACCAGAGTAAAAATTTCTCCTGCAACCCGTTCCTTTTGTGCTAGATGAACGAACGTCTCTCCACATTCTCAGTTCTGAGTGATAATTGTGTGTGAAAGCTGACCTTCACCTAGCTTGTTGGGAACACAAAGTTTCTTTTCAGTTGCAAACTCCATTCCATACATATATATGGGGAGGTACTAGCTCCAACCCGGTTTTACAGTGAAAACTGCAGGAAATTCAAACCGGCACTAGGAAACAGACTGAGAAACCAGAGTAAAAGTTTCTCCTGCAACCCGTTCCCTTTGTGCTAGATGAACGAACGTCTCTCCACATGCTCAGTTCTGAGAGATAAGTGTGTGAGAAAGCCGTCCTTCACCTAGCTTGTTGGGAACACAAAGTTTCTTTCCAGTTGCAAACTCCACTCCATACGTATATATGAAGAGGTACTAGCTCCAACTCGGTTTTACAGTGAAAACTGCAGGAACTTCAAACCGGCACTAGGAAACAGACTGAGAAACCAGAGTAAATGTTTCTCCTGCAACCCGGTCCCTTTGTGCTAGATGAACGAACGTCTGTCCACATGCTCAGTTCTGAGAGCTAAGTGTGTGTGAAAGCCGTCCTTCACCTAGCTTGTTGGGAACACAAAGTTTCTTTTCAGTTGCAAACTCCACTCCATACATATATATGGGGAGGTACAAGCTCCAACTCCGTTTTACAGTGAAAACTGCAGGAATTTCAAACCGGCACTAGGAAACAGACTGAGAAACCAGAGTAATAGTTTCTCCTGCAACAGGTTCCCTTTGTGCTAGATGAACGAACGTCTCTCCACATGCTCATTTCTGAGAGATAAGTGTGTGTGAAAGCCGCCTTCAAGTAGCTTGTTGGGAACACAAAGTTTCTTTTCAGTTGCCAACTCCACTCCATACATATATATGGGGAGGTACAAGCTCCAACCCGATTTTACAGTGAAAACTGCAGGAACTTCAAACCGGCACTAGGAAACAGACTGAGAAACCAGAGTAAAAGTTTCTCCTGCAACCCGTTCCCTTTGTGCTAGATGAACGAACGTCTCTCCACATGCTCATTTCTGAGAGATAAGTGTGCGTGAAAGCCGCCTTCAAGTAGCTTGTTGGGAACACAAAGTTTCTTTTCAGTTACCAACTCCACTCCATACATATATATGGGGAGGTACAAGCTCCAACCCGATTTTACAGTGAAAACTGCAGGAACTTCAAACCGGCACTAGGAAACAGACTGAGAAACCAGAGTAAAAGTTTCTCCTGCAACCCGTTCCCTTTGTGCTAGATGAACGAACGTCTCTCCACATGCTCAGTTCTGAGAGATAAGTGTGTTTGAAAGCCGTCCTTCACCTAGCTTGTTGGGAACACAAAGTTTCTTTTCAGTTGCAAACTCCACTCCATACATATATATGGGGAGGTACTAGTTCCAAACCGGTTTTACAGTGAAAACTGCAGGAACTTCAAACCGGCACTAGGAAACAGACTGAGAAACCAGAGTAAAAGTTTCTCCTGCAAACCGTTCCCTTTGTGCTAGATGAACGAACGTCTCTCCACATGCTCAGTTCTGAGAGATAAGTGTGTGTGAAAGCCGTCCTTCACCTAGCTTTTTGGGAACACAAAGTTTCTTTTCAGTTGCAAACTCCACTCCATACATATATATAGGGAAGTTACTAGCTGCAACTCGGTTTTACAGTGAAAACTGCAGGAACTTCAAACCGGCACTAGGAAACAGACTGAGAAACCAGAGTAAAAGTTTCTCCTGCAACCCGTTCCCTTTGTGCTAGATGAACGAACGTCTCTCCACATGCTCAGTTCTGAGAGTTAAGTGTGTGTGAAAGTCGTCCTTCACCTAGCTTGTTGGGAACACAAAGTTTCTTTTCAGTTGCAAACTCCATTCCATACATATATATGGGGAGGTACTAGCTCCAACTCGGTTTTACAGTGAAAACTGCAGGAATATAAAACCGGCACTAGGAAACAGACTGAGAAACCAGAGTAAAATTTTCTACTGCAAACCGTTCCCTTTGTGCTAGATGAACGAACGTCTCTCCACATGCTCAGTTCTGAGAGATAAGTGTGTGTGAAAGCCGTCCTTCACCTAGCTTGTTGGGAACACAAAGTTTCTTTTCATTTGCAAACTCCACTCCATACGTATATATGAAGAGGTACTAGCTCCAACTCGGTTTTACAGTGAAAACTGCAGGAACTTCAAAACGGCACTAGGAAACAGACTGAGAAACCAGAGTAAAAGTTTCTCCTGCAACCCGTTCCCTTTGTGCTAGATGAACGAACGTCTCTCCACATGCTCAGTTCTGAGAGATAAGTGTGTGTGAAAGCCGTCCTTCACCTAGCTTTTTGGGAACACAAAGATTCTTTTCAGTTGCAAACTCCACTCCATACATATATATGGGGAGGTACTAGTTCCAAACCGATTTTACAGTGAAAACTGCAGGAACTTCAAACAGGCACTAGGAAACAGACTGAGAAACCAGAGTAAAAGTTTCTCCTGCAACCCGTTCCCTTTGTGCTAGATGAACGAACGTCTCTCCACATGCTCAGTTCTGAGAGATAAGTGTGTGTGAAAGCCGTCCTTCACCTAGCTTGTTGGGAACACAAAGTTTCTTTTCAGTTGCAAACTCCACTCCATACGTATATATGAAGAGGTACTAGCTTCAACTCGGTTTTACAGTGAAAACTGCAGGAACTTCAAAACGGCACTAGGAAACAGACTGAGAAACCAGAGTAAAAGTTTCTCCTGCAACCCGTTCCCTTTGTGCTAGATGAACGAACGTCTCTCCACATGCTCAGTTCTGAGAGATAAGTGTGTGTGAAAGCCGTCCTTCACCTAGCTTATTGGGAAAACAAAGTTTCTTTTCAGTTGCAAACTCCACTCCATACATATATATGGGGAGGTACTAGCTCCAATCCGGTTTTACAGTGAAAACTGCAGGAACTTCAAACCGGCACTAGGAAACAGACTGAGAAACCAGAGTAAAAGTTTCTCCTGCAACCCGTTCCCTTTGTGCTAGATGAACGAACGTCTCTCCACATGCTCAGTTCTGAGAGATAAGTGTGTGTGAAAGCCGTCCTTCACCTAGCTTGTTGGGAACACAAAGTTTCTTTTCAGTAGCAAACTCCACTCCATACATATATATGGGGAGTTACTAGCTCCACCTGGGTTTTACAGTGAAAACTGCAGGAACTTCAAACCGGCACTAGGAAACAGACTGAGAAACCAGAGTAAAAGTTTCTCCTGCAACCCGTTCCCTTTGTGCTAGATGAACGAACGTCTCTCCACATGCTCAGTTCTGAGAGATAAGTGTGTGTGAAAGCCGTCCTTCACCTAGCTTGTTGGGAACACAAAGTTTCTTTTCAGTTGCAAACTCCACTCCATACGTATATATGAAGAGGTACTAGCTTCAACTCGGTTTTACAGTGAAAACTGCAGGAACTACAAAACGGCACTAGGAAACAGACTGAGAAACCAGAGTAAAAGTTTCTCCTGCAACCCGTTCCCTTTGTGCTAGATGAACGAACGTCTCTCCACATGCTTAGTTCTGAGAGATAAGTGTGTGTGAAAGCCGTCCTTCACCTAGCTTGTTGGGAACACAAAGTTTCTTTTCAGTTGCAAACTCCACTCCATACATATATATGGGGAGGTACTAGCTCCAACCCGGTTTTACAGTGAAAACTGCAGGAACTTCAAACCGGCACTAGGAAACAGACTGAGAAACCAGAGTAAAAGTTTCTCCTGCAACCCGTTCCCTTTGTGCTAGATGAACGAACGTCTCTCCACATGCTCAGTTCTGAGAGATAAGTGTGTGTGAAAGCCGTCCTTCACCTAGCTTGTTGGGAACACAAAGTTTCTTTTCAGTAGCAAACTCCACTCCATACATATATATGGGGATTTACTAGCTCCACCTGGGTTTTACAGTGAAAACTGCAGGAACTTCAAACCGGCACTAGGAAACAGACTGAGAAACCAGAGTAAAAGTTTCTCCTGCAACCCGTTCCCTTTGTGCTAGATGAACGAACGTCTCTCCACATGCTCAGTTCTGAGAGATAAGTGTGTGTGAAAGCCTTCCTTCACCTAGCTTGTTGGGAACACAAAGTTTCTTTTCAGTTGCAAACTCCAATCCATACATTTATATGGGGAGGTACTAGCTCCAACCCTGTTTTACAGTGAAAACTGCAGGAACTTAAAACCGGCACTAGGAAACAGACTGAGAAACCAGAGTAAAAGTTTCTCCTGCAACCCGTTCCCTTTGTGCTAGATGAACGAACGTCTCTCCACATGCTCAGTTCTGAGAGATAAGTGTGTGTGAAAGCCGTCCTTCACCTAGCTTGTTGGGAACACAAAGTTTCTTTTCAGTTGCAAACTCCACTCCATATATATATATGGGGAGGTACTAGCTCCAACTCGGTTTTACAGTGAAAACTGCAGGAAATTCAAACCGGCACTAGGAAATAGACTGAGAAACCAGAGTAAAAGTTTCTCCTGCAACCCGTTCCCTTTGTGCTAGATGAACGAACGTCTCTCCACATGCTCAGTTCTGAGAGATAAGTGTGTGTGAAAGCCGTACTTCACCTAGCTTGTTGGGAACACAAAGATTCTTTTCAGTTGCAAACTCCACTCCATATATGTATATGGGGCAGTACTAGCTCCAACTCGGTTTTACAGTGAAAACTGCAGGAACTTCAAACCGGCACTAGGAAACAGACTGAGAAACCAGAGTAAAAGTTTCTCCTGCAACCCGTTCCCTTTGTGCTAGATGAACGAACGTCTCTCCACATGCTCAGTTCTGAGAGATAAGTGTGTGGGAAAGCCGTCCTTCACCTAGCTTGTTGGGAACACAAAGTTTCTTTCCAGTTGCAAACTCCACTCCATACATAAATATGGGGAGGTACTAGCTCCAACTCTGTTTTACAGTGAAAACTGCAGGAACTTCATACAGGCACTAGGAAACAGACTGAGAAACCAGAGTAAAAGTTTCTCCTGCAACCCGTTCCCTTTGTGCTAGATGAACGAACGTCTCTCCACATGCTCAGTTCTGAGAGATAAGTGTGTGTGAAAGCCGTCCTTCACCTAGCTTGTTGGGAACACAAAGTTTCTTTTCAGTTGCAAACTCCACTCCATACATATATATGGGGAGGTACAAGCTCCAACTCCGTTTTACAGTGAAAACTGCAGGAACATCAAACCGGCACTAGGAAACAGACTGAGAAACCAGAGTAAAAGTTTCTCCTGCAACAGGTTCCCTTTGTGCTAGATGAACGAACGTCTCTCCACATGCTCAGTTCTGAGAGATAAGTGTGTGTGAAAGCCGTCCTTCACCTAGCTTGTTGGGAACACATAGTTTCTTTTCAGTTGCAAACTCCACTCCATACATATATATGGGGAGGTTCTAGCTCCAACCCGGTTTTACAGTGAAAACTGCAGGAACTTCAAACCGGCACTAGGAAACAGACTGAGAAACCAGAGTAAAAGTTTCTCCTGCAACCCGTTCCCTTTGTGCTAGATGAACGAACGTCTCTCCACATGCTCAGTTCTGAGAGATAAGTGTGTGTGAAAGCCGTCCTTCACCTAGCTTGTTGGGAACACAAGTTTCTTTTCAGTAGCAAACTCCACTCCATACATATATATGGGGAGGTACAAGCTCCAACCCGGTTTTACAGTGAAAACTGCAGGAACTACAAACCGGCACTAGGAAACAGACTGAGAAACCAGAGTAAAAGTTTCTCCTGCAACCCGTTCCATTTGTGCTAGATGAACGAACGTCTCTCCACATGCTCAGTTCTGAGAGAAAAGTGTGTGTGAAAGCCGTCCTTCACCTAGCTTGTTGGGAACACAAAGTTTCTTTTCAGTTGCAAACTCCACTCCATACATATATATGGGGAGGTAGTAGCTCCAACCCGGTTTTACAGGGAAAATTGCAGGAACTTCAAACCGGCACTAGGAAACAGACTGAGAAACCAGAGTAAAAGTTTCTACTGCAACCCGTTCCCTTTGTGCTAGATGAACGAACGTCTCTCCACATGCTCAGTTCTGAGAGATAAGTGTGTGTGAAAGCCGTCCTTCACCTAGCTTGTTGGGAACACAAAGATTCTTTTCAGTTGCAAACTCCACTCCATACATATATATGGGGAGGTACTAGCTCCAACTCGGTTTTACAGTGAAAACTGCAGGAACTTCAAACCGGCACTAGGAAACAGACTGAGAAACCAGAGTAAAAGTTTCTCCTGCAACCCGTTCCCTTTGTGCTAGATGAACGAACGTCTCTCCACATGCTCAGTTCTGAGAGATAAGTGTGTGTGAAAGCCGTCCTTCA
Source organism: Camelus bactrianus (assembly GCF_048773025.1). Lineage (NCBI taxonomy): Eukaryota > Metazoa > Chordata > Mammalia > Artiodactyla > Camelidae > Camelus > Camelus bactrianus. Next base: position 19,272 of record NW_027413954.1, on the reverse strand, counting down.
CCTAGCTTGTTGGGAACACAAAGATTCTTTTCAGTTGCAAACTCCGCTCCATACATATATATGGGGAGGTACTAGCTCCAACCCGGGTTTATAGTGAAAACTGCAGGAACTTAAAACCGGCACTAGGAAACAGACTGAGAAACCAGAGTAAAAGTTTCCCCTGCAAACCGTTCCCTTTGTGCAAGATGAACGAACGTCTCTCCACATGCTCAGTTCTGAGAGATAAGTGTGTGTGAAAGCCGTCCTTCACCTAGCTTGTTGGGAACACAAAGATTCTTTTCAGTTGCAAACTCCACTCCATAAATATATATGGGGAGGTACAAGCTCCAACCCGGTTTTACAGTGAAAACTGCAGGAACTACAAACCGGCACTAGGAAACAGACTGAGAAACCAGAGTAAAAGTTTCTCCTGCAACCCGTTCCATTTGTGCTAGATGAACGAACGTCTCTCCACATGCTCAGTTCTGAGAGAAAAGTGTGTGTGAAAGCCGTCCTTCACCTAGCTTGTTGGGAACACAAAGTTTCTTTTCAGTTGCAAACTCCACTCCATACATATATATGGGGAGGTAGTAGCTCCAACCCGGTTTTACAGGGAAAATTGCAGGAACTTCAAACCGGCACTAGGAAACAGACTGAGAAACCAGAGTAAAAGTTTCTACTGCAACCCGTTCCCTTTGTGCTAGATGAACGAACGTCTCTCCACATGCTCAGTTCTGAGAGATAAGTGTGTGAGAAAGCCGTCCTTCACCTAGCTTGTTGGGAACACAAAGATTCTTTTCAGTTGCAAACTCCACTCCATACATATATATGGGGAGGTACTAGCTCCAACTCGGTTTTACAGTGAAAACTGCAGGAACTTCAAACCGGCACTAGGAAACAGACTGAGAAACCAGAGTAAAAGTTTCTCCTGCAACCCGTTCCCTTTGTGCTAGATGAACGAACGTCTCTCCACATGCTCAGTTCTGAGAGATAAGTGTGTGTGAAAGCCGTCCTTCACCTAGCTTGTTGGGAACACAAAGATTCTTTTCAGTTGCAAACTCCACTCCATACATATATATGGGGAGGTACTAGCTCCAACCCGGGTTTATAGTGAAAACTGCAGGAACTTAAAACCGGCACTAGGAAACAGACTGAGAAACCAGAGTAAAAGTTTCCCCTGCAAACCGTTCCCTTTGTGCAAGATGAACGAACGTCTCTCCACATGCTCAGTTCTGAGAGATAAGTGTGTGTGAAAGCCGTCCTTCACCTAGCTTGTTGGGAACACAAAGTTTCTTTTCAGTTGCAAAATCCACTCCATACATATATATGGGGAGGTACTAGCTCCAACTCTGTTTTACAGTGAAAACTGCAGGAACTTCAAACCGGCACTAGGAAACAGACTGAGAAACCAGAGTAAAAGTTTCTCCTGCAACCCGTTCCCTTTGTGCTAGATGAACGAACGTCTCTCCACATGCTCATTCCTGAGAGATAAGTGTGTGAGAAAGCCGTCCTTCACCTAGCTTGTTGGGAACACAAAGTTTCTTTCCAGTTGCAAACTCCACTCCATACATAAATATGGGGTGGTACTAGCTCCAACTCGGTTTTACAGTGAAAACTGCAGGAACTTCAAACAGGCACTAGGAAACAGACTGAGAAACCAGAGTAAAAGTTTCTCCTGCAACCCGTTCCCTTTGTGCTAGATGAACGAACGTCTCTCCACATGCTCAGTTCTGAGAGCTAAGTGTGTGTGAAAGCCGTCCTTCACCTAGCTTGTTGGGAACACAAAGTTTCTTTTCAGTTGCAAACTCCAATCCATACATATATATGGGGAGGTACAAGCTCCAACTCCGTTTTACAGTGAAAACCTCAGGAACATCAAACCGGCACTAGGAAACAGACTGAGAAACCAGAGTAAAAGTTTCTCCTGCAACAGGTTCCCTTTGTGCTAGATGAACGAACGTCTCTCCACATGCTCAGTTCTGAGAGATAAGTGTGTGTGAAAGCCGTCCTTCACCTAGCTTGTTGGGAACACATAGTTTCTTTTCAGTTGCAAACTCCACTCCATACATATATATGGGGAGGTACTAGCTCCAACCCGGTTTTACAGTGAAAACTGCAGGAACTTCAAACCGGCACTAGGAAACAGACTGAGAAACCAGAGTAAAAGTTTCTCCTGCAACCCGTTCCCTTTGTGCTAGATGAACGAACGTCTCTCCACATGCTCAGTTCTGAGAGATAAGTGTGTGTGAAAGCCGTCCTTCACCTAGCTTGTTGGGAACACAAAGTTTCTTTTCAGTAGCAAACTCCACTCCATACATATATATGGGGAGGTACAAGCTCCAACCCGGTTTTACAGTGAAAACTGCAGGAACTACAAACCGGCACTAGGAAACAGACTGAGAAACCAGAGTAAAAGTTTCTCCTGCAGCACGTTCCATTTGTGCTAGATGAACGAACGTCTCTCCACATGCTCAGTTCTGAGAGAAAAGTGTGTGTGAAAGCCGTCCTTCACCTAGCTTGTTGGGAACACAAAGTTTCTTTTCAGTTTCAAACTCCACTCCATACATATATATGGGGAGGTAGTAGCTCCAACACGGTTTTACAGGGAAAATTGCAGGAACTTCAAACCGGCACTAGGAAACAGACTGAGAAACCAGAGTAAAAGTTTCTACTGCAACCCGTTCCCTTTGTGCTAGATGAACGAACGTCTCTCCACATGCTCAGTTCTGAGAGATAAGTGTGTGTGAAAGCCGTCCTTCACCTAGCTTGTTGGGAACACAAAGTTTCTTTTCAGTTGCAAACTCCACTCCATACATATATATGGGGAGGTACTAGCTCCAACTCGGTTTTACAGTGAAAACTGCAGGAACTTCAAACCGGCACTAGGAAACAGACTGAGAAACCAGAGTAAAAGTTTCTCCTGCAACCCGTTCCCTTTGTGCTAGATGAACGAACGTCTCTCCACATGCTCAGTTCTGAGAGATAAGTGTGTGTGAAAGCCGTCCTTCACCTAGCTTGTTGGGAACACAAAGTTTCTTTTCAGTTGCCAACTCCAATCCATACAGATATATGGGGAGGTACTAGCTCCAACCCGGGTTTATAGTGAAAACTGCAGGAACTTCATACCGGCACTAGGAAACAGACTGAGAAACCAGAGTAAAAGTTTCTCCTGCAACCCGTTCCCTTTGTGCTAGATGAACGAACGTCTCTCCACATGCTAAGTCCTGAGAGATCAGTGTGTGAGAAAGCCGTCCTTCACCAATCTTGTTGGGAACACAAAGTTTCTTTCCAGTTGCAAACTCCACTCCATACATAAATATGGGGTGGTACTAGCTCCAACTCGGTTTTACAGTGAAAAATGCAGAAACTTCAAACAGGCACTAGGAAACAGACTGAGAAACCAGAGTAAAAGTTTCTCCTGCAACCCGTTCCCTTTGTGCTAGATGAACGAACGTCTCTCCACATGCTCAGTTCTGAGAGCTAAGTGTGTGTGAAAGCCGTCCTTCACCTAGCTTGTTGGGAACACAAAGTTTCTTTCAGTTGCAAACTCCACTCCATACATATATATGGGGAGGTACAAGCTCCAACTCCGTTTTACAGTGAAAACTGCAGGAACTTCAAACCGGCACTAGGAAACAGACTGAGAAAGCTGAGTAAAAGTTTCTCCTGCAACAGGTTCCCTTTGTGCTAGATGAACGAACGTCTCTCCACATGCTCAGTTCTGAGCGATAAGTGTGTGTGAAAGCCGCCTTCAAGTAGCTTGTTGGGAACACAAAGTTTCTTTTCAGTTGCCAACTCCACTCCATACATATATATGGGGAGGTACTAGCTCCAACCCGATTTTACAGTGAAAACTGCAGGAACTACAAACTGGCACTAGGAAACAGACTGAGAATCCAGAGTAAATGTTTCTCCTGCAACCCGTTCCCTTTGTGTTAGATGAACGAACGTCTCTCCACATGCTCAGTTCTGAGAGAAAAGTGTGTGTGAAAGCCGTCCTTCACCTAGCTTGTTGGGAACACAAAGTTTCTTTTCAGTTGCAAACTCCACTCCATACATATATATGGGGAGGTACTAGTTCCAAACCGGTTTTGCAGTGAAAACTGCAGGAACTTCAAACCGGCACTAGGAAACAGACTGAGAAACCAGAGTAAAAGTTTCTCCTGCAACCCGTTCCCTTTATGCTAGATGAACGAACGTCTCTCCACATGCTCAGTTCTGAGAGATAAGTGTGTGTGAAAGCCGTCCTTCACCTAGCTTTTTGGGAACACAAAGTTTCTTTTCAGTTGCAAACTCCACTCCATACATATATATGGGAAGATACAAGCTCCAACTCCGTTTTACAGTGAAAACTGCAGGAACTACAAACCGGCACTAGGAAACAGACTGAGAAACCAGAGTAAAAGTTTCTCCTGCAAACCGTTCCCTTTGTGCTAGATGAACGAACGTCTCTCCACATGCTCAGTTCTGAGAGATAAGTGTGTGGGAAAGCCGACCTTCAAGTAGCTTGTTGGGAACACAAAGTTTCTTTTCAGTTGCCAACTACACTCCATAGATATATATGGGTAGGTAAAAGCTCCAACCCGGTTTTACAGTGAAAACTGCAGGAACTACAAACCGGCACTAGGAAACAGACTGAGAAACCAGAGTAAAACTTTCTCCTGCAAACCGTTCCCTTTGTGCTAGATGAACGAACGTCTCTCCACATGCTCAATTCTGAGCGATATGTGTGTGTGAAAGCCGTCCTTCAAGTAGCTTGCTGGGAACACAAAGTTTCTTTTCAGTTGCCAAATCCACTCCATACATATATATGGGGAGGTACTAGCTCCAACTCGGTTTTACAGTGAAAACTGCAGGAACTTCAAACCGGCACTAGGAAACAGACTGAGAAACCAGAGTAAAAGTTTCTCCTGCAACCCGTTCCCTTTGTGCTAGATGAACGAACGTCTCTCCACATGCTCAGTTCTGAGAGATAAGTGTGTGTGAAAGCCGTCCTTCACCTAGCTTGTTGGGAACACAAAGATTCTTTTCAGTTGCAAACTCCACTCCATACATATATATGGGGAGGTACTAGCTCCAACCCGGGTTTATAGTGAAAACTGCAGGAACTTAAAACCGGCACTAGGAAACAGACTGAGAAACCAGAGTAAAAGTTTCCCCTGCAAACCGTTCCCTTTGTGCAAGATGAACGAACGTCTCTCCACATGCTCAGTTCTGAGAGATAAGTGTGTGTGAAAGCCGTCCTTCACCTAGCTTGTTGGGAACACAAAGTTTCTTTCAGTTGCAAACTCCACTCCATACATATATATGGGGAGGTACAAGCTCCAACTCCGTTTTACAGTGAAAACTGCAGGAACTTCAAACCGGCACTAGGAAACAGACTGAGAAAGCTGAGTAAAAGTTTCTCCTGCAACAGGTTCCCTTTGTGCTAGATGAACGAACGTCTCTCCACATGCTCAGTTCTGAGCGATATGTGTGTGTGAAAGCCGCCTTCAAGTAGCTTGTTGGGAACACAAAGTTTCTTTTCAGTTGCCAACTCCACTCCATACAAATATATGGGGAGGTCCTAGCTCCAACCCGATTTTACAGTGAAAACTGCAGGAACTACAAACTGGCACTAGGAAACAGACTGAGAATCCAGAGTAAAAGTTTCTCCTGCAACCCGTTCCCTTTGTGCTAGATGAACGAACGTCTCTCCACATGCTCAGTTCTGAGAGATAAGTGTGTGTGAAAGCCGTCCTTCACCTAGCTTGTTGGGAACACAAAGTTTCTTTTCAGTTGCAAACTCCACTCCATACATATATATGTGGAGGTACTAGTTCCAAACCGGTTTTACAGTGAAAACTGCAGGAACTTCAAACCGGCACTAGGAAACAGACTGAGAAACCAGAGTAAAAGTTTCTCCTGCAACCCGTTCCCTTTGTGCTAGATGAACGAACGTCTCTCCACATGCTCAGTTCTGAGAGATAAGTGTGTGTTAAAGCCGTCCTTCACCTAGCTTTTTGGGAACACAAAGTTTCTTTTCAGTTGCAAACTCCACTCCATACATATATATAGGGAAGTTACTAGCTCCAACACGGGTTTACAGTGAAAACTGCAGGAACTTCAAACCGGCACTAGGAAACAGACTGAGAAACCAGAGTAAAAGTTTCCCCTGCAAACCGTTCCCTTTGTGCTAGATGAACGAACGTCTCTCCACATGCTCAGTTCTGAGAGATAATTGTGTGTGAAAGCCTTCCTTCACCTAGCTTGTTGGGAACACAAAGTTTCTTTTCAGTTGCAAACTCCACTCCATACATATATATAGGGAAGTTACTAGCTCCAATTCGGGGTTACAGTGAAAACTGCAGGAACTTCAAACCGGCACTAGGAAACAGACTGAGAAACCAGAGTAAAAGTTTCTCCTGCAACCCGTTCCCTTTGTGCTAGATGAACGAACTTCTCTCCACATGCTCAGTTCTGAGAGCTAAGTGTGTGTGAAAGCCGTCCTTCACCTAGCTTGTTGGGAACACAAAGTTTCTTTTCAGTTGCAAACTCCATTCCATACATATATATGGGGAGGTACAAGCTCCAACTCCTTTTTACAGTGAAAACTGCAGGAACTTCAAACCGGCACTAGGAAACAGACTGAGAAACCAGAGTAAAAGTTTCTACTGCAACAGGTTCCTTTTGTGCTAGATGAACGAACGTCTCTCCACATGCTCAGTTCTGAGCGATAAGTGTGTGTGAAAGCCGCCTTCAAGTAGCTTGTTGGGAACAGAAAGTTTCTTTTCAGTTGCCAACTCCACTCCATACATATATATGGGGAGGTACTAGCTCCAACCCGATTTTACAGTGAAAACTGCAGGAACTAGAACCTGGCACTAGGAAACAGACTGAGAAACCAGAGTAAAAGTTTCTCCTGCAACCCGTTCCCTTTGTGCTAGATGTACGAACGTCTCTCCACATGCTCAGTTATGAGAGATAAGTGTGTGTGAAAGCCGTCCTTCACCTAGCTTGTTGGGAACACAAAGTTTCTTTTCAGTTGCAAACTCCACTTCATACATATATATGGGGAGGTTCTAGTTCCAAACCGGTTTTACAGTGAAAAATGCAGGAACTTCAAACCGGCACTAGGAAACAGACTGAGAAACCACAGTAAAAGTTTCTCCTGCAACCCGTTCCCTTTATGCTAGATGAACGAACGTCTCTCCACATGCTCAGTTCTGAGAGATAAGTGTGTGTGAAAGCCGTCCTTCACCTAGCTTGTTGGGAACACAAAGTTTCTTTTCAGTTGCAAACTCCACTCCATACATATATATAGGGAAGTTACTAGCTCCAACTCGGTTTTACAGTGAAAACTGCAGGAACTTCAAACCGGCACTAGGAAACAGACTGAGAAACCAGAGTAAAAGTTTCTCCTGCAAACCGTTCCCTTTGTGCTAGATGAACGAACGTCTCTCCACATGCTCAGTTCTGAGAGATAAGTGTGTGTGAAAGCCGTCCTTCACCTAGCTTGTTGGGAACACAAAGTTTCTTTTCAGTTGCAAACTCCACTCCATACATATATATGTGGAGGTACTAGCTCCAACCCGGTTTTACAGTGAAAACTGCAGGAACTTAAAACCGGCACTAGGAAACAGACTGAGAAACCAGAGTAAAAGTTTCTCCTGCAACCCGTTCCCTTTGTGCTAGATGAACGAACGTCTCTCCACATGCTCAGTTCTGAGAGATAAGTGTGTGTGAAAGCCGTCCTTCACCTAGCTTGTTGGGAACACAAAGTTTCTTTTCAGTTGCAAACTCCACTCCATACATATATATGAGGAGGTACTAGCTCCAACTCGGTTCTACAGTGAAAACTGCAGGAACTTCAAACCGGCACTAGGAAACAGACTGAGAAACCAGAGTAAAAGTTTCTCCTGCAACCCGTTCCCTTTGTGCTAGATGAACGAACGTCTCTTCACATGCTCAGTTCTGAGAGATAAGTGTGTGTGAAAGCCGTCCTTCACCTAGCTTGTTGGGAACACAAAGTTTCTTTTCAGTTGCAAACTCCACTCCATACATATATACGGGGAGGTAGTAGCTCCAACTCGGTTTTACAGTGAAAACTGCAGGAAATTCAAACCGGCACTAGGAAACATACTGAGAAACCAGAGTAAAAGTTTACCCTGCAACCCGTTCCCTTTGTGCTAGATGAACGAACGTCTCTCCACATGCTCAGTTCTGAGAGATAAGTGTGTGTGAAAGCCTTCCTTCACATAGCTTGTTGGGAACACAAAGTTTCTTTTCAGTTGCAAACTCCAATCCATACATTTATATGGGGAGGTACTAGCTCCAAACCTGTTTTACAGTGAAAACTGCAGGAACTTAAAACCGGCACTAGGAAACAGACTGAGAAACCAGAGTTAAAGTTTCTCCTGCAACCCGTTCCCTTTGTGCTAGATGAACGAACGTCTCTCCACATGCTCAGTTCTGAGAGATAAGTGTGTGTGAAAGCCGTCCTTCACCTAGCTTGTTGGGAACACAAAGTTTCTTTTCAGTTGCAAACTCCACTCCATATATATATATGGGGAGGTACTAGCTCCAACTCGGTTTTACAGTGAAAACTGCAGGAAATTCAAACCGGCACTAGGAAATAGACTGAGAAACCAGAGTAAAAGTTTCTCCTGCAACCCGTTCCCTTTGTGCTAGATGAACGAACGTCTCTCCACATGCTCAGTTCTGAGAGATAAGTGTGTGTGAAAGCCGTCCTTCACCTAGCTTGTTGGGAACACAAAGATTCTTTTCAGTTGCAAACTCCACTCCATATATGTATATGGGGCAGTACTAGCTCCAACTCGGTTTTACAGTGAAAACTGCAGGAACTTCAAACCGGCACTAGGAAACAGACTGAGAAACCAGAGTAAAAGTTTCTCCTGCAACCCGTTCCCTTTGTGCTAGATGAACGAACGTCTCTCCACATGCTCAGTTCTGAGAGATAAGTGTGTGGGAAAGCCGTCCTTCACCTAGCTTGTTGGGAACACAAAGTTTCTTTTCAGTTGCAAACTCCACTCCATACATATATATGGGAAGGTACAAGCTCCAACTCCGATTTACAGTGAAAACTGCAGGAACTTCAAACCGGCACTAGGAAACAGACTGAGAAACCAGAGTAAAAGTTTCTCCTGCAACCCGTTCCATTTGTGCTAGATGAACGAACGTCTCTCCACATGCTCAGTTCTGAGAGATAAGTGTGTGTGAAAGCCGTCCTTCACCTAGCTTGTTGGGAACACAAAGTTTCTTTTCAGTTGCAAACTCCACTCCATACATATATATGGGGAGGTACTAGCTCCAACCCGGGTTTACAGTGAAAACTGCAGGAACTTCAAACCGGCACTAGGAAACAGACTGAGAAACCAGAGTAAAAGTTTCCCCTGCAAACCGTTCCCTTTGTGCTAGATGAACGAACGTCTCTCCACATGCTCAGTTCTGAGAGATAAGTGTGTGTGAAAGCCGTCCTTCACCTAGCTTGTTGGGAACACAAAGTTTCTTTCCAGTTGCAAACTCCACTCCATACATAAATATGGGGAGGTACTAGCTCCAACTCGGTTTTACAGTGAAAACTGCAGAAACTTCAAACAGGCACTAGGAAACAGACTGAGAAACCAGAGTAAAAGTTTCTCCTGCAACCCGTTCCCTTTGTGCTAGATGAACGAACGTCTCTCCACATGCTCAGTTCTGAGAGCTAAGTGTGTGTGAAAGCCGTCCTTCACCTAGCTTGTTGGGAACACAAAGTTTCTTTCAGTTGCAAACTCCACACCATACATATATATGGGGAGGTACAAGCTCCAACTCCGTTTTACAGTGAAAAATGCAGGAACTTCAAACCGGCACTAGGAAACAGACTGAGAAAGCTGAGTAAAATTTCTCCTGCAACAGGTTCCCTTTGTGCTAGATGAACGAACGTCTCTCCACATGCTCAGTTCTGAGCGATAAGTGTGTGTGAAAGCCGCCTTCAAGTAGCTTGTTGGGAACACAAAGTTTCTTTTCAGTTGCCAACTCCACTCCATACATATATATGGGGAGGTACTAGCTCCAACCCGATTTTACAGTGAAAACTGCAGGAACTACAAACTGGCACTAGGAAACAGACTGAGAATCCAGAGTAAAAGTTTCTCCTGCAACCCGTTCCCTTTGTGCTAGATGAACGAACGTCTCTCCACATGCTCAGTTCTGAGAGATAAGTGTGTGTGAAAGCCGTCCTTCACCTAGCATGTTGGGAACACAAAGTTTCTTTTCAGTTGCAAACTCCACTCCATACATATATATGGGGAGGTACTAGTTCCAAACAGGTTTTACAGTGAAAACTGCAGGAACTTCAAACCGGCACTAGGAAACAGACTGAGAAACCAGAGTAAAAGTTTCTCCTGCAACCCGTTCCCTTTATGCTAGATGAACGAACGTCTCTCCACATGCTCAGTTCTGAGAGATAAGTGTGTGTGAAAGCCGTCCTTCACCTAGCTTTTTGGGAACACAAAGTTTCTTTTCAGTTGCAAACTCCACTCCATACATATATATAGGGAAGTTACAAGCTCCAAATCGGTTTTACAGTGAAAACTGCAGGAACTTCAATCCGGCACTAGGAAACAGACTGAGAAACCAGAGTAAAAGTTTCTCCTGCAACCCGTTCCCTTTGTGCTAGATGAACGAACGTCTCTCCACATGCTCAGTTCTGAGAGATAAGTGTGTGGGAAAGCCGTCCTTCACCTAGCTTGTTGGGAACACAAAGTTTCTTTTCAGTTGCAAACTCCAATCCATACATATATATGGGAAGGTACAAGCTCCAACTCCGTTTTACAGTGAAAACTGCAGGAACTTCAAACCGGCACTAGGAAACAGACTGAGAAACCAGAGTAAAAGTTTCTCCAGCAACCCGTTCCCTTTGTGCTAGATGAACGAACGTCTCTCCACATGCTCAGTTCTGAGAGATAAGTGTGTGGGAAAGCCGAACTTCAAGTAGCTTTTTGGGAACACAAAGTTTCTTTTCAGTTGCCAACTACACTCCATACATATATATGGGTAGGTAAAAGCTCCAACCCGGTTTTACAGTGAAAACTGCAGGAACTACAAACCGGCACTAGGAAACAGACTGAGAAACCAGAGTAAAAGTTTCTCCTGCAACCCGTTCCCTTTGTGCTAGATGAACGAACGTCTCTCCACATGCTCAATTCTGAGCGATATGTGTGTGTGAAAGCCGTCCTTCAAGTAGCTTGTTGGGAACACAAAGTTTCTTTTCAGTTGCCAAATCCACTCCATACATATATATGGGGAGGTACAAGCTCCAACCCGGTTTTACAGTGAAAACTGCAGGAACTTCAAAACGGAACTAGGAAACAGACTGAGAAACCAGAGTAAAAGTTTCTCCTGCAACCCGTTCCCTTTGTGCTAGATGAACGAACGTCTCTCCACATGCTCAGTTCTGAGAGAAAAGTGTGTGTGAAAGCCGTCCTTCACCTAGCTTGTTGGGAACACAAAGTTTCTTTTCAGTTGCAAACTCCACTCCATACATATATATGGGGAGGTAGTAGCTCCAACACGGTTTTACAGTGAAAACTGCAGGAACTTCAAACCGGCACTAGGAAACAGACTGAGAAAGCAGAGTAAAAGTTTCTCCTGCAACCCGTTCCCTTTGTGCTAGATGAACGAACGTCTCTCCACATGCTCAGTTCTGAGAGATAAGTGTGTGTGAAAGCCGTCCTTCACCTAGCTTGTTGGGAACACAAAGTTTCTTTTCAGTTGCAAACTCCACTCCATACATATATATGTGGAGGTACTAGCTCCAACCCGGTTTTACAGTGAAAACTGCAGGAACTTAAAACCGGCACTAGGAAACAGACTGAGAAACCAGAGTAAAAGTTTCTCCTGCAACCCGTTCCCTTTGTGCTAGATGAACGAACGTCTCTCCACATGCTCAGTTCTGAGAGATAAGTGTGTGTGAAAGCCGTCCTTCACCTAGCTTGTTGGGAACACAAAGTTTCTTTTCAGTTGCAAACTCCACTCCATACATATATATGAGGAGGTACTAGCTCCAACTCGGTTCTACAGTGAAAACTGCAGGAACTTCAAACCGGCACTAGGAAACAGACTGAGAAACCAGAGTAAAAGTTTCTCCTGCAAACCGTTCCCTTTGTGCTAGATGAACGAACATCTCTCCACATGCTCAGTTCTGAGAGATAAGTGTGTGTGAAAGCCGTCCTTCACCTAGCTTCTTGGGAACACAAAGTTTCTTTTCAGTTGCAAACTCCACTCCATACATATATACGGGGAGGTAGTAGCTCCAACCCGGGTTTACAGTGAAAACTGCAGGAAATTCAAACCGGCACTAGGAAACATACTGAGAAACCAGAGTAAAAGTTTCCCCTGCAAACCGTTCCCTTTGTGCTAGATGAACGAACGTCTCTCCACATGCTCAGTTCTGAGAGATAAGTGTGTGTGAAAGCCGTCCTTCACCTAGCTTGTTGGGAACACAAAGTTTCTTTCCAGTTGCAAACTCCACTCCATACATAAATATGGGGAAGTACTAGCTCCAACTAGGTTTTACAGTGAAAACTGCAGAAACTTCAAACAGGCACTAGGAAACAGACTGAGAAACCAGAGTAAAAGTTTCTCCTGCAACCCGTTCCCTTTGTGCTAGATGAACGAACGTCTCTCCACATGCTCAGTTCTGAGAGCTAAGTGTGTGTGAAAGCCGTCCTTCACCTAGCTTGTTGGGAACACAAAGTTTCTTTCAGTTGCAAACTCCACTCCATACATATATATGGGGAGGTACAAGATCCAACTCCGTTTTACAGTGAAAAATGCAGGAACTTCAAACCGGCACTAGGAAACAGACTGAGAAAGCTGAGTAAAAGTTTCTCCTGCAACAGGTTCCCTTTTTGCTAGATGAACGAACGTCTCTCCACATGCTCAGTTCTGAGCGATAAGTGTGTGTGAAAGCCGCCTTCAAGTAGCTTGTTGGGAACACAAAGTTTCTTTTCAGTTGCCAACTCCACTCCATACATATATATGGGGAGGTACTAGCTCCAACCCGATTTTACAGTGAAAACTGCAGGAACTACAAACTGGCACTAGGAAACAGACTGAGAATCCAGAGTAAATGTTTCTCCTGCAACCCGTTCCCTTTGTGCTAGATGAACGAACGTCTCTCCACATGCTCAGTTCTGAGAGATAAGTGTGTGTGAAAGCCGTCCTTCACCTAGCTTGTTGGGAACACAAAGTTTCTTTTCAGTTGCAAACTCCACTCCATACATATATATGGGGAGGTACTAGTCCCAAACTGGTTTTACAGTGAAAACTGCAGGAACTTCAAACCGGCACTAGGAAACAGACTGAGAAACCAGAGTAAAAGTTTCTCCTGCAACCCGTTCCCTTTATGCTAGATGAACGAACGTCTCTCCACATGCTCAGTTCTGAGAGATAAGTGTGTGTGAAAGCCGTCCTTCACCTAGCTTTTTGGGGAAACAAAGTTTCTTTTCAGTTGCAAACTCCACTCCATACATATATATAGGGAAGTTACTAGCTCCAACTCGGTTTTACAGTGAAAACTGCAGGAACTACAAACCGGAACTAGGAAACAGACTGAGAAACCAGAGTAAAAGTTTCTCCTGCAACCCGTTCCCTTTGTGCTAGATGAACGAACGTCTCTCCACATGCTCAGTTCTGAGAGATAAGTGTGTGTGAAAGCCGTCCTTCACCTAGCTTGTTGGGAACACAAAGTTTCTTTTCAGTTGCAAACTCCACTCCATATATGTATATGGGGCAGTACTAGCTCCAACTCGGTTTTACAGTGAAAACTGCAGGAACTTCAATCCGGCACTAGGAAACAGACTGAGAAACCAGAGTAAAAGTTTCTCCCGCAACCCGTTCCCTTTGTGCTAGATGAACGAACGTCTCTCCACATGCTCAGTTCTGAGAGATAAGTGTGTGGGAAAGCCGTCCTTCACCTAGCTTGTTGGGAACACAAAGTTTCTTTTCAGTTGCAAACTCCAATCCATACATATATATGGGAAGGTACAAGCTCCAACTCCGTTTTACAGTGAAAACTGCAGGAACTTCAAACCGGCACTAGGAAACAGACTGAGAAACCAGAGTAAATGTTTCTCCTGCAACCCGTTCCCTTTGTGCTAGATGAACGAACGTCTCTCCACATGCTCAGTTCTGAGAGATAAGTGTGTGGGAAAGCCGACCTTCAAGTAGCTTTTTGGGAACACAAAGTTTCTTTTCAGTTGCCAACTACACTCCATACATATATATGGGTAGGTAAAAGCTCCAACCCGGTTTTACAGTGAAAACTGCAGGAACTACAAACCGGCACTAGGAAACAGACTGAGAAACCAGAGTAAAAGTTTCTCCTGCAACCCGTTCCCTTTGTGCTAGATGAACGAACGTCTCTCCACATGCTCAGTTCTGAGAGATAAGTGTGTGGGAAAGCCGACCTTCAAGTAGCTTTTTGGGAACACAAAGTTTCTTTTCAGTTGCCAACTACACTCCATACATATATATGGGTAGGTAAAAGCTCCAACCCGGTTTTACAGTGAAAACTGCAGGAACTACAAACCGGCACTAGGAAACAGACTGAGAAACCAGAGTAAAAGTTTCTCCTGCAACCCGTTCCCTTTGTGCTAGATGAACGAACGTCCCTCCACATGCTGAATTCTGAGCGATATGTGTGTGTGAAAGCCGTCCTTCAAGTAGCTTGTTGGGAACACAAAGTTTCTTTTCAGTTGCCAAATCCACTCCATACATATATATGGGGAGGTACAAGCTCCAACCCGATTTTACAGTGAAAACTGCAGGAACTTCAAACCGGAACTAGGAAACAGACTGAGAAACCAGAGTAAAAGTTTCTCCTGCAACCCGTTCCCTTTGTGCTAGATGAACGAACGTCTCTCCACATGCTCAGTTCTGAGAGAAAAGTGTGTGTGAAAGCCGTCCTTCACCTAGCTTGTTGGGAACACAAAGTTTCTTTTCAGTTGCAAACTCCACTCCATACATATATATGGGGAGGTAGTAGCTCCAACACGGTTTTACAGTGAAAATTGCAGGAACTTCAAACCGGCACTAGGAAACAGACTGAGAAACCAGAGTAAAAGTTTCTACTGCAACCCGTTCCCTTTGTGCTAGATGAACGAACGTCTCTCCACATGCTCAGTTCTGAGAGATAAGTGTGTGTGAAAGCCGTCCTTCACCTAGCTTGTTGGGAACACAAAGTTTCTTTTCAGTTGCAAACTCCACTCCATACATATATTTGGGGAGGTTGTAGCTCCAACTCGGTTTTACAGTGAAAACTGCAGGAACTTCAAACCGGCACTAGGAAACAGACTGAGAAACCAGAGTAAATGTTTCTCCTGCAACCCGTTCCCTTTGTGGTAGATGAACGATCGTCTCTCCACATGCTCAGTTCAGAGAGATAAGTGTGTGTGAAAGCCGTCCTTCACCTAGCTTGTTGGGAACACAAAGTTTCTTTTCAGTTGCAAACTCCACTCCATACATATATATGGGGAGGTACTAGCTCCAACCCGGGTTTACAGTGAAAACTGCAGGAACTTCAAACCGGCACTAGGAAACAGACTGAGAAACCAGAGTAAAAGTTTCCCCTGCAAACCGTTCCCTTTGTGCTAGATGAACGAACGTCTCTCCACATGCTCAGTTCTGAGAGATAAGTGTGTGTGAAAGCCGTCCTTCACCTAGCTTGTTGGGAACACAAAGTTTCTTTTCAGTTGCAAACTCCACTCCATACATATATATAGGGAAGTTACTAGCTCCAATTCGGTGTTACAGTGAAAACTGCAGGAAATTCAAACCGGCACTAGGAAAAAGACTGAGAAACCAGAGTAAAAGTTTCTCCTGCAACCCGTTCCCTTTGTGCTAGATGAACGAACGTCTCTCCACATGCTCAGTTCTGAGAGCTAAGTGTGTGTGAAAGCCGTCCTTCACCTAGCTTGTTGGGAACACAAAGTTTCTTTTCAGTTGCAAACTCCACTCCATACATATATATGGGGAGGTACAAGCTTCAACTCCTTTTTACAGTGAAAACTGCAGGAACTTCAAACCGGCACTAGGAAACAGACTGAGAAACCAGAGTAAAAGTTTCTCCTGCAAAATGTTCCCTTTGTGCTAGATGAACGAAAGTCTCTCCACAGGGTCAGTTCTGAGAGAAAAGTGTGTGGGAAAGCCGTCCTTCACCTAGCTTGTTGGAAACACAATGTTTCTTTTCAGTTGCAAACTCCACTCCATACATATATATGTGGAGGTACTAGCTCCAACCCGGTTTTACAGTGAAAACTGCAGGAACTTCAAACCGGCACTAGGAAACAGACTGAGAAACCAGAGTAAAAGTTTCTCCTGCAACCCGTTCCCTTTGTGCTAGATGAACGAACGTCTCTCCACATGCACAGTTCTGAAAGATAAGTGTGTGTGAAAGCCGTCCTTCACCTAGCTTGTTGGGAACACAAAGTTTCTTTTCAGTTGCAAACTCCACTCCATACATATATATGAGGAGGTACTAGCTCCAACTCGGTTCAACAGTGAAAACTGCAGGAACTTCAAACCGGCACTAGGAAACAGACTGAGAAACCAGAGTAAAAGTTTCTCCTGCAAACCGTTCCCTTTGTGCTAGATGAACCAACGTCTCTCCACATGCTCAGTTCTGAGAGATAAGTGTGTGGGAAAGCCGACCTTCAAGTAGCTTTTTGGGAACACAAAGTTTCTTTTCAGTTGCCAACTACACTCCATACATATATATGGGTAGGTAAAAGCTCCAACCCGGTTTTACAGTGAAAACTGCAGGAACTACAAACCGGCACTAGGAAACAGACTGAGAAACCAGAGTAAAAGTTTCTCCTGCAACCCGTTCCCTTTGTGCTAGATGAACGAACGTCCCTCCACATGCTGAATTCTGAGCGATATGTGTGTGTGAAAGCCGTCCTTCAAGTAGCTTGTTGGGAACACAAAGTTTCTTTTCAGTTGCCAAATCCACTCCATACATATATATGGGGAGGTACAAGCTCCAACCCGATTTTACAGTGAAAACTGCAGGAACTTCAAACCGGAACTAGGAAACAGACTGAGAAACCAGAGTAAAAGTTTCTCCTGCAACCCGTTCCCTTTGTGCTAGATGAACGAACGTCTCTCCACATGCTCAGTTCTGAGAGAAAAGTGTGTGTGAAAGCCGTCCTTCACCTAGCTTGTTGGGAACACAAAGTTTCTTTTCAGTTGCAAACTCCACTCCATACATATATATGGGGAGGTAGTAGCTCCAACACGGTTTTACAGTGAAAATTGCAGGAACTTCAAACCGGCACTAGGAAACAGACTGAGAAACCAGAGTAAAAGTTTCTACTGCAACCCGTTCCCTTTGTGCTAGATGAACGAACGTCTCTCCACATGCTCAGTTCTGAGAGATAAGTGTGTGTGAAAGCCGTCCTTCACCTAGCTTGTTGGGAACACAAAGTTTCTTTTCAGTTGCAAACTCCACTCCATACATATATTTGGGGAGGTTGTAGCTCCAACTCGGTTTTACAGTGAAAACTGCAGGAACTTCAAACCGGCACTAGGAAACAGACTGAGAAACCAGAGTAAATGTTTCTCCTGCAACCCGTTCCCTTTGTGGTAGATGAACGATCGTCTCTCCACATGCTCAGTTCAGAGAGATAAGTGTGTGTGAAAGCCGTCCTTCACCTAGCTTGTTGGGAACACAAAGTTTCTTTTCAGTTGCAAACTCCACTCCATACATATATATGGGGAGGTACTAGCTCCAACCCGGGTTTACAGTGAAAACTGCAGGAACTTCAAACCGGCACTAGGAAACAGACTGAGAAACCAGAGTAAAAGTTTCCCCTGCAAACCGTTCCCTTTGTGCTAGATGAACGAACGTCTCTCCACATGCTCAGTTCTGAGAGATAAGTGTGTGTGAAAGCCGTCCTTCACCTAGCTTGTTGGGAACACAAAGTTTCTTTTCAGTTGCAAACTCCACTCCATACATATATATAGGGAAGTTACTAGCTCCAATTCGGTGTTACAGTGAAAACTGCAGGAAATTCAAACCGGCACTAGGAAAAAGACTGAGAAACCAGAGTAAAAGTTTCTCCTGCAACCCGTTCCCTTTGTGCTAGATGAACGAACGTCTCTCCACATGCTCAGTTCTGAGAGCTAAGTGTGTGTGAAAGCCGTCCTTCACCTAGCTTGTTGGGAACACAAAGTTTCTTTTCAGTTGCAAACTCCACTCCATACATATATATGGGGAGGTACAAGCTTCAACTCCTTTTTACAGTGAAAACTGCAGGAACTTCAAACCGGCACTAGGAAACAGACTGAGAAACCAGAGTAAAAGTTTCTCCTGCAAAATGTTCCCTTTGTGCTAGATGAACGAAAGTCTCTCCACAGGGTCAGTTCTGAGAGAAAAGTGTGTGGGAAAGCCGTCCTTCACCTAGCTTGTTGGAAACACAATGTTTCTTTTCAGTTGCAAACTCCACTCCATACATATATATGTGGAGGTACTAGCTCCAACCCGGTTTTACAGTGAAAACTGCAGGAACTTCAAACCGGCACTAGGAAACAGACTGAGAAACCAGAGTAAAAGTTTCTCCTGCAACCCGTTCCCTTTGTGCTAGATGAACGAACGTCTCTCCACATGCACAGTTCTGAAAGATAAGTGTGTGTGAAAGCCGTCCTTCACCTAGCTTGTTGGGAACACAAAGTTTCTTTTCAGTTGCAAACTCCACTCCATACATATATTTGGGGAGGTTGTAGCTCCAACTCGGTTTTACAGTGAAAACTGCAGGAACTTCAAACCGGCACTAGGAAACAGACTGAGAAACCAGAGTAAATGTTTCTCCTGCAACCCGTTCCCTTTGTGGTAGATGAACGATCGTCTCTCCACATGCTCAGTTCAGAGAGATAAGTGTGTGTGAAAGCCGTCCTTCACCTAGCTTGTTGGGAACACAAAGTTTCTTTTCAGTTGCAAACTCCACTCCATACATATATATGGGGAGGTACTAGCTCCAACCCGGGTTTACAGTGAAAACTGCAGGAACTTCAAACCGGCACTAGGAAACAGACTGAGAAACCAGAGTAAAAGTTTCCCCTGCAAACCGTTCCCTTTGTGCTAGATGAACGAACGTCTCTCCACATGCTCAGTTCTGAGAGATAAGTGTGTGTGAAAGCCGTCCTTCACCTAGCTTGTTGGGAACACAAAGTTTCTTTTCAGTTGCAAACTCCACTCCATACATATATATAGGGAAGTTACTAGCTCCAATTCGGTGTTACAGTGAAAAC